>NC_061514.1:205030597-205142195 GCF_022539505.1 Lolium rigidum
ATAATTGCATGGAGACATGAGGCTTGACTGTTTATGGTGTAGGTTTATGGTGTAGGTGGCAAATACATAGGGCGTGATAGCTCCATATAGTGTCCATTGTTTGTACATAAATTGTAGATAATCATCTAATGAATACATTTCCATAATTTTCTTGTATTTTACAGTCACAACAAGTTAATACTTACGATTTATGATAGTAAAGGAGCCTTCGCATGATTGAGGTGCATCAAACAACATGCTTGAATTTCACCATAAAATTTAAAAATTGTCCTTTTTATATTACAGAACTTTTACGGTACGTGTAGTTTGGAGTACCGAGTAAATCTTGCCCCCAATTTAAAAGCGTAGTTTAATCCTTTTTTGTTGGTCTTTATGTAATTTCCAATCTATAGAAACTTAATTATGTTTAAGTGATACTTCTCTTAGCTACTCGACTAATATGTACTACCTAAAACTAGCAAAAACCTCACTAATCTCTTTCACTTCTTCGTATACTAGTAATAAGAGATTTAGTATTTTTCAACTCTATCCACAACTTGACCACTTTAAAGGAACCGGTCTCCGTTATAACCTTCTAAAGTCCCATATTGATCCCCATAATTACTCCACCACGTAAAGCTTCCGCTTACGTGGTAAGTGGGTTTGCAACAGTATCATACCAAATCGCTCGAGCACATATCATCGATCGTGAATGGTAACATACAACAAGCCTAGCGGCTCCCGTTTATTCCTCTTCTCTAATCGCATCATCTATGTTAACTTTGACAAAACCCTAACTGGGTGGTTTCCATTGAGGAGGATATCTCAATGGTTGTGGTTTCTTCTTTTTAGCAGCATGATGAAGATCAACCATCGTCTCGAGTGGCCCATCCGGTGGACTGAAGTACCGAACACCTCACATTCACCATGCCATATGGAATTTATCATCGTCCACCGCATAAGCTATACATAATTAAGATCATACAAATTTGTTCTTCCAACACGAGATTCCTCCGACCAAGTCACAACCTAAGAATTATGGTGTTGGTTGATAACCTTGATAGTCGTTGCTTGTTTCCTCTCTTGTCATAAAAATTGAGCCCAAGAACACTCAAAAGCTCGTGAAAATTGTATCCTTTTCGACTCCACAAGTTTTGTAGAAACTAATGTGTTGTGTATGTGTGTTTCCTTCAAATTATGCCGTCACGACACATAGTTATTGATTATTCTCCACACGAGGGAACACATCTTTGGCAGAATAAGCAAAGTCCTCAGGTGAACTTTCCACTCAGAGCCAGCATAAAGAAAACCCTTAGCGCTCAACAAACCCGATATGCTATCTATGGATGCAAATATGATCAGTTGGGTGGCCTCTACCCTCCCAGAGATCCACCGGATGGTAAACCCTTAGTGCTTGGAAAAAGCCAGTATGTTATTTACTAGCGCAAAGATGACCAGGCAGGTCACCTCTTCCTCGCTCACAGAGATAACGTGGGACAACCTCCCAACATTCGGAATACCCGAGTATGTCATGAATCGACGCAGTTATGGCTAGACAAATCATCGGCATCCTTCTCAAAAGACAGAATTGGGGAAAATTGCCATTGTTTGGTCAAGTGCACATCTAGAAACAACGACGGTGAAGGAAAGACAATGTAAAAAACCCCATACAACATTTGCTTCTCTCAAATAATGCTTTTGCAAACTTCATAATTCAATTTGAGGACTGAACTTGTATTTACAAAAAAATGTGGAAGCGCTACGACATATTTCTGATATTTTATGTGAATGACATATCATTGATTGGAAAATGATGTATCACATTAAGACGTCACCGGAAATAGTTTTTCGATGAAAGACTTAGAAAAAAAACAGAATATTGGGCATCCAGATATATGAGCATAGATTGAGACACCTACTACATTATTCCAAAGTACGCAAATTATTTGGAACATGGGAGCATATGCTCCCTATATTTTGAAATACATTTTACATATATTGTAAAGTTCAAAAAAATTGAAACAAAAAATCCGCACGTACATCTTCACGTGCTACGCGCTCACAAAGTCGTTTCATAAAAAATGAACTTATCATGTGACGTGTGTAAAAAAGACAAAATTCAGTGCTGAAAACAATGCTTTTCACAGGATAAGTTTTCTCTTTTTTACATAGGCCACAAAAAATATTATTTTTTCGTGAAACTTGACGCATACACATATATTATGGAGATGTACATGTAGAATTTTTTGTCAAAATTTTTCCACACTTCGAAATATATTTTGTTGGTAGAGGGAGCATACGCACCCGGGAGCCGAATTGAATTTCCGGCAAATTAAATACTATTGAAGTAGTTCGGTACAGAAACACAAGAAGGGTTCTTGTCTATGGAAGAGGTTGAAGCAAGACTCGATGTTTTTTGACACCTAACGAGCAAAACGTATGCGTGATTTTTCAATCATGTAAGGTATGATATGTACACAAATCATATGAGCCCTATGTTCTAGAGTGTTATGAGCATATACGAGAGTGATCCATTGTAGCGGCCTAGAAAAAAAATCCCCATAATAGATTTGTTTGTTGCTTTTCTTTTATGCATCATCATGGCATCAAACACTTTGCATGTTTTCGCAATCCTAGAACTATTTTATTAAAACCCTATTTCTGCTTTGCTAAAATATTCCGGCTATTTTATAATGCCGCTCCTTTCTTTTTCTTATTTTATATCAAATTAAAAATCAAATAAACATTTTAAGTCCGCTCCTTTGAATAAAATGTTTTGCAGTATTTTTCTATCTTTCTCCATCCCTCCTTTTTTTCTCTACCCATATCTATATCTCTCTTTTAATTCTTTGCTTCCTCCTAATTGCTAAAGAGGCCGTGAGCCTTGTGGCTTCCTCTGCTGTAACCCATCACCTGGAGAGGCAGCTAGCTTCTGTTCATCTTTTTCCCTTCACGCTCGAGGCGTGAGCTTCTGGTCGATGTCACCATCCATCCACCTGCTCCCCTCCTCTTTAATCCCCAGCCTGAGGCTTCTCTGAAAAGTGAAAATCCTAGCGCTCTTCCTCCTAGCCCCGCAGCCACCTGCTTTCCCCTCGTCCTCGCACACACAAAAGGAAGAAGAAAAACAACAGGTTCAGTTAAAATTCAGAGAAACATCGGGACATCACCGCCAGCTCTTTGCCATGGCGTCGTCGTTCCGGCCATTCCGATGTGACTCCGGCCTCCCCGAACCCCCATGACCCTCCTGCTGAGATCCTCCGCGTCCTAGACCTCTCCCCATCCTGTTTTCTGTTCTCTGTTGCTCTACCGGCGTTGACTGTTCATCACCGTCGCAGGTGCTCGATGCCGGCCATGCTGCAGTGGTCCCCCCATCTTCGCGCCGCCATCTACTGGTTCACCACGTCGAGGAGCATCCAGCGCGCCTTTCCCTGCTCCTCGAATCGCCCTGCATCATCGAGCCCATGCTCGACTGAGATGGCCTCTGTTTCCCTGAAGCTCTTCGTCCACTCCGTCCACTCCGTCCGTCAGGTTCAGAACGTGGCCTTTGTCTACGTCTTCTTCTTTTGCGCATGTACCTTGTAAACAACACACGGTAAGCCAACTGATTCTGTTCCTTGTAGATCCATCAGCGTGTCCTTGGTCTGTATCAAAAACGACGCGCGCCTGCATTCATCAATATCCAAGCAGCAGTATTGGTTCGTTCCTTTGCTGTGTTGTAACTGAACGTGCGGTTGAGTTCAAGTTCAGTCTTAAGAAAAGAGCCACCCTTTTATTCTTTTCATCCTCTGACTTGTGTGGTTCCTTCTTCAGACTTCAGTGACAGTGAAACCAGCCCAGCAGCGCTACACTCCCATCGACCAACCTAGCTGCTATCTTTTGCCTTTGCTCCACGCACAGATCCTATGTTTCCTTGCCAGCATTCCACATACACAATCACTTTTCCTTTTTCACTTGCTAGCTATGCACGGCAGCCAACCATCAGCAGCTTGAGCTGCCATCTTGGTGCGTGTTCAGCAACATCAGTTGCATCGCTAGCATGAGGCAAATAAATCATAGTGCTAACTTCTTTGTTTGATCCAGCTAGTACGTGCAATCTCATTCTGTGCCACACAACACAGGCTGGCTATTACAAGCAGTTCCTATAGTCAAGTTTCCAATCTCTTGGCTCTTGTGTATTCCGGCGCAAACAACAGTGCAGCAGCGCAGCATTCTGGTCATGGAAAAAAATAGCGCGCTATTTCAGCGCTAATAGCACGCTATAAGCGTTTCTAGACAGCCGTGCGCTACATTATTTCGGCGCTATAGCGTGCTATTAGCGCGCTATAGCACGCTAATAGCGTATTTTTCGGCCGACGCTATTTTGTTATAGCGCGCTATTTTTTTCCTTTATTCTGGTACATCTCAGCTCAGCCATTTCGTTTGTTTGTCCCATGTTCCTGCATCAGCTTTAGTTCAACAAAATGCTCACATATGAATTGATATCTTTTGTTCTTTCCGGTGCAACCGCTAATTCCGGTGTCCGTTACTTCGACTACGTTCGCTTCGACACCAAGAGAAGGGCTTGGACCGAAAAGACGATGACGAAGCGATACTCCCTCCACATAACCAACTTCGCCGCTTCACATCTCTCCGGTGATCTTATTGATGTGCACCGTGAGACCGCGACCCTAACCTATTCATATTTTCTAAATGTGACATATATAACTTGTTGCATCATATCATATCATGCTACATCACATATATGGGTGTCCGGGTTATAGTGATTCACCTAAATAATTAAATATGGAATTGAGCGGGATCGTTATATTATCTTATCCCGGTTCCACTTAACTTTGTGTAGCTCACCCATGCCATGTGTTGCCATGCTAAACAACATTTAATATGCGGGGTAGATAACTAACTTGAACCTAATATTTAAGTATTGGGATTCTCGACTCCGATTAAATTAGATAAATGCATCGCATCATCTTTGCCATGTCATGCATATCATCTTGATCATGCTGGATCTTCTTTATCCGTAGTAGTAAGACTTGCATACGTTGTGTGTTCCAACATTTGCTTCTTCCCGGATAGGATCGCGAAGTGGTGCTGTGAGATACGACGAGTTCTCCGGCTGTTCTTCGACAATAACAGACAAGCATTTCCTAAACTCATGTCTCTCGCAGGAGTCGCTCACCTATTTTATTTTGCCTTCTTCCTTATGCTAGCCTTGAGTTACGTTCTTGTCACGTGTCCTATCCACTTGTTACCTCAAGCAGCCTATATTGCCTCCACCAACCACCTACAACTATTGTTTGGTTTCGGGTCTGCCTTGCGAGTCGTAGTGCATGCTAGTGCTGTTTATATCTCTATACTGTTATCGTTATCTTATCGGGTTATCGGTTGGGGATTATGACACATGGTTTATGGATATATCCGTTGAGGGTATTGATGCGTGTAGTTGACACGTCCGTTGGGAACCCCAAGAGGAAGGTGTGATGCGCACAGCGGCAAGTTTCCTCGCAAGAAACCAAGGTTTAATCGAACCAAGAGGGAGTCAAGAAGCACGTTGAAGGTTGATGGCGGCGGGATGTAGTGCGGCGCAACACCGAGATTCCGCGCCAACGTGAACCCGCACAACACAACCAAAGTACTTTGCCCCAACGAAACAAAGTTGAGGTTGTCAATCTCACCGGCTTGCCTGTAACAAAGGATTAACCGAATTGTGTGGAAGATGATTGTTTGCGTAGAAAACAAGAAAACAAGTATTGCAACAGATTTGTATTTCAATATTAAAAGAATGGACCGGGGTCCACAGCTCACTAGAGGTGTCTCTCCCATAAGATAAAAGCATGTTGGGTGAACAAATTACAATCGGCAATTGACAAATAGAGAGGGCATAACAATGCACATACATGTCATGATAAGTATAGTGAGATTTAATTGGGCATTACGACAAAGTACATAGACCGCCATCCAACCGCATCTATGCCTAAAAAGTCCACCTTCGTAGTTATCGTCCGAACCCTTCCAAGTATTAAGTTGCAAAGCAACGTGACAATTGCATTAAGTATGGTGCGTAATGTAATCAATAACTACATCCTCGGACATAGCATCAATGTTTTATCCCTAGTGGCAACAAGCACAACACAACCTTAGAAGTTTCTCGTCACTGCCCCAGTGTCAATGCAGGCATGAACCCACTATCGAGCATAAATACTCCCTCTTGGAGTTACTAGCAACAACTTGGCCGAGCCTCTACTAATAACGGAGAGCATGCAAGATCATAAACAACACATATGAAATAACTTGATAATTAACATAACATGGTATTCTCTATCCATCGGATCCCGACAAACACAACATAGAGTATTACGGATAGATGATCTTGATCATGTTAGGCAGCTCACAAGATCCAACAATGAAGCACAATGAGGAGAAGACAACCATCTAGCTACCGCTATGGACCCATAGTCCGTGGGTGAACTACTCACCCATCACTCCGGAGGCGACCATGGCGGTGTAGAGTCCTCCGGGAGATGAATCCCCTCTCCGGCAGGTGCCGGAGGAGATCTCCGTAATCCCCCGAGATGGGATCGGCGGCGGCGGCGTCTCGCAAGGTTTTCCGTATCGTGGTTTTTCGCATCGGGGTTTCGCGACGGAGGCTTTAAGTAGGCGGAAGGGCGAGTCGGGGCCGACGAGGGCCCACACCACAGGGCGGCGCGGCCTCCCTTGGCCGCGCCGCCATGTGGTGTCGCCACCTCGTGGCCCCACTTCGTATGCTCTTCGGTCTTCTCGGAAGGTTCGTGGCGAAATAGGCCCCCGGGTCTTTGTTTCGTCCAATTCCGAGAATATTTCGTTACTAGGATTTCGAAACCAAAAACAGCAGTAAAACAGAACCGGCACTTCGGCATCTTGTTAATAGGTTAGTTCCGTAAAATGCACGAATATGACATAAAGTGTGCATAAAACATGTAGGTATCATCAATAATATGGCATAGAACATAAGAAATTATCGATACGTCTGAGACGTATCAAGCATCCCCAAGTTAGTTCCGCTTCGTCCCGAGCAGTAAAACGATAACAAAGATAATTTCTGAAGTGATATGCCATCATAACCTTGATCATACTATTTGTAAACATATGTAGTGAATGCAGCGATCAAAACAATGGTAATGACATGAGTAAACAAGTGAATCATAAAGCAAAGACTTTTCATGAATAGTACTTCAAGACAAGTATTAATAAGTCTTGCATAAGAGTTAACTCATAAAGCAATAAATCAAAGTAAAGGTATTGAAGCAACACAAAGGAAGATTAAGTTTCAGCGGTTGCTTTCAACTTGTAACATGTATATCTCATGGATAATTGTCAACATAGAGTAATATAACAAGTGCAATATGCAAGTATGTAGGAATCAATGCACAGCTTCACACAAGTGTTTGCTTCTTGAGGTGGAGAGAGATAGGTGAACTGACTCAACATAAAAGTAAAAAGAATGGTCCTTCAAAGAGGAAAGCATCGATTGCTATATTTGTGCTAGAGCTTTTATTTTGAAAACATGAAACAATTTTGTCAACGGTAGTAATAAAGCATATGAGTTATGTACATTATATCTTACAAGTTGCAAGCCTCATGCATAGTATACTAATAGTGCCCGCACCTTGTCCTAATTAGCTTGGACTACCGGATCTTTGCAATGCACATGTTTTAACCAAGTGTCACAATGGGGTACCTCCATGCCGCCCGTACAAAGGTCTAAGGAGAAAGCTCGCATTTTGGATTTCTCGCTTTTGATTATTCTCAACTTAGACATCCATACCGGGACAACATGGACAACAGATAATGGACTCCTCTTTAATGCATAAGCATGTGGCAACAATTATTATTCTCATATGAGATTGAGGATATATGTCCAAAACTGAAACTTCCACCATGATTCATGGCTTTAGTTAGCGGCCCAATGTTCTTCTCTAACAATATGCATGCTCCAACCATTAAGGTGGTAGATCTCTCTTACTTCGTACAAGACGGACATGCATAGCAACTCACATGATATTCAACAAAGAATAGTTGATGGCGTCCCTGAAGCATGGTTATCGCACAACAAGCAACTTAATAAGAGATAAAGTGCATAAGTACATATTCAATACCACAATAGTTTTTAAGCTATTTGTCCCATGAGCTATATATTGCAAAGGTGAATGATGGAATTTTAAAGGTAGCACTCAAGCAATTTACTTTGGAATGGCGGATAAATACCATGTAGTAGGTAGGTATGGTGGACACAAATGGCATAGTGGTTGGCTCAAGGATTTTGGATGCATGAGAAGTATTCCCTCTCGATACAAGGTTTAGGCTAGCAAGGTTATTTGAAACAAACACAAGGATGAACGGTACAGCAAAACTCACATAAAAGACATATTGTAAACATTATAAGACTCCATACCGTCTTCCTTGTTGTTCAAAACTCAATACTAGATGTTATCTAGACTCTAGAGAAACCAAATATGCAAACCAAATTAGCAAGCTCTAAGTATTTCTTCATTAATGGGTGCAAAGTATATGATGCAAGAGCTTAAACATGAGCACAACAATTGCCAAGTATCAAATTATCCAAGACATTTTAGAGTTACTACATGTAGCATTTTCCAATTCCAACCATATAACAATTTAACGAAGAAGAAACTTCGCCATGAATACTATGAGTAGAGCCTAAGGACATATTTGTCCATATGCTACAGCGGAGCGTGTCTCTCTCCCATAAAGTGAATGCTAGGATCCATTTTATTCAAACAAAACAAAAACAAAAACAAACCGACGCTCCAAGCAAAGTACATAAGATGTGACTGAATAAAAATATAGTTTCAGTGGAGGAACCTGATAATGTTGTCGATGAAGAAGGGGATGCCTTGGGCATCCCCAAGCTTAGACGCTTGAGTCTTCTTAATATATGCAGGGTGAACCACCGGGCATCCCCAAGCTTAGAGCTTTCACTCTCCTTGATCATATTGCATCATACTCCTCTCTTGATCCTTGAAAACTTCCTCCACACCAAACTCGAAACAACTCATTAGAGGGTTAGTGCATAATAAAAATTCACATGTTCAGAGGTGACACAATCATTCTTAACACTTCTGGACATTGCATAAAGCTACTCGGACATTAATGGATCAAAGAAATTCATCCAACATAGCAAAAGAGGCAATGCAAAATAAAAGGCAGAATCTGTCAAAACAGTAACAGTCCGTAAAGATGGATTTTATTAGGCCACCAGACTTGCTCAAATGAAAATGCTCAAATTGAATGAAAGTTGCGTACATATCTGAGGATCATGCACGTAAATTGGCTTAATTTTCTGAGCTACCTACAGGGAGGTAGACCCAGATTCGTGACAGCAAAGAAATCTGGAACTCGCGCAGTAATCCAAATCTAGTACTTACTTTACTATCAAAGACTTTACTTGGCACAACAAAACTCAAAACTAAGATAAGGAGAGGTTGCTACAGTAGTAAACAACTTCCAAGACACAAATATAAAACAAAAATACTGTAGTAAAAACATGGGTTGTCTCCCATAAGCGCTTTTTTAACGCCTTTCAGCTAGGCGCGTAAAGTGTAACTCAAGTAACATCAAGAGATGAAGCATCAACATCATAATTTGTTCTAATAATAGAATCATAAGGTAACTTCATTCTCTTTCTAGGGAAGTGTTCCATACCTTTCTTGAGAGGAAATTGATATTTAATATTACCTTCCTTCATATCAATAGTAGCACCAACGTGTTCGAAGAAAAGGTCTTCCCAACATAATGGGAGCATATGAGTGCATCTGCATTCAATATCCAATGACAACATATAATCAACTGGGACAAGGTTAGTTGTTAACCATATATACTGAACATTATCAGCTTATCACCACAAAGTTTCTTTCTAGCATTAAAAGCTTGATCCCTCATCACAATGAAGGAAATCTCCTCCTATTATAGATAGATCTAAAGCATATCTATAACGAAGAATAAGTCCAAAATAGAAATTAGTAAGGAGCAAGCTAAGGTCATTTTAGGTTCAGTTTCTACTATAAGAATTAAAAATTCTAGACCATGCTTCTTTAAAATTCTCTTCACCTCCTTGTTTAAAAGTGAAGATTGATTCCTCAGGTGATAGAGTAAAAACTACGGGACTAGACATGATAATAAAGTAAATGCGAGTAACTAATTTTTTTTGTGTTTTTGATATAGAGTGCAAGACAGTAAATAAAGTAAAACTAGCAACTAATTTTTTTGTGCTTTGCTATAATGCAGCAAACAAAGTAGTAGATAAAATTAAGCGAGACAAAAACAAAGTAAAGAGATTGAGAAGTGGAGACTCCCCTTGCAGCGTGTCTTGATCTCCCAGGCAACGGCGCCGTGAAATTTGCTTGATGCGTGTAGTTGACACGTCCGTTGGGAACCCCAAGAGGAAGGTGTGATGCGCACAGCAGCAAGTTTTCTCTCGAAAGAAACCAAGGTTTAATCGAACCAGGAGGAGCCAAGAAGCACGTTGAAGGTTGATGGCGGCGGGATGTAGTGCGGCGCAACACCGAGATTCCGGCGCCAACGTGGAACCTCGCACAACACAACCAAAGTACTTTGCCCCAACGAAACAAGTGAGGTTGTCAATCTCACCGGCTTGTCTGTAACAAAGGATTAACCGTATTGTGTGGAAGATGATTGTTTGCAGAGAAAACAGTAAAACAAGTATTGCAACAGATTTGTATTTCAAGTATTAAAAGAATGGACCGGGGTCCACAGCTCACTAGAGGTGTCTCTCCCATAAGATAAAAGCATGTTGGGTGAACAAATTACAGCTGGGCAATTGACAAATAGAGAGGGCATAACAATGCACATACATGTCATGATAAGTATAGTGAGATTTAATTGGGCATTACGACAAAGTACATAGACCGCCATCCAACCGCATCTATGCCTAAAAAGTCCACCTTCAGGTTATCGTCCGAACCCCTTCCAGTATTAAGTTGCAAAGCAACAGTACAATTGCATTAAGTATGGTGCGTAATGTAATCAATAACTACATCCCTGGACATAGCATCAATGTTTTATCCCTAGTGGCAACAAGACAACACAACCTTAGAGCTTTCTCATCACTCCCATGTGTCAATGCAGGCATGAACCCACTATCGAGCATAAATACTCCCTCTTGGAGTTACTAGCATCAACTTGGCCGCAGCCTCTACTAATAACGGAGAGCATGCAAGATCATAAACAACACATATGAAATAACTTGATAATTAACATAACATGGTATTCTCTATCCATCGGATCCCGACAAACACAACATAGAGTATTACGGATAGATGATCTTGATCATGTTAGGCAGCTCACAAGATCCAACAATGAAGCACAATGAGGAGAAGACAACCATCTAGCTACCGCTATGGACCCATAGTCCAGGGTGAACTACTCACTCATCACTCCGGAGGCGACCATGGCGGTGTAGAGTCCTCCGGGAGATGAATCCCCTCTCCGGCAGAGTGCCGGAGGAGATCTCCATAATCCCCCGAGATGGGATCGGCGGCGGCGGCGTCTCAGTAAGGTTTTCCGTATCGTGGTTTTTTCGCATCAGGGGTTTCGCGACGGAGGCTTTAAGTAGGCGGAAGGGCAGAGTCGGGGGCCTGACGAGGGGCCCACACCACAGGGCGGCGCGGGCCCCTCCTTGGCCGCGCCGCCTTGTGGTGTCGCCACCTCGTGGCCCCACTTCGTATGCTCTTCGGTCTTCTCGGAAGGTTCGTGGCGAAATAGGCCCCCGGGTCTTTGTTTCGTCCAATTCCGAGAATATTTCGTTACTAGGATTTCGAAACCAAAAACAGCAGAAAACAGGAACTGGCACTTCGGCATCTTGTTAATAGGTTAGTTCCAGAAAATGCACGAATATGACATAAAGTGTGCATAAAACATGTAGGTATCATCAATAATATGGCATAGAACATAAGAAATTATCGATAAGTCGGAGACGTATCAGGTATCATGGTTACTTGTTAATAGTTGTTAGCGGAGGCATCGGTGGGTCAGCTGATCGTTTTATGACGGCTCACTTGTGTTTCCATGAAACCTAGGACCCTGAGTTCTTGTTATCTATTTCGAGACTGAGCGCTCTAACCACACGTGGGTATGCCTATGCGTCTCCCCTCGACCACTGTCGGAATCTACAGCTTTGTCCAGTGGCCATAACTAGTTTATATGTTTTCCTTTGGTTATTGCGTGCATGCCAGCTTGTTAGTTATTTACTTTGGGAAGCCCACAGGTGCCTTGTATCCCTTGTTTCACGGTATGCACGTATAGGGATGCGGTACGTTCGTCCATCGATGTTGAAGCGGGTCATTCGCCCCAGTGTGTGTTCTGACCCTCGGAAGTCGTAGGCGCAAACAGCTAAGTCCTGTCTCAGAGATTCGACCGGACTTCAATTCGGGTTCAACTTGGTTAGGTGGCTTCCTGGACATTGTTGTGGTGAAGGTTGTGCGAGTCGTGATATGCACCTGTCGCAAGTGAGTTGATCGTGCGTGTGGGCACATTTGGGAACCCCTGCAGGGTTACATCTTATCGATAAGTCGTGTCCGCGGTTATGGACGACTTGGAGCTGTATGACTCGACCATAGACAACTTACACATGTTGTTCATTAATAACGTAGTAAGTTAGCACAACTTCAATAATAAATGGTTAAAACTTGTCAAGAGTGTGAATGCCTTTGTAAGTACTTCCATGCGAGGAGGGGAACACATCGGTCGGGTTTTGTTTGCAGAGTATAGAACTGTTAGTTTATGCGCTCTCTCACCTTCTCTGATAGACGACTGTTGTAGAGTGTCTCTATAGGTTTTTAGTGCTTGCGCGCTGCCGCTTAACCCCACCATATTGCCTATGATGTTCCTCTTGCGTCCTCTAAGTCCCCTGTGTGCATCAAGTACAAAGGACGACTGGTTGATGAATGCTTACACATCTTGAAGTCTTGTTAAGTACGAACCCGTACTTATTGCTGCTTTGGGATATAACCGGGCAGGTATGAAGATTGGTACGAAGAAGACGACGTTAGCGAGGTTACCTTCCGGCTTGGCTTGGGATGGACGTCATTGGTTATCTTCGGGACTCTTAGTCCAATTCGTATCTTGTCCGTACTCGGACGCACTCGACATTTCTGTATGATTCAGATCTTTGTATTGTATATTTGTATCTTGATTCGTTGGAGTCGTTGTTGTAATATATCTGCTTTTTGTGGGCTCTATTGTAATCATGTTGTAATGTTACTGCTCGTGTTAATTCCTCTGCCATCACGTGTGTGATTTGTCGTGCACGTCGTGTCGGAGAGCGTCTCGGATCGATATCGTGCGGATTTCGATGGGACCGTTGGAATCCTCATGGTACCGGTTCGGGGCGTCACATCCATGTGATGATTATTTGAAAATATGCAAGAATATTCTTATGTACTTCGAAGAACGAAGGATATGATTTTATTCGCTATTGACAAATGGCTCGTTGTGTGCAATGAGATGGAAAAGGTTCCAACGCTGGATTAAATTTTAAGAGTGTGA
This sequence comes from Lolium rigidum, assembly GCF_022539505.1. Lineage (NCBI taxonomy): Eukaryota > Viridiplantae > Streptophyta > Magnoliopsida > Poales > Poaceae > Lolium > Lolium rigidum. Next base: position 205,044,137 of record NC_061514.1, read on the forward strand.
CATATTCTACAAACAAAGGAAGGCTAAGTATATTAATGTATTGTCACATCCCGGAATTTTCTAAATTTTGGAATGAAAAATAAAAATAAATTTGATGCTTGATTGTTTGAACTTGATTGAAAATTCACAAAGAATTAAAACTTTTTAAAGTTATTTAAAAGTAATTTTCAAAATGGAATTTTCATAAACCTTAGTTTCAAAAGAATTGCCAACAATACTCTATTTTGTTCGGAGTTTTTAAAACTTATAAAATCTTTTATTTGAGAAACAGTTAAAACCCTAAAAGGGCACTATAGCCACATAGATATATATGTCAAATTTTAGTTTTATAAAGTTTATATTTTTCCTAATTTTAAACTCATATTAAAGTATTTTTCATGATGAATTTAACGGTACCTTATTTGCCTTTTTTTGATTATTTTTCATCCTTCAAAAATATATTTTAAATTTCTGGATAAAAAAATAAAAAAGCGGCCAGGCTGAAACGGCCCAGCTTACCCCAGCACGGCCGCCTGGCCCACGCGCCCCACCTGACCCAGCTCATGCACGCGCTCGTGCCCAGCCCAGGCCGCACGCGCGTCTCAGCCCCGCGCTGCCGCCGCCACCCAGCTCCCCAGCGCCCCCAAACCCTAGCCCCAGCCTATATAAGGACCCCCGGGGAGCTCCAACACGCACACCACAGGCGCCCGACGCCCTCTATCTCTTTCCTGCGCAACAGCACACACGGAGCGTCGCTGCTACTCCCTCTCACGACGCTACATGTCTATGTTCGCGTCGCCATCTTCATCACGCACGAGATCACCACTGAGAAAATGTCGTGGCTCGACACATCGTTGTTTGCGTCACCATCTTCATCACGCACGAGATCACCATCGAGAAAACGCGGTAATAATCCTATTTCCGCTCTGTTTTATCTAGACTGTTGTACACATCTTCGTAATTTTATTTCCTTAGATCTACACCTCCGTTTAGAATAGTGGTTCTTCCGTTAAGTTTGTAATTAGAATCTCTATAACTTTCGTGTAGGAAGTTTTTCCATCCGACCAACTTGTTCGAACAACTTTTCGTACACCATTAGAACTGTAACCACTTTTGTCTAGTTTTGTAAAATCCATATCTTTAGTTCTGTACTTGGATTTCGACAAACCCTATACCGTTGGAATCAGCAAATCGCGTAGATCATTTTAGATATTTTGCGTGACAGTTTTGCCCACTTTATTTTCGTGATATTTCTTCAATCCGCAACATCGTCTATAAAATAATTATACAAACTTTTTCCGAGATATTTCTGGCGTTAAGCGTGTAATTGAATTTTCTACAACTTTCATGTAGAAAGTTCTTCCATCCGAAAAACTTCTCCTAACAACGTTTCGGACGAATTTAGACCGTGGAATGTGTAATCTTGTAAAATCAATATATTTCGATCTGGTTATCCAAATCGCGCAAAGTCTATACCCTTGAACTCATAAAAATATGAACAACATTTTGAAATGATAAAATTTGAATTTTGAACTACTACAAAATATGTGAATTTGAGCACTTTCATCATAGGTTTAATCCTATAAATATTTTCAACATAGTTCCTTTTCCAAAAATGATCCTTATGATCATACCCAACTTCCAGAACCATTTAGAAATTATTTATTATGTTCAAGGATAATGCATATCTTACCCTTGGTTGTCTAGTTCACATTACTCAAATTACAATTGAGCTATTTGAGTAAATTGTGACATATTATAATTTAGATTTTTCTTCTTACCAATGAAGTGTGAAGATACTATACACCATACCACGTAGGATTAAATTCATTTTATCCATTAGCATCTTTGACCCACATCTTTGATACCATTCACGCCTATACAACCTCATGCCATTCAACCCTTTCACTTAGTTCGAACTATTTGAATTTCAAATGAGTTATTTGAGTAATTCAATATATCACAAATCCATACCCAAACCTATGTGTAATTTATACTATTTTGAGTAATTCTTGTCACACCTATTCAATAGTATTGTTGTTGCACTATTTGTCACTTATGTGATTCAATTCACATGAGCCGTTCCAAATTCTTTTCATGCTTTTGTAAAGCATGAAGATTTTTCAATTATATCTTGGATGGTCCCTTACTTTCTAATCATGTGAATTTCCAACCAAACTCTCACAGCCATATCTTGCAAGCCAAACCTCATGCCACACCTGTGTACCATAGAGCGATTTCCGATTGTTGTCTTGTTTGATTCGTTGTTGTTGTTGTTGTTGTTGTTGAATGGTGTGTTTATGTTGTGCTATATTTTATCTTATAGTTCGTGCGAAGAGCGACGTGTTTTGTTGAGAGAAGTGAACGATCTTCAATTACCAAAAAGGCAAGTGACATTAAAATCCTACTTATTTTAATTATGCATTAGTGTTTTCAAACTAGTATGCATGGTAGGATTTTGATTTTCAAAAGTAAAGTATTATGCTATGCTTAGCAAACCCTAGTAGTGTGTAGCTACTCCCGAACTCATTGCTAGGATGCCTTACTTTTGCTTGCAACATCAAATGCCAAGTGTTGTTCCGTTATTGGTTGGGATTGTTTGAAAATTTTAAAAAAATTAACAACCCTAATGAAATACCTGGGTGGATTGGTTGATTGGTGGGCGGCTGCTCAGGTCCACGCTCCTAGTCGTTTAGCTAGTGGGCCGAACTGGCGAATCCCTGAAAGTTCGCATATTGTAGAGTGGTCGCTTTTATTGCACACCTGGTTTTCACCAGGGGGATCGTGTGGGGGTTTACTACCCGTAAGGGGTTTTAAGCTTGTGAGTTCTACTTGTGGTTGGCCACCCGGGATTAAAGAGATTATTATGCCATCAATGTTTTAGATAGCTTCTAGTGCAACCTTATGGTATTATGGGCTCTGCCGAGATTAATTAAGTTGTGAGGCTCAATTTGTCAGCTACGACATTTGGTTGTGGCGACGGCCAAGGGGAACGGGTCTAGCTAGTTGTTATCACCAGAATTTGACCGGATCGGAGGTGGACCGCGATTGGAGATGGGCTTGAAGAATATACATGGAAGAAATACATGAATCGGCCTTGTATACAAAGTTTGGGCTAGTTTGCCCATGTATACGTAACATAGTAGGATGTTCCGATTATGCGGTGAAAACCCTAAATCGTAGTAGGTCGTTTTAGCTTTATCTTGATCAAGCGGGACCACCATACGATCGTACACCTCGTACGCATCATGGGTGGATCGGCTCCTTGAGCCGATTCACGGGACAACTCGAGAGCCGATCGAGGCTCGTATATATGCCATACGAGGAAACTAAGCGAGGCACATCCAACACCTTCCCGACCGGGTATAGGTCGGGTGGCACGCCCTTGCATCGGCATCGGACGTGCGTGCCGAGTCTTTGCGGGCCGTCGCTCGGAGGGACCAGGGCCAGCCGCAGTCCCGGGAGCCTCCCGGCTCTACGGTGTTGCCCGTCGCTGCTCGCCGGTGGGTTTCGACCGCAACACATTCACGGCACGCCCGGTGGGACCATCTTCGACATCAACCGCATCGCCATCTACATCTGAGATGGCGGAAGGCACTCCAGATCAAGTACGAGGATCTGACCAAGGAGCTCAAGAAGAAGCATGACGAGGTCAAAGCGATCCTCGAAGCCGATCTCATCGGCTCTTTTCACGGAACCCGCTCACATGGCATCGGGTGGAAAGGGTTCTCACCTGAAGGCGCGCTCGATGGAGTGGACCTGTCCGCCCCGTCAGAAGAACGCACCAGGTCTCTGCGTCAGGAGATTAACTTCATGGTAGCTCATTCGCTACACCGCCATTCTGAGAGCCTGGTGAACACTTGGGAGCGTGTCGCTCTTCGCGTGATCCGAGGAAATCATGAGGCATCGGTACTCTCCGTCGGGACCAGCTCCGGGGACTCACCAAGGAGAGATGCCACTCCGAGTCCCGTCCACCGCTGCCGTTCGCGTTGGCAGCACCGAAGTGCCGAGTTCATCGGCATACGTCGTCTACAAGATCGGTGGTGACCCTAGTGACTACCAATTCTTGCATGAGGCGCCTAAGGAGATCCCTCACGGATACACGTGCACATACGTGCCAGACTGCAGTAACTGGGCACTCTCGAACCAGGCTGCAACAGCAGGGACTTCCGGAACGAGCGGGAGGAACTTCGGGAACGGATCTTGAGAAGCGGACGTGGCTAGCTAAGTATGCCACTCCGACAAACCTCCGGAGCTCAGCTCTTGCGGTTGGCTCAGATTTGGAAAAGCAAGCATGGCTGGCTAAGTATGCCACCCGGCGAATCTTCGTAGTTCGACTCCTGCAGCCAGGCACCGCGGATCAAATCGAGTACAATCTCGAGAGACCGGTTCGGCATGGTGCCGAAAAGGAGGACAATCGGCTATTCCAAGCCGTACCCCAACGAGTACGAGTTGATCCCGCTACCACCCAAATATCGGCTCCCTGATTTCTCCAAGTTTAATGGATCGGATGGTTCCAGTTCCATCGAGCATGTGAGCCGATATTTGGCACAGCTGGGCACGATCTCAGCGTCAGATGAGCTGCGCGTGAGGTTCTTCGCACAGTCCCTCACAGGATCGGCTTTCGGGTGGTACACATCACTGCCACCAGATTCAATCCGGACTTGGAAGCAGTTGGAAGAGCAGTTCCACATGCGGTATCACTCGGAGGCTTCCGAGGCTGGCATTGCCGATCTAGCGTAAGTACGACGAGCGCGGGGAAACAGGTGTCGAGATATGTCCGGCGCTTCAGGACCATTAGGAACCGATGCTATTCGGCTCATGTGAGCGAAAAGAAGCGATCGAGTTGGCGGTGGTGGGTCTCGCATCACCGATCAAGGACGTGGCCTCCCAAGCGGACTATCCTTCATCGGCGCACATGGTGCGAGGCTGTCGGCATATGAACAGCGCCACCCGGATGTGTACCGGGATAAATTCAAACGTGCGGTGGTCCTGGTTGAGGCGGATGAGGATGAAGGCTCGCGGGAGATCAAGAGGTAGCGAGTAGCTGAATGGACTCGGGGGCAAGCCCCGTGTCCCGCAAGTGGGTTAAGCCACAAGGTCCTCCAAGAGGGTTTGACTAGAATGTGTTGCGGTCGAGAACCCACCGGCGAGCAGCGACGGGCAACACCGTAGAGCCGGGAAGCTCCCGGGACTACGGCCGGCCCTGGTCCCTCCGAGCGACGGCCCGCAAAGACTCGGCACGCACGTCCGATGCTGATGCAAGGGCGTGCCACCCGACCTATACCTGGTCAGGAAGGTGTTGGATGTGCCTCGCTTAGTTTCTCGTATGGCATACACGTAAACATTAAATACGAGCCTCGATCGGCTCTCGGGTTGTCTCGTGAATCGGCTCAAGGAGCCGATCCACCCATGATGCGTACGAGGTGTACGATCAGATGGTGGTCCTGCTTGATCAAGATAAAGCTAAAACGACCTACTACGATTTAGGGTTTTCACCGCATAATCGGAACATCCTACTATATTACAGATACACGGGCAAACTAGCCCAAACTTTGTATACAAGGCCGATTCATGTATTTCTTCCATGTATATTCTTCAAGCCCATCTCCAATCGCGGCCCACCTCTGATCCGGTCAAATTCTGGTGATAACACATGCCCCCCTGGTTTTGGAAATGTCAATTCCAAAATCACTCTGCTTTTTCTTCGTCGGGTCATGTCGTGGCAGAGCAGAACCGTCGCAGTATCCTTCATCATGATGCCTTGCCTCTTCCACTTCTCCGCGCGACCCGGCAATTTTTTTTATTTTCTCGCTGGGCACCACTTCCTCGGAAACTGCTGTGGCATTGAATCTCCACTATATCCCCTTTTATTTATCCGTGCCGAACGGTTTGCCGCTTCATCCCCTTGCTCGTTACGTCCATCGGCACCCAAAAAAACCTCTTTCCTCGTAGCAATGTCTTCCTCTTCCTCTATCTCCTCGGGCCTCTCCCTCCAATCTTCCTCCTCGAGCGAGCAGGAGTGGAACTTCGACCACATACCAGATGGCCCACCCGAAGCACTCGTCGGGTCAGAAGGTGACTTACCTCTGACCGATGGGGAGGACGACCTCGAGTTCCCCATCGAAGGGGAGCTGAAGAGCGAGAGTGAAGACGACCTCCACTCCTGGGCGAACCCCACCTCCTCCGACAAGGAGGAGGAAGAAGAAGAAGTAGAGGAGGAAGAGGAGGAGGATGATTCCTCCTCCTCCGCCGGGTATCCGCCGGCGAAGCGCTCCCGCGCGTGGGCGGACAGCGAGGACGATGACGAGGAAGGAGAGAAAGAGGAGGAGGATGATTCCTCCTCTTCCGCCGGGTATCCGCCGGCAAAGCGCTTCCGCGCTTGGGCGGACAACGAGGATGATGATGATGACGAGGAAGAAGAGGCTCCGGCCGAGGGCCGGGGCAGCGACGGCGAGGAATTCTTTGGAAGTAGCGCCGACGGCAGCTCCGATGCCGACGATGAGGCCAGCGAGGATTAGCCATGTAGGATTAGTAGTTCCTGAGCAATCGGCTCTTCTTTTGTTCTTCCTTTCTTGAGCAATCGGCTCTTCATTGTAAAAATCCTCTCTTATTAATGAAGACATTTCTCAGCTGATTCTGTCCCTTTTCCAACTTTCGGTTAAAGTGAGTCAACACATTAAGAGCCGATGGCGAGCATCGGCCCTCGCCATAAAACGCAAGCAAGGCCAACTCTATCGTCTTTTCAAATGGTAACCCGCGACTTACCTGAAAGAGCAAAACTCAAATCCCCAAATCGCCGTTTGAACAGATCAAACCCACGGCCACATGAACCTCAGATGTCAACCGCGCAGGTTCGTAACTGCAAGGGACTCAAAGCAACCTCATCCAACGCCCATGCTATGGTCTTAGTCCTGAAGGTGATCCTTAACCACTCCTTATTGTTCGAACATAGTGTCTTGCTTTATCTTTTGCATCAACGAGAACGGCCACGACCGTGTAGATGATGATGGCTTTCCCTTTCCAATTCCTTTCAGCAGCTCTAGTGGTCTTCTCTTGCAACAACTCACCACCTTGGAAGAGGGTTATGATGGCGGGCTAGCCGATGAAACCCCAATCGACTTCTAAAAGCGAGCATTCACCAAATCAGCTGCCCCCGAGCCTCAGTCAAGGCGAGAACGGCGGTGAGGACACACAGTTCAGACAAATGGACCTATGCTCGCGCAAAACTGAGAAAACCACCACACAGAGCCAGCCAAACTTGCCACCATCGATCACCTTTTCTTCCGTTGAAAGCCGATATCGTAAACGAAACATCAACGGCTTAATGAGCAGAGGGTTGGAAGTCCCAAAAAGAAGGCTCCGGCAGATCCTGTGTAATTGTGCTAGAGTCGATGGCTGTGCATCGGCTGTTCCTTAGCTCTAAAGTTGATGTCCGTGCATCGGCTGTACATCGTGAATTTTTTTTTACTGGCCGATTTTTCTATCGGCCCCCAATATTTCGTTGCACATGCATCGCACATGTTCATCCGATTAGGTGCCCCCGAGCCGATTCTCGCCGAGTAACCGCTGATATCGGCTCTGTGGTTAGCCAAGGCACTATATGTGAACGTCGGCTCTGTTAGGACCAGTGTTGACTTCTTCCAACTCATCAGCCGACGTAAACCCATTGCCCATTGGATCGACGTTGAACCTAGGCAGAATGCATGGCGAAGATAATTTTGGCCGATTGCTGGAATCGGCCTCCATGTTGATTGAATTGCTCAATGAAGGTTTTGCAATGTTCCTCCATAGATCCTTGGGGCCGATCACATGGATCGGCATCGCCACGTTTGTCCATAGATGTTGCTCTTGTTACACGGTCAGGCCGGTGGATAAAACCAGCCTAACCCCGTCCTTTGTCACGTCGATGCGCTCGCGATCGTCCAAATTGATGCTCGAGAGTGGCTCTTGGCCCGATGTCTCCCAAACGTTCATGCCGGCCGTTGAAATCTCGGCTGAATCATCTGCGTGGACGACTTCCACTTCATCTCCATCCCACTCGTATTAGGCATTGGTGCATCGTGGATGGAATGCAACAGATTGGCGTGGATCCAATCTCTCCCTAGTAGGACAGCATAGGTGCTCTTGTCGTCGACAATAAAGAACGTCGTAGGGACGGTTTTCCTTCCTACGGTCGGATCCACGTTCGGAACACCTTGTGCGTCGGATGCTTGGTCGTTGAAATCGCTCGGTGTCACATTGGTCTTGATCGGATCCGAGCCGGAGCGTCCCAACCGACGTAGCATGGAGTATGGCATAATGTTGATCTGCCGCTCCGGTGTCCACCGACATCTTGTTGATAGGCTGCCCATTGATGTAGCCTCGCAAGTACGGGGCCTTCGGATGCCTGTAGCTTCTTTCTCGTGGCTTCTCAAAGATAACCGGCCGTGGGCCGCAGATCAAGTTGTGCCATGCAGTGCTTCATCTAATCCTGGAGCACTAAACTCCGTTGGAAGGATGAACACCATTTTTGTGCCAGCCGATGTCTCATCATCGGCTTTCTTTGTCCGGGGCGCCACTCTTTCCTTTGTGGCCGACCTTCTTCGTCCGGGGTTCGCTGAATTTTAGCGGCCAGATCAGGTCGCGCCTTCCTCAACGTGTGCAGGTATAACCTTTCGGCTTCCTCCAAACCACGTAGCCGCTGAACCCTACGCTTTTGGGAACGGCTGAGCCCATCAGGGCACCACCTTGGCCGATGATACTTATCTTCTTCTTCATCATCGTCCTCTAGTTCCTCGAGATCTTCTACCCGAGAGGACCCAGCGTGTTTGTTCTGAGGCGGGAGAGGCCCTAGACGTTTGAACACGGACACGTTAGCTGCATCCTTCTTCTTTTGTCTACACTCGGACGGTTGCCGATTGTAGGCAATCGGCTCATTCCTGAATCCCGAGCAGTTGTCCGAAGAAGGGGCAGTCCCAGTGCCTATCCACGTCGTCTTGCTCTCTCGACTTTTCCTTGGCGTGGCGCTCATATCTCTCCTCGTCGCGGTCATGCCGACGATGTCTCCTGGCGTCCCTAGCCAGACGATCTCTTTCATCATCGTCGTTGTATCGTCGGCGTTGGTCATATTGACTCACATACTTGTTGAAGAGGTGATCAGAGAGAGGTCGCTGATATCTTACGTTCCTCACTTCTCCCTCTGTGATGTAGCGCTTGCCATCGTGACGGAGCCGATCGCGTGGAACGGCTTCCTCTCGTGTCCTTGCTATGAGAGTAGCTGTCCTCGTCTCCGTCCTTACCGCAGTGGTGCCCGGGTCCTACCATGTTGATACCGAACGAGAATCCTGGCCGGCACCCTCCGGGGTAAGTGCACTCCACCATGTTAACGGCGGGGAAGGGGTGTGTGTCGACCTTCATGGCGTACTGGCTGAAAATTAGACGCCCTTGTTCTATCGCCATTTGGACCTGCTGACGCCACACCCTGCAGTCGTTGGTGGCGTGGGTGAACGTGTTATGCCACTTGCAGTATGGCTTCCCGTTCAGCTCCTGCGCCGTGGGGATCTTGTGGCCTTCGGGTACCTTTAGCTGTTTCTCCTTAAGCAAGAGGTCGAAAATTTGCTCAGCCTAGTATGGTTGCTCTCTCCTTCTGAAAGATCTTGTCTCATTCTTCTCTTGGGAAGGGTGGATCATCAGGTGAAAGTGCACAACCTCTCGAGAGTTAAACCTAAGATCTTAGCTGTGTCCCCGGTTATGGACAATTTGAGCTTCCTAGGCAAGGAATGTGCGGAAGAATCTCATCACCTTTTCTGAATGTATTTAAAATTTGTATCAACCTTGTAAAACTCTGTTGCGGTCAGAAACCCACCGGCGGGCAGCGACGGGCAACACCGTAGAGCCGGGAATCTCCCAGGACTGCGGCTGGCCCTGGTCCCTCCGAGCGACGGCCCGCAAAGCCTTCGGCACGCACGTCCGATGCCGATGCAAGGGCGTGCCACCTGACCTATACCTGGTCGGGAAGGTGTTGGATGATGCCTCGCTTAGTTTCCTGCATGGCATACACGTAAACGTTAAATACGAGCCTCGATCGGCTCTCGGGTTATCCTCGTGAATCGGCTCAAAGAGCCGATCCACCCATGATACGTACGAGGTGTACGATCGGATGGTGGTCCTGCTTGATCAAGATAAAGCTAAAGCGACCTCCTACGATTTGGGGTTTTCACCGCATAATCGGAACATCCTACTCGTGATCGAGCCTCGCGGCCACGCACGGTGATCGTAAACCGACCCTAGACAAGGCCTAAAAACCAACACGAAGTTGATCCTCGGAACATCCTGTCTAGGGCTAGTAAACTACACCCTACGCGCCACTGGATCCTTCGACCCGTTTGTAAGGCCTAACGATGCAGATATTAAACTAATCCTTGAAGAACAAGGAGCAATCATAACGGATCGGATCTACTAAACAATGATCAAGCGGGTGCCGCCCTTACACCCAAGATAGGTGTAAGGGCGGCTAGATGCCTAAGGGTTGCACGACGATAGCATATGATATGATGAACAATGCTAACCCTAAAACATCTATGATAACTACGTTGCTCGCCATCAAAAAGGCTTCGATACGAGCAACGCATGAACGACGAATAAACGTGTGCTCGCCTAGATCGCAAGATGCGATCTAGGCAGCATGGTGCTTACCCGGAAGAAACCCTCGAGACGGGGGAGTTGGCGATGCGCCTAGATTGGTTTGTGGTGAACGTGATTGTTGTTTATTTCATAAACCCTAGATACATATTTATAGTCCGGGGGACTTTCTAATTCAGGCGTGCACCTAACCGTGCACGGGTTAAACTCTAACTTCTAAACAACACGTATCCTACTATGTTACAGATACACAGGCAAACTAGCCCAAACTTTGTATGGAAGGCCGATTCATGTATTTCTTCTATGTATATTCTTCAAGCCCATCTTCAATCGCGGCCCACCTCTGATCCGGTCAAATTCTGGTGATAACACATGCCCCCCTGGTTTTGGAAATGACATTTCCAAAATCACTCTGCTTCTTCTTCATCGGGTCATGTCGTGGCGTCTTGCCTCCTTGACTTTTATCACTAATCTAAAAAATCCATCTTAAAATGAAGGAATGTCTTCACTTAACTTTGCCGATAGTCAGAGTCAAGCACTCCCCAAAAGAGCCGATGGTCTCACATCAGCCTTTATGATAAAACAAGAGTAAGGCCAACCTAACTCGCTCCTCCAAACGGTAACCTCGCGCCCTCCGTCCGAGAAAGCAAACTCGGATCCCCAAATCGCCGCCCAAGCAGCTCCACGATTCTCAGATCTCAGCCGCGCCGCCCCAATTCCTCACCGCATCAAATGGCGGAATCATCCAACGCCAACGCCATGGTCTCCGGTCTGAAGGTAATCCTCAACAGCCTCCTCGTCATGCGAATCAATGTTAGGAGTAAACAGCAAACACCTGAATTAATGTTCTATTCCATTATCAATTCTAGGTTTCAGACATCCTGCTGCCGCATCCTTCTCTCCCAAACTCTATGTGTCTTGGCCCCCGTTCTTCCGAGAGTCTCGCTCACCTAATCTCATGCGAGGCCAATAGGATCCCCTTCGTGAATCAGAATTTAGATCTGACTTCCTGGGCCGACTGCCTGCGAGCCTGGCCTAATCCTCCCGAAGGTTGGGTAGCATGGTACAGTAGAGTGTCTAAAACACACTATGCTACCTGGGACTCGATAGGGATAGCCGATGCCTTATCATTATCACTGTCTCCTCTCGAAAAGCACGAGAACATCTTGAAAACCATCGGCTACTTTTGGTCTGATGCACTGAACTGCTTCATGTTCGGCCATGGCCCCATGACACCAACTCTGCTGGACGTGGCCATGATCACAGGCCTAGACATTTCATCCCCAAGCCCCTCTGCCATTAAATTGCCAAAGGTCCCTTTCACCCTTTCCTCCAAAACAGAGTGCACAAGCTGGGGTGCCTACCTCAGGCGTTATATGAAAACCAAAGGCCCTGTGACAGAAAGAGAGCACACGGCTTTCTTGAACTTCTGGCCGGAGCACTTCATATTTTGTGGTCCTTCACTCGCCCCAACCAAGAACTACCTCTCCCTGGCCTATGAACTCGCCAAAGGTACTCAACTTGGCCTTGGAAAACTGCTCCTTGGAGAAGTCTATCGATCTCTTCAACTGATGTCTGTCAAACTATTCTCCCAAAGGATAGTCAAAACAGGAGGCCCCTGGTGGTTTATTCAGTTATGGGCTCAATTGTACTTTCAAAATCAAATCCCAAATTTCCCACCTTTGGCCACCTGCACCTTCCCAGATGCAAATGGGAAGGAAATCCGATGCACTAGCTATGGCCAAGCTCCGTACAGTCTCCCGAGCAGCGAGGCTGATCCCCAAGGAAGCAGACAGAGTGGTTCAAGATTTTCTTCCAAGGCCCGGACAACCCCTTGTTCTTTCCCTATAGTGAATCGGAAATCTTTGAGAACCCGGCCTCCTTCCGATTAGACAAGTCTTGCCGATGATGCCAAGCACCCAGCACTCGTACTCCATCATGATCCGTCCTTGCTTTTTCCCGGTTGGCATGAGTACCTCAAACAGGATCATAAAGCCCGGCTACGAGTCTTACCAACCGGTGGTAGTAGCCCGGCAGCTTGGCCTCGGGCAAGTGCCCCCACACTTCTTTCTCCACCACCCGACAGCAAGCGGGGCTGAATTGCCCGACATTATTACCGGCCAAAGGTGTTATACCTTCTTCGACGCTCCGGCCATTCCAATTCCTCATAACCTCCGTTTTACCACTACTACCGATGGCTTCGAGACCTGGTGGTCGATGTGGAAGACTCACGCCTTCGAAGAGCTTCTAGGACCGTTGCTCGAAGCAACTTGATGCTGAATATGACGCCCTCGCACACCGGGTACCATTACATATAAATTACCCGCAATGGCTCATGATGATTATCTCGTAACCTGATTTTATTCCTTGGCAGACAACAGGATGGCCCGGAGCCCACACAAGCCGACGGTTCCCCATTCGAGTTCCTCCCACCAGCCCCGGTAGTTCTCTTCCGTCGAGCTCGCCGCCCTTGAAAAAGGTCATAATGCGAGCCAACCGATTTCACCGAAATCGGCTCCCAAGAGTAAAGCATCCTCCGGGCCGGCTGCCCCCGAGCCTCAACCCAGAGCGAGAAAGGCGATGAGGAAAGTAGCTGTCGAAAAACCCCGAAGCGCAAAGCTCCTGTCCAAGCAAGCTTGCATGTAAGCCGACTCGTGTCTTGACCGAACACATTTGCCTTCCCAACCTTTGTAACATGGTTGTACCTCTTCTTTCGGACTTCCACCGAAGAGAACTCCGATGAGGGGGCACGGTCCAGTCCAAGGGGCTCCACCCGAGGCGATACAGAGAGATCCACCACACAGAGCCAGACGGACTCGCCAACGTCGGCTTCTAGGAAAAGGTCGACTCCCGAGCCTGCTGACCTTCAAGCTCCGATCAAAACGGGGTCACGCATGAAGCGTCGATGCGTCAAAAGGGCTCGCAAAGGCCCACAAGTTTCCTCGCCGAGCCAGAAGTTTCAAATGTAATTACCTCAACAGCTCATATTCCACACCGTCCCGTTACTAATTGGATTGCCTCACCATTTCCTTTGCGTACTAATGGGACCTCTAGCGGGGACGTTGAAGAGGTACCGATGCCATCTGCTACACTCGGCCTATCCAACTCGCCGAGCGTGGCGGACCAAGTGGCTAACCTGGCCCAGTCTACCGCAAAGCCGATTGTCACAACATCGGCTGCCCTTCCTTTCATGGGAGAGGTACGCTCCACTCTCTCGGGCCTACCCTTCTCCTTTGTCGTATGCTCATGCTGCTCTTGTTCGTCTGTCAGGGTTGTGATCCTTCAAGCTTGCTGACGTTCGATCCCGACTCCATCGAGCCAGCTACTTCCAAAGCAGGTGAAGAGCCAAACCCTAGCACGGTCCATGGCCCGCTCCAGCGTCTCAAGGTTTTGCTCTCCTCCTCGGTCGAAACCCTGGTCGAGAACCCCGAGGCAATCAAGGGCATCCTCGAAGACATCCAGCCCCGTCTCCCGGTGACGCTGCAGGTTAAGCTTTGGCCGGCCGTGACTTTGTCGGTTTTCAGGTCAAGGGTGCGATCGGCTCGTCAAAGAATTACTCTTCGCCGCGCCCAGCTCCCGTTGAGAGCCGATATTGCAGATAAATGTCAACGGCTCAACGAGAAGAAAGCAGCTTTAGACGCCAAGACCGCCACTTCTACCCATAGTGTCGAACTCGAGACCTTGCGCAAGGAACTCGGAGGACCTTGAAAAGAGGGTCGGGGAGACCAAACAACTTATCCAAGACAAGGAAACCCTCATTGCTCGCTCTCAAGAGGAAGCAAAGGTCTCACAGCCCGATCTGAAGACCGATCTGGCTGAAATTCGTGCCCTGAGCAGTCAGCTGGTGATGGGGAGAGACGAGGACGACGAGGCCGAGATCGCCGAGGTGGATCGGATCCGTGCCGATGCTCTTCACGCCCTTAACGCTTTTCTTCAGTAGGGCCTTTTTGTGTAAACTGATGCATGTTTTGCTGAACTTGTTCCGCTGAACTTGTCTAAAGTTGATGGCCGTGCATCGGCTTTCTTAACATTCTGAAGTCAATGTCTGAGCATCGGCTCTGGTTGCATGTACCGATTTTTTTTTACTGGCCGATTTCCCTATCGGCCCCCAATATTTCTCCGCACATGTATCGGTGTCGCACATGTTCATCTGACTAGGTGCCCCCCGAGCCGATTCTGCCAGGTATCTGCTGATATCGGCTCTGTGGTTAGCCAAGGTACCACATGTGAACGTCGGCTCTGTTAGGACCAGTGTTGACTTCTTCCAGCTCATCAGCCGACGTAAACCCATTGCCCATTAGATCAACGTTGAACCCGGGCAGAACGCATGGTGAGGATAATTTTGGCCGATTTCTGCAATCGGCCTCCATGTTGGTTGATCCATGAAGGTTTGGCGATGTTTCTTCATAGATCTTTGGGGCCGATCCCACGGATCGGCATTGCCGCGTTTGTCCATACATAGATTTTTTGGGCAGTGTCGGAGCCGGTCGCGTGGAACGGCTTCTTCCTTGTCCTCGTTATGAGAACAGCTGCCCTTGTTCTATTGCCATTTGGACCCGCTGACGCCACACCCTGCAGTCGTTGGTGGCGTGGGTGGACGTGTTATGCCACTTGCAGTATGGCTTTCCGTTCAGCTCTTGCACCGTGGGGATCTTGTGGCCTTCGGGTAACTTTAGCTGCTTCTCCTTGAGTAAGAGGTCGAAAATCTGCTCAGCTTTGGTCACGTCGAAGTCAAACCCTTTTGGAGGACCTTGTGGCTTAACCCATTTACGGACACGGGGCTTGCCCCCGAGTCCATTCAGCCATCGCTACCTCTTGATCTCCCGCAAGCACCTTCATCTTCATCCGCCTCAACCAGGACCACCGCACGCTTGAATTTATCCCGGTAAACATCCGGGTGGCGCTCGTTCATATGCCGACGCCTTCGCACCATGTGCGCCGGTGAAGGGTAGTCTCGCTTGGGAGGCCACGTCCTTGATCGATGATGAGAGACCCACCACCGCCAACTCGATCGCTTCTTTTTCACTTACATGAACCGAATAGCATCGGTTCCTAACGGTCCCGAAGCGCCGGACGTATTCTCGCCACCGTTTCCCCGCGCTTCGTCGTACTTGTGCTAGATCGGCAATGCCAGCCTCGGAAGCCTCCGAGTGATACCGCACGTGGAACTCGTTCTTCCAACCGCTTCCAAGTCCGGATTGAGTTTGGTGGCAGCGATGTGTACCACCCGAAAGCCGATCCTGTGAGGGACTATGCGAAGAACCTCACACGCAGCTCGTCTGATGCTGAGATCGGGCCCAGCTGTGCCAAATATCGGCTCACATGCTCGATGGAGCTGGAACCATCTGATCCATTAAACTTGGTGAAATCAGGGAGCCGATATTTGGGTGGTAGCGGGATCAACTCGTACTCATTAGGTTACGGCTTGGAATAGCCGATTGTCCTCCTTTTCGGCATCATGCCGAACTGGTCTTTCAGAATTGTACAAATCTGATCCGCGGTGATGGCTGCGGTGCGTCGAACTCTGAAGATTCGCCGGGGTGGCATACTTAGCCAGCCATGCTTGCTTTTCCAGCTCTGAGCCAACTGCAGGAGCTGAGCTCTGGAGGTTTGTCGGAGTGGCATACTTAGCTAGCTGTTGGGGGGATGACCCCCGGTATGCCAAAGGCATGCCAAAACCAGATGGTTTGGGCCATCAAGATACCGGTTTAATGTCCGTACCGGAACTTAAGGATAAGAGTTTAGCTAAGTGGAGCTAAGCCGGTATCCCCAAGAGGGGTATACCGGAACCAGGTAAGAAGATACCGGACCTCCGGAAGGACGAGCAGGTCGGCAGGACTGGTCAAAGATTCTCTCCAGAGCTAGAAGACAAAGATGAGCTAAGCAAAGTAACTTTAGACGAAGGGCTGATGATAAAGAGAAGGATGACGGTCAAAGAAGCCGGAGGACGTCAGCGTCCCTGATTAAAGAGGACTCCGGTGTCATCTATGATTAAAGGAGCTTTGTAAAGTAGTTTGTCTAGTCAAAGATGCCATTAGGGTTTCTTCCAGTGTAAGCCACCCTCTCCCCTATATAAGGAGAGGGGATACCGCTCTTACGAGCGCGAGACCACAGAGAGATCGATGAACGAACTTGTAACCATGTTGAGATCAATGAAGCTAGCGATCTAGTAAAGAGTTCTTCCTCTTGTCTCTCTTCTTGTGTACCGACCTTTGGTTGTGTTCTTGAGGAAAGCATCCGGAAGTTCTTCCCATCTAATCGCAAACCCTCCCCCGAATCCTCATGCGTCCATTCGGCCCCAACTTAAGCCATCCTATGGCATCTGTTCGTTCACCATGACGACAGTTGGCGCCCACCGTGGGGCATGAAGTGGCGCATGCTGGAATACATATTCGGGCGGGCCTCCTCGAGTTCGCCGGCGAGCGGACAGTGTCTGCGCTCGTCCAGAGCTTCTACTCCATCGACTTCATCAATGACAACGCGGGCTGCTTCGCCAACGGCGGCATCTTCCCCAAGAACGGCCGCATCATCGAGTTCGGCAGCCACCGCGTCTACTTCGGCACCGTCCCCGTGCGCCGCCGCCTCTCGCCGGTGCTGGTGGCACCGGACCCGCCAAGGTGGCTCTCGTGCAGGCCGCGCCGCCGGCAGCGTCGAGGTGATGATGGCCGGCGTAGCCGGCGCGGGCAAGGAGGCTGCGGACGAAGTTGCCGGTCGTGCGGCCGCGACCCGTGCGGCCAAGCCACCGCCGGAGCGTGACACCGGCGCGCCGGGAGCGTCTTCCGCACCACCGGCAACACCTCTTCAAGCGGCGATGAACGCGCCGGCAACCCCCATCGCGCGTAACATCGACCCGACAACGGCTCGGGCGGAGCCGGAGGCGCAGCGCCGAAGATACTCGAGAGCGGCAAGGACGTCGTCAGGGCACAGCGCGAGCTGAACCTAACCGTACGTGAGTATAACGCTGCCCATGGCTTTGCTTCTGTTAGCGCTCATGCTGCTAGGATACCGGAAAACCGGCTTAAGGCTCGCAATCTAGATCAAGATTTGCGTAAGGAAGTTCTTACCGGCAAGAGTACCTCTGCATCTGTTAGCATTGTAGAGAAACCTAAGTACAGTAGTCCTGATAAAACCATAAAATCTGCTAAGGCTGCCGTAGATCCGTGTGACTCGCTACCGGAGAGGCTCGGCAAAGCAACAAGAGCGTGTCGAGAGCTGCTAGATACCGTAGAGCAGCAGAACGCCGAGCAGCCGGCTAAGCTCGAACAAGGCCATAGCCTCGAAGTCCGCGCGTTCAACAAAGAATGCCGGAAGCAAGTCCCATGGGCAGGCCTCGTCCCCCCATCCGGACAGAAGAAAAGAAAAAGAGGTGAACGCACGGCAGATGACTGTGTACGATCCGGTCCTTGCCGGTAAACAAAAAGCCGGGCAACACGATGCCGGTAGGAAAAGCCAAGGGGCAGAGCGAGGCTACGCCAAGGAAGGCTATGCCGGAAACAATCATGCCGGTAGACACGAAACCGGGCAAAACTATCCGGCTGCAAGGGCAGCGTATGATGATGAGGAGGAGATGCCTCCACCAAGATACCGGCAGGCAAGGGCCGCGGCACCAGAACGTTACGATGAAGCTGACTCAACAAGACTCACCGCTTACCGGAAACCTTTGGGAGAGCGGTTGGGAGAAAGAAACTTACCGGAACGGGATGCGAGGCACCGTCTGGACAGAGTGTACTTGTCTGAAATGATTGAGGCAGAAGGTCCTCCCGGTCCAAAGTGTTTTGGCCCAAGGATCATGAAGGAACCACCACCAGTTCGCAACTTTCAGTTGCCCCGTGACACCAAAACGTACGATGGCACCACTAAGCCGGAAGACTGGCTCGCGGATTACGTGACCGCGGTATACGTTGCCGCACAGCATTATTACTGACAATGGAACCAACTTTGCTCAAGGTGAGTTCAAAAGGTTTTGTGAGGATAAGAACATCCGGTTGGATTTGTGCTCGGTGGCACACCCACAAGGCAACGGCCAAGTGGAAAGAATGAATGCTTTGGTACTCTCCGGTATCAAACCCAGACTCATTGACGCAGTGGAAAAATCACCAGGGTGTTGGCTTGATGAGATACCATCAGTGCTGTGGAGTATAAGAACAACTCCAAACCGGTCTACCGGATACACTCCGTTCTTCATGGTTTATGGAGCAGAAGCGGTCATTCCAACCGACATCATCCATGATTCACCAAGAGTACAGCTCTATACTGAGCAAGAGGTCAAAGAGGCCGGAGAAAATGATGTGGACTTGCTAGAAGAAGCAAGAGAGCTGGCTTTGGCAAGAACAGCCATTTACCAGACAAAACCTCGTGACGCTATCATGACCGGAAAGTTAATCCAAGAGTTTTCCGGGAAGGAGATCTTGTGCTTCGCCTAGTGCAGCGCACTGAAGGCCGGCATAAGCTCTTGCCACCTTGGGAAGGTCCCTTCATTGTAAGCAAGGTGCTTCACAATGATGCATACTACCTAATTGATGCACAGGAGTGGAAAGAAGGAAAGGCGGACAAGTCCGGAGAGGAAAGCAAGCGTCCATGGAACGTAGCTCGTTGCGTCCTTTCTACTCTTGAAGTGGTGGTGTAAGAAGTTCCTTTTTGTACCTTATATGCTATGAATAAAAGATGCCGGAACATTGAATGAGTCTCGGGGACTACCCCAATAAGATTGCATGTAACTTGTCTATTTTTTCAGTTTACCGGTTGCTTATTGAACGTTTTTTCTTTCCGGTTTAGTAGTGTGCTAAACCTTACCGGAGTCTTCGACTCTGCTGCTGTCCGCAAACCGACTTCATGGCAAGCAAGATAAACCGGTAAGGGATAAGCACATGAACTGCGGAGAGGGAGAGAAGGAAAGAACAATCCGGAAAATTTAACTAACCCCGGTTAACCCGGTTTTTTGCAAAATTTCGAAGTTATTTCTAAGTCCAAGAAAATGCTTGTTTGGTGAAAGAACCTTGCGCTCATACGCCAAAGAACGCCCAGAGAAGGCAGGCAGAGCCAAGGCAAAAGAACCAAATATCCATCGAATTGGATGCAGAAACGATCTAGAAATCTTTGCAGTACAGGATAAAAGCAAAACCATGAGCAAATGTGCTAAAGCAAACATAAGATAATTAGTACCGGCATAACATACCGGCACAAACTGTTGTGCCACAACCAAAAGCGGATTTAGAGTTTTACATCATAAGCCCCGGCATACCGGGGCAGAATTTAACGGAACATTGTTCTAAGCCACGCGAGGCCAAACAAGCACGGCAAGGTAAATTGTAAGACAGTAATCAGGCAACAGGGGCTTCCGGAGGAGCGTCGCCAGTACTCAAAGCATCGTCAAGAGGCTCCTCCTCGGCTTCATCCTCTTCCTCATCAAGATAATCTTGAACGTCGGGAGGGGAGGGATGAAGGTGCGCATGTCGGCGTACTCCGCGATATGGTACGCACAATCCTGCCGCTTAGCGGTGAGAATCGGGTCCAAATCGGTTTCCGCGCCTTCGCGTACTCCGGTGAGGGCACCCAGGTCGAGCTCCGGGTACCAGGAACAAGCGACGCGGAGGGCGTAGTCTGCTCCAGCGCGGGCAGCAGAGCACCGCCACTCGCGGATCCTCTTGCCGGCGCCCTTGAGACGGTCGCTGATAAGGGAGAAGGTATCAGGCACCTCTTCGCCAGGCCACGTGGTCCTGAAGAGCTGGGTAGCTACATCAGGAATGTCAGATAAATTGCGATCTATGGCGCGCATATGGGACACCGCGCGTTGAGCGCGACCAGATGGTCATTGGGCGTCCATGCCACGGCAAGATCCGCTTGGCCTTGGTCCTTGCGGCGCGCGTCAACCTTCTTGACAGCATACTTCTGGGAGTCCGGAAACAGGCCTGTGCGAAGAAAAAGAAGACTAAGGAAAAGAATCCGGAAGAAAAAGAGACCGGAAGAAAAGAGAGCGAAAAGAAAATGGGAACGGAGGAAAAAAGCCTCGCAGGCAATAGTCAAAGTACGCGAAGGAAAGGGACTCACGGTAGGCAAGCGCGTCAGTCTACAGGATCAGCTGGTTGCACTCTTTATGCTCCTCCTCCAGCCGCGCGGCTTTCTCCTCAGCACCCTTCCGGGCCTTGGCCGTCTCCTCCAGCTCAGCCAGCAAGCACCACGTTGGCATTACCGGCGTCCTCCGGAGCCTCCTCCATCTTGGCCGCTGCATCGCCTTCAGCCGGCTTCGAGGGCCTTGGCATGGTCAAGCCCCGGCTTGGATGAGCCGGGTCTTGAGCTCCCGATGGCTGGTCTTGAGGGCGTCCAGCTCCTCCTTATGCTGCCGGATGAGCTGGTCCTTCTCCACTGCAACCCGGAAAAGAAGATGTTAACAAGATCATGCTAATAAACATGAGAAGAAAATCAAGTTAACAGGAGAAAGGGGAAAAGTTATACGTTGAGCGGTGGCGAGCTGCTCCTTGAGAGCGTTAATGGAAGCTTCCGGGATCACTGTTAAGCAGAAATTGCGAATGTTAGGAGGGAAAAAGATGTCCGGTAAGAAAGATGCCGGTAGAACAAAAATTTACCTTGGCACTTGTCGTGTGCCTCAGCGAGCTCCCGGTGCTCCCATAAGAGCTCCTCAAAGAGGGCCTTCCGAGCGTCAGCCGTGAGCTGTTCAAAAAGAAGAAATGAGTTAAGTTTTGCGCTAAGAACAAAGTTCTTAACCCGAAACTCGGGGACTGGCAGTGCCGGTTTTGCGCTAAGATTTTAAGCTAAGTTTTGCGCTAAGAACAAAGTTCTTAACCCGAAACTCGGGATCGGCAAGTGCCGGTTTTGCGCGTTTCTAAGATAAGTTTTGCGCTAAGAACAAAGTTCTTAACCCGAAACTCGGGATCGGCAAGGCCGGTTTTGCGCTAAGATTTTAAGCTAAGTTTTGCGCTAAGAACAAAGTTCTTAACCCGAAACTCGGGATCGGGCAAGTGCCGGTTTTGCGCGTTTCTAAGATAAGTTTTGCGCTAAGAACAAAGTTCTTAACCCGAAACTCGGGGACAGGCAGTGCCGGTTTTGCGCTAAGATTTTAAGCTAAGTTTTGCGCTAAGAACAAAGTTCTTAACCCGAAACTCGGGGACTGGCAGTGCCGGTTTTGCGCGTTTCTAAGATAAGTTTTGCGCTAAGAACAAAGTTCTTAACCCGAAACTCGGGACCGGCAAAGGCTCGGTTTTGCGCTAAGATTTTAAGCTAAGTTTTGCGCTAAGAACAAAGTTCTTAACCCGAAACTCGGGATCGGCAAGTGCCGGTTTTGCGCGTTTCTAAGATAAGTTTTGCGATAAGAACAAGGTTCTTAACCCGAAACTCGGGATCTGGCAAGTGCTCGGTTTTGCGCTAAGATTTTAAGTTAAGTTTTGCGCTAAGAACAAAGTTCTTAACCCGAAACTCGGGATCGGCAAGTGCCGGTTTTGCGCTAAGATTTTAAGCTAAGTTTTGCGCTAAGAACAAAGTTCTTAACCCGAAACTCGGGATCGGCAAGGCCGGTTTTGCGTGTTTCTAAGATAAGTTTTGCGCTAAGAACAAAGTTCTTAACCCGAAACTCGGGACCGGCAAGTGCCGGTTTTGCGCTAAGATTTTAAGTTAAGTTTTGCGCTAAAAGCTGCGCTCTCACCACAAAACTCTGGGACTGGGAAGATAGACAAGAGAGAAACCGGCATAAAACTAAGGAAAAGATAAAACAAAGCCGGAAATGAAGAAACCGGTAAAGATTGAGAAAAGTTAGAAAAACGTACCATCAAGTTGTTCGTGGCATCATACCACGCGCTGTCGAGCTCTTTCACGGCGCTGCGGAGCCGCATGAAGTGCTCCTCGGACTACCGGTCCCCAACCGGATCGAGTGCCGGCAGCCTGTCCCTGCCCAGGCCGCGGGTCGCCGGAGTCATGTCCGCGGCGTTCCACTTCCGGGCGTAGGGCAGGAGATGCCCCAGGTCCCGGCCTCGGCGTTGGAACTCAGTTATACGGCCAAGAAGACCGGTGGCCTTCGTGGCGGTATCCCTGGCGGCCTTGGAGGCATGCAGCACCAGAGGCTGCTGGCCGCCGGAAGGGGCGCTGGAGGCCGTCGCCTTCCCCTTGATAAGCTTGGAGGTCTTGGGCGGCGGCGCGGTAGGAGCGGCCCCGAGAGGCTTGGCGCGAGGAGCACCTGGTGGCGGCATGAGGATGGTTCGTGGAGACTGGGGAGCGCTGGGCGCATCACCCGGTTTGGAACCTTCCGGCGCGGAAGATTCCGGCGCGGAAGTTGTCATCTTTTCAAGGATGGGAGGAGCTGGAGGCTCCGCCCGCCCGGCAGCTTCTTCTTCTCCGGCGCCGATGTTGCTGGCGCCGGTATCCTGGGTCTCTGGGGGAAGGAAGGATCCTCCTCCGTGCGGTGATCTGATGATGAAGGGGCCGCACGCCCCGACTTTGTTGTGCCCCCGAAAGGGAGGCAGAAGTGTTACCGGCACCGGGTGGTGCCGGGCTTGAGCGAGGAGGAGGGGTTGAAGTCCTTGCGGAATCTTCGTAGCCCGATGGCCTTGGGCCAAGCTTGAGCGCAGGGCTGAGAAAAAGAAAGAAAGACAGCTTGGAAAAAAGCAACCGGAAAAAGAACTTGGCAAAAAAGAGGCAAGCCGGAAAATGAAAAACTTACCCGAAGAGGTTGGCATCGCCTTGCGCCCGTAGCGACGCATGCCCACCTGCTTCTCCCCCACGGGCTCGGTCCGGAAGCGCTTGGAGGGACGGGCTCGGGCCGGCACCGGCATCGATGCCGGCTGCTTGTTCTTTTGGCCCCGGGCCATGAGCTTGTCCACAAACTCGGAGCCGGCCTCGGCGCGCAGGGCGGCACGCGCTCATGGATCTATGAATTAAGTTTGGCTAAGAAGCAATTCGCAGGAAAGCGATAACGGAAGGTAAAGGAAACCGGAAAAGAAAATACCTCAAGCGTGGTCAAGTCGTCAGCGGACCCGGTTGGCTTTGGCGGAGACCGGCCAAGGTGCGCTGCCGGAGTCTTGCCCATCTTCAGATCCTTCCAGAAAATGTAGGGATCTGGGTCAAAGGAGTCAAGGGCGCGAGGCTGGCAAGGTCCACGCCGCTCGGCTTCAATGAGGGGGAAGCGATCCTTGGCCTGAAACATGAAAAAAGTAAGATTAGCAAGAGCAGAAAGTTACCGGCTAAAAACAACCCCGGCCGCATAATCCCTTACTTCTTGGGTCGGAGGGTTATCGGTGCCGAGGGGGAGGAGGCCCCATTCCCGAGTCAAATGGCATAGCAGTTTGGCAAATCTGCTTAGCCTTGCGAACAACGTCCTTTTTGCTAAGCGGACGGCCTGTGATCTTGGTAGGATCGCCTGGGCCATACATCTCGCTCATCCTATGTGCGCGGCGCTTTAGAGGAAGCACCCGGCGTGAAATAAAAGTGCGGATGATATCATCCGAGCAGATCTTGGTCTCCTTCTTCAAAGAGGTCAAGAAGCGTACCACCCGGCTGGTTTCAGCGTGATCAGACTTCGGGTTGTAGCTCCAGTTGGTCCTGCTGGGAGGCCCCGCTTCGAAAGGAGGAAGATCGATAAGATTGGCACGGCCGCTGTTCTTCGCGTAGAAGAAGGTCCCTTGCCATAACCGGCATGACTCGAGGCCGGAGAACTTAAAAAAGGGGCTCCCTTGACGGGAGCCGATGATGCAAGACCCGCACTGAACGGGGGGCTTGGGTTTAGGAATATCCTTGCCCTGAACGGAATTGATCCGAAGAGCAAAGAAGCGGGAAAACGTCTCACGAGTGGGACGAATGCCGATATAGGCCTCCATGAAGGTGGCGTAGCAAGAGAGGTAGAAGATGGCGTTGCCAGGAAGATGATGAGGTTGGAGTTTGTAGAAATCTAAAAACTCACGGAAGAAAGGGGAGGCAGGAAGGCCGAAGCCACGCTCAAAGTGAGCAAGAAAGACAACATATTCATCGGGCTCGGGGTCCGGTTCGATTTCGCCGTCCGGAATCCGGCAAGAGACTCCTTCCGGAATCCGTCGAGACCGGTATAACCAATCGATCTCGAATTCGGTAACACTGGAGCCCATCCAGGCTCCGCGAGTGATTGGGGAGGGCTCAGCCACGGATGATTGGCTGGAGCTACCGGATGCTTCGCCGTAACTACTCGCTTCTTGGCTACCGGAAGCTTGGCTAAAGCTACCGGATTCTAGAGGTCCACCGGATTCTTGATGGCTACCGGATCCTCGCTGGTTGCCGGAATCGGTCTCCATCGGATCTGGAGCGTTGGATCCACCGGGAGATTGATCACGGTGTCTAACGTAAAGGGAAGAAGAAGATGCGGAGGAAGATTCCTCGTCGGACATTAGATGGGAAGGCGAAAAACAGAAATCCCACACTTGGACCCCGCCCGAAGATCTACGAGTAAGAAGAAAACCAAAGAAAAAGAGGAAATAAGAACACCGAAGACCCAAGATCTGAAAAGCAAGCAAATAGCGAGCAAAGCAAGATTGGTACCAACCTGGAGCGGCGCAGTCGCAGAGGAAGGTGTTCGCCGGTGCTGGAGAGGACCTGCGGTCGCCTACGAGCTCCGTCGACGGCGAGGCGGAAAGGCTCGCGAAGTAGCAAGAATGCAGCGGGCGCGGTGGAGCTGCTGCTAGAGCTTTCTGCACAGCGAAGTCCGGCGGAGGCACGGCGTGAGTTCGTCGGGCGCCGGAGTTGGAGCAAGCAACGGCGGACGGAAAGCGGCGGAGGCACAGAGGCGAGAAGCACTGTGCGCGAAGGAAGAGGAATGCGAAGAAGAGGAAGAAGAAGGGGCAGTTGTGCTTATAAAGGAGAGAGAAGATGGGCTGAAAACCGCTGGGCCGCGGCGGTTCGCCTCGCGGGCCGCGACGGTTCGCGCCGCGGGCCGCCACGTGGCGAAGAGGTACACGCGAGAGAAGAGGTGGCCACACGGAGGCGCACACGGGATCCAGAGCGGTTAGTGGGATCCGAAGTGATGCATTAAATGGGCGCGCGGGAGTCGAAGCGAAGTGACAACTGACACTGCCACGACAGTGACAGTGCGCATGTCACTGACGGGCGCGGGGCCCAAAATATTCTCGACACCGCCGAGGAAGTATTTAATGACCATAGATGCCGGAGGATAAGACACCGGATAGCACCTTAGGAGAAGAGATAGCAATGATCTGGGCGAAGATGCCGGATTCAAGTCTAAAAACGGATAGATTAAACCGGTATCCTAAAAAGAAAGAACCTGGCATGGTCTGTTGGATAAGATCCGCCAGACTATACCAGCTTCGGGGACTAATGTTGGGGGGATGACCCCCGGTATGCCAAAGGCATGCCAAAACCGGATGGTTTGGGCCATCAAGATACCGGTTTAATGTCCGTACCGGAACTTAAGGATAAGAGTTTAGCTAAGTGGAGCTAAGCCGGTATCCCCAAGAGGGGTATACCGGAACCAGGTAAGAAGATACCGGACCTCCGGAAGGACGAGCAGGTCGGCAGGACTGGTCAAAGATTCTCTCCAGAGCTAGAAGACAAAGATGAGCTAAGCAAAGTAACTTTAGACGAAGGGCTGACGATAAAGAGAAGGATGACGGTCAAAGAAGCCGGAGGACGTCAGCATCCCTGATTAAAGAGGACTCCGGTGTCATCTATGATTAAAGGAGCTTTGTAAAGTAGTTTGTCTAGTCAAAGATGCCGTTAGGGTTTCTTCCAGTGTAAGCCACCCTCTCCCCTATATAAGGAGAGGGGATACGCCTCTTACGAGCGCGAGACCACGAGAGATCGGTGAACGTAACTTGTAACCATGTTGAGATCAATGAAGCTAGCGATCTAGTAAAGAGTTCTTCCTCTTGTCTCTCTTCTTGTGTACCGACCTTTGGTTGTGTTCTTGAGGAAAGCATCCGGAAGTTCTTCCCATCTAATCGCAAACCCTCCCCCGAATCCTCATACGTCCATTCGGCCCCAACTTAAGCCATCCTATGGCATCTGTTCGTTCACCACGACGACACTAGCCACGTCTGCTTCTCAAGATCTGTTCCCGAAGCTCTTCCTGCTGTTCCAGAAGTCCCTGCTGTTGCAGCCTGGTTCGAGAGTGCCCGATGCATCGCAGCCTCGGCACGTATGCGCACGTGTATCCGTGGGGGATCTCCTTGGGCGCCTCATGTAAGAATTGGTAGTCACTAGGGTCACCACCAATCTTGTAGACGACGTATGCCGATGAACTCGGCACTTCTGGTGCTGCCAACGCGAACGACAGCGGTGGACGGGACTGGAGTGGCATCTCTCCTTGGTAAGTCCCCAGAGCTGATCCTGACGGAGAATACCGATGGCTCATGATTTCCTGGATCACGCGCGAGCGACACGCTACAAAGTGTTCACCAGGCTCTCAGAATGGCGGTGCAGCGAATGAGCCACCATGAAGTTGATCTCCTGACGCAGCGACCTGGTGCGTTCTTCTGACGGGGTGGATAGGTCCACTCCATCGAGCGCGCCTTCAGGTGAGAACCCTTTCCACCTGATGCCATGTGAGAGGGTTCTGTGGAAAGAGCCGATGAGGTCGGCTTCGAGGACTGCTTTGATCTCGTCATGCTTCTTCTTGAGCTCCTCAGTCGGATCCTCGTACTTGACCGGAGTGCCTTCCGCCATCTCAGATGTAGATGGCGACGCGGTTGATGTCGAAGATTGTCCCACCGGGCGTGCCGAATGTCTTGCGGTCGAAACCCACCGGCGGGCAGCGACGGGCAACACCGTAGAGCCGGGAATCTCCCGGGACTGCGGCTGGCCCCGGTCCCTCCGAGCGACGGCCCGCAAAGCCTTCGGCACGCACGTCCGATGCTGATGCAAGGGCGTGCCACCTGACCTATACCTGGTCAGGAAGGTGTTGGATGATGCCTCGCTTAGTTTCCTGCATGGCATACACGTAAACGTTAAATACGAGCCTCGATCGGCTCTCAGGTTATCCTGTGAATCGGCTCAAAGAGCCGATCCACCCATGATACCTACGAGGTGTACGATCAGATGGTGGTCCTGCTTGATCAAGATAAAGCTAAAGCGACCTACTACGATTTGGGGTTTTCACCGCATAATCGGAACATCCTACTCGTGATCGAGCCTGGCGGCCACGCACGGTGATCGTAAACCGACCCTAGACAAGGCCTAAAAACCAACACGAAGTTGATCCTCGGAACATCCTGTCTAGGGCTAGTAAACTACACCCTACGCGCCACTGGATCCTTCGACCCGTTTGTAGGGGCTAACGATGCAGATATTAAACTAATCCTTGAAGAACAAGGAGCAATCATAACGGATCGGATCTACTAAACAATGATCAAGCGGGTGCCGCCCTTACACCCAAGATAGGTGTAAGGGCGGCTAGATGCCTAAGGGTTGCACGACGATAGCATATGATATGATGAACAATGCTAACCCTAAAACATCTATGATAACTACGTTGCTCGCCATCAAAAAGGCTTCGATACGAGCAACGCATGAACGACGAATAAACGTGTTCTGCCTAGATCGCAAGATGCGATCTAGGCAGCATGGTGCTTACCCGGAAGAAACCCTCGAGACGGGGGAGTTGGCGATGCGCCTAGATTGGTTTGTGGTGAACGTGATTGTTGTTTATTTCATAAACCCTAGATACATATTTATAGTCCGGGGGACTTTCTAATTCAGGCGTGCACCTAACCGTGCACGGGTTAAACTCTAACTTCTAAACGACACGTATCCTACTATGTTATAGATACACTGGCAAACTAGCCCAAACTTTGTATGGAAGGCCGATTCATGTATTTCTTCTATGTATATTCTTCAATCCCATCTTCAATCGCGGCCCACCTCTGATCCGGTCAAATTCTGGTGATAACAAACTCATGGGAGATGTAACCATGTGATTATTCTAAAACCCATGGAGGATTTAACCATTGTGTGATTTCATAATGTCATTCAAAGGTTTTCAAAATGTTTTGTTTTAAATAAAATATTGGATAAAATTGGCTTTATGCAAATTCGCCCAAGACTACACAAGCCAAATCTCATGTAGATAGTCATGCCATAATTGCCACCAAATAAGTATCATTTGCCAGTGCATCATTGTACTGACCTCCATTCGTAGGGCTGCATATTCAAACGTGCATGATTTTCTGAGGAGAAGTACTTGGTACGATCTCGAGTCTACATTCCAACATGACTGCCTGTGGCACATGAAGATGATGAAGGCTCATTGATGGTTTACTTTCCGCTGTGTTTGTTCTGAACAATTTATTTGAGCTAGTCCATGTGACTATGCAATTTGTAAGGTTTTACTTTACCCTCTGGATCAACGATGTAGTAATTTGATACTATTGCAATGATTACTTTATTTTGTCATGTGTGTGCTATCCGTGATCCCGGGAATAGCACTATACACAGGTATCTTACCTTTATTAAAAGGCGGTGGTGCTTGTAAGGGTATATTGCCACTATGTGTGGTTTTGGTTATTAATGACAACCCGTATGGACTAATGTTTTCATTGAGTTTATATGGAGGAATATTCAACAGGTACTACTTGTAGTCCTTGTGTTGGATTCAAGTATGGATGGCATGAAGATAAAGATATACCTTGAGTATTGGCATCAAGATCATCGATTTGAAGACATATATGTGATATGATCAAGAAGAAGAAATGAAGATGGAGTTCTTATGTGGAACTCAATATTAGCCATGCTCTAGCTTATGTGTTAAGCAATGAATGATCAAGATCTTGAGTTCTTATGTGGAACTCAATATTAGTCATGCTCTAGCTTATGTGTTAAGCAATGAATGATCAAGATCTTGAGTGCTTGATTCCTAGTGAAGAATTCAAGATATGGCTCTAGTTCGGTCTCATGATAGTCTCATGAGTTGAGCTATGATTGACTAACATTTAGAGCATGCAAGCAAATGAAGAATTCTTTATACACCTCAAGATAGTATGATAGAGCATGATAAGATACAAGGTTGACCAATATAAAGAGTGAAGAATAGATTCAAGTTTGGTCAACACATGAAGCATGAAGAATGTGCCACGTGAAGTCATGTGGTATGGTAAGCCTTGTCAATTATGCTTTATGAACTAACCCATCATATATGTACCCTTGTGTTGTCTATGTGGGTTAGGTATATTTCCATGGGCTTGCATCAAAAGTGAGATCTCATATAGCCCATGAGAGGATGACATCAAGTGGTGATCGTCATCAAGGTTAAGTTGGGCAAGTTCAAGTTGAGCATCTCAAGAGGATCATATGCTTGAAGCTTGCCGTCCATTTGGTAATAATGGACATGTGAAGATATGCATCAATGGAGCTTTCCCATCATGGTGTATGGGGGAGCATTTGTGAGTCTTCACGAAGCAACAGTGACCAAGTGAGGCATTCCGGCTTGAATGGAGCTTGAAGAGTTATCATCGAGATCAAGCGGGATGCGCAAGACAAAGGTATGGCCTTGCTAGTTTTCCTTTTACCGGTCTCAAGGTGGTTGTTGGGAGACCGGGTTATAGGATACATAGCCGCACTATCAAGAGGAGCTTTCGGTTGGGTAACTTGATCACATCGTCTTAGGGAGCTCAACCCTTTGCATGATTTGCATTCCATAAATCTTGTTGCTTCTTGG
Organism: Lolium rigidum; assembly: GCF_022539505.1. Taxonomy (NCBI): domain Eukaryota; kingdom Viridiplantae; phylum Streptophyta; class Magnoliopsida; order Poales; family Poaceae; genus Lolium; species Lolium rigidum. The sequence continues at coordinate 205,074,375 of NC_061514.1, forward strand.
TGTTTCTCTATGTGAGGTTATTGATCTTGTTGCTAGCTTTACAACAAGGTCAAGTTCATCAAAAACAGATTTTGTATGCATCTTCTATTGCGTTTTCATGTTTGGAGGTTTTACCGGTTTGATGTTTTATAGATAGGCAAAACCTTTTATATTATGTTTCTTACTAAATGGTTGGACTATGATGTTTCTATGCATGATGTTTTAGAGCTCGTTGTCGTGATTCCAACGAGCCCAAGATCATCGAAATCGGAGTCCGGATGCAAAAGTTATCGTTGTTTCGCGTGTGGCTCGGCATGCTGAGTGCGGCTACCGGGTAGGTCGGCAGCCAGCTCGGCAGGCCGGGTCCAGTGCCGGGTTGGCTCGATTTTGGGCCCAAACGGTCATATTTTGTGGGGGCTATAAAATGGGCTTCTTCCCCATTGTTCTTAGGGTTCTTGAGCACGTTTTTAACCACCATTGTTGAACCTCTTGAGCTTGCATCATCTCCCTTCCCTCCTATGATTCTTGCATATTCTTGGGGGATTTGAAAGAGGAGATCTAGATCTACAACCTCACCCAATCCAATCCTCCTCTAAGTGAGGGGAACTCTTGGGATCTAGATCTTGGAGTCATTTGTTGATTTCCTCCATTGTTCTTCCTCTCTAATCTCATCCTAGCATTTGTTGCTTTGGTGAGATTTGAGTGTGAAGGATTTGAACACCTCTAGTGTTCTTGCTTTGCATCATTGCATATTGTTGATCTCTACACCACGATTAGTTCGAGTGAGAGACCTTGAGCTTGTTACTCTTGGAGGGTGACCTCCTAGTTGGCTTGGTTGGTGTCCCGGTGACCTCTTTGTGGAAGATTGTGAAGGGGCCCGGGCTTCTCCTTCGTGGAGCTTGTGAAGTGGTTGTGGAGCTTGCCTTCTCCGGAGTGGAGGAAAAGCTAGCCATAAGGAAAGGACTATTCCTTCGTGGGATAGGCTCGGAGAATAGGGAGAGCCTTCGTGGCGTTGGGGAATCCTTCGTGGGACCTCCACCCCTCCAAACGTGACGTACCTTCTTGCAAAGGAAGGGAACACGAGAATACATCTTCGTCTCCGCGTGCCTCGGTTATTTCTATACCCGAGCTTACTTTCCTTGTGATAGCCATCGTGCTTGAAGTACATATATCTTGCTATCACTTGTGCTACATATATCTTGTGCCTATCTTGCTTAGCTCTAGTTGTTGTTGTTGCACTTAGGTGAACCTAGCATATTTAGGATTTGTGCTTGTAAAATAAACGTTAGTTTAATTCCGCATTCTTACAAGCCAAATCCGTTAGAGTTTTTAAATTCCTATCCACCCCCTCTAGGTGACATCTCGTCCTTTCAGTGCTACAGAATGGTAGCAGAGCATAGTGTTGCCTGTAGGATCGAGACCCTAGGTTTGGCTTAGAAATAGGAAGACTCTAGGAATAAAATTTTGTCTAATCCTATTTCAAATAAAAAGATGTTTGCTTTGTGAACTTCTAGTATTCTCACCTACTTCATCTTCAAAAATGTTTTCCTCTTTTCCTTAGATGACCTATCTTGAAAAAATATCATTAAGGAAATATATATGATGACCTTGTTTCAGAAGTGAGGGGTTGATGCTTCACATGATATTCTTCAACTCCACCAGAAGTTTTGCATTTAAGACCAATGAAGAACTTGAAGGACGACTTCGATGCAGAGTGCACAACACACGAAGATACACCGAAGGACTAGAATAGAAACTTGATGCATCCAATATAGAAATAGACTAGACCACCATTAGTTCTCTTTTAGCGAATCAACGATAAAGTACAAAATATTGATCTTACCAAATTGAGGTATGACCATACTAGTTATTTTGTGTGTGAAACATATTGTTTGATGCTTGTTAGATTTTGTTTGTAAGATGTTTTGCCTTGATCTGCGGTGTTTGGGTAGGATCTATTCTCATCTATACCCAACCCGGAGAATGCTTTCTCGGCGACTCGCCATGAAGACAACATTAGTGAAACCAACCTAGATGTTTCCTATTAAGATGATGAAGCGTAGAGTGGGATACGCAAAATTCTAGTTAAGGATCGATAGAGGTGTTTTCAAAACAATTCAATGATGGGGATTGAAACATTGATTCAATTCTCCATGGAAGTTTTTGTCAAACTTGTGAGGTTGACCAAGAGTTAGAATAGGAGATGTACCAAACTGAATACAAAGCAATGATTGGGTGCGACATGGATTGGCACCCATGACGACTACTCATATTATTCGCTCTTGTTATGAGGAATGTTAAATCTAGAGAGATGTACCTACAAGAGAGACGTCGCTGATAAGCCTGAACCATAGGGTGAATAGAAATTATGCCCTTAAGTAGGCAAGTGTTGCCAAACATAGGACTACGGTGAGTTTGAAGACCCAACTACTAGATGAAGAATAGCGGAAGACCTTCGATGACACCGACAAGTAAGAAAATGAAGGATGCCTTGAAGTAATATCATTGACCCAAGGATGTGACCCATCAGTACCAAAAGTAGTTCAACAACCAACCTTTGGATCAGAAGCCCTATTATGAAGGAAACCTAATCGATTCACCTTGGAGATATATGTTATTCACTATAGGTGAATAAACATTCGCCTATTCGATTTTAACTCAGAGTTCATAAGCCATAGAGGTTTTCAAAAGATGACCTAAGGTCAAGTCATATCCTCGGATGTGCCAAGTTATATCCAAGAAGATCTTAGCCTAAACCTAAGACTCAAGACTATCTACAAAAGTTCCTTTTAAGGGTGGTAGAAGCCATGCCCTTGAATTATGGATATACACCAGATGTCGCATGAGATGGTACTTGGAGTAAGTATCACAAGGAGTTCCCCATGAGTATACTCAATTAAAAGATAATACCCATGAGATGAGTACCCTCATAAGGATGGATACAGTTGATGGTATAACCGCATATGGTTTAGTGTAATGTTTTCAAAGCCCAAGGTTAACTTCCGAAATCTCCTCGAAGATATTCGAAAAAGAAGTAATAGTGAGTATGAACTTTCTATCGAACTAAACCCAAACCTTTTCTTTCTAGTCTTTATCGAACCTCGAGGACGAGATTCCCTTTAAGGGTGGTAGTCTGTCACATCCCGAAATTTTCTAAAATTTGGAATGAAAAATAAAAATAAATTTGATGCTTGATTGTTTGAACTTGATTGAAAATTCACAAAAATTAAAACTTTTTAAAGTTATTTCAAAGTAATTTCCAAAATGGAGTTTTCATAAACCTTAGTTTCAAAAGATTTTCCAACAATACTCTATTTTGTTCGGAGGTTTTAAAAATTATAAAATCTTTTATTTGAGAAACAGTTAAAACCCTAAAAGGGCACTATAGCCACATAGACATTATGTCAAATTTTGATTTTATAAAGTTTATATTTTTTCCCGATTTTGATCTCATATTAGTATTTTTCATGATGAATCTAACGGTAAATTATTTGCCTTTTTGATTATTTTTCATCCTCCAATAATGTATTTTAAATTACTGGATTAAAAAAACAAAAAGAGCGGTCAAGCCGAAACGACCCAGCTTGCCCCAGCACGGCCGCCCCGGCCCACGCGCGCCACCTGGCCCAGCTCCCGCGCGCGCTCGTGCCCAGCCCAGGCCGCACGCGCGTCTCAGCCCCACACTGCCGCCGCCACCCAGCTCCCCAGAGCCCCCCAAACCCTAGACCCAACCTATATAAAGACCCCCAGGGAGCCCCAACACGCACACCACAGGTGCCCGACGCCCCTCTCTCTCTTCCCCGTGCGCAGCAGCACACACGCAGCGCCGCTGCTACTCCCTCCCGCGACGCTACACGTCTATGTTCGTGTCGCCATCTTCATCACGCATGAGATCACCACCGAGAAAATGCCGTGGCTCGATACAACGGTAATAATCCTATTTCCGCTCTTTTTTTATCTAAACTGTTATACGCATCTTCGTAATTTTATTTCTTAGATCTACACTTCCGTTTAGAATAGTGGTTCTTCCGTTAAGTTTGTAATTAGATTCTCTATAACTTTTGTGTAGGAAGTTTTTCCATCCGACCAACTTGTTCGGACAACTTTTCGTACACCATTAGAACTGTAACCGCTTCTGTCTAGTTTTGTAAAATCCATATCTTGAGTTCCATACCTTGGATTTCGACAAACCCTATACCGTTGGAATCAGCAAATCGCCTAGATCATTTTAGATATTTTGCGTGGCAGTTTTGCCCACTTTATTTTCGTGATATTTCTTCGATCCGCAACATCATCTATAAAATAATTCTACAAACTTTTTCCGAGAGATATTTTTGGCGTTAAGCTTGTAATTGTATTTTCTACAACTTTCATGTAGAAAGTTCTTCCATCCGAAAAACTTCTCCTGACAACTTTTCGGATGAATTTAGACCGCGGAATGTGTAATCTTGTAAAATTAATATATTACTTTCTAATCATGTGAATTGCCAACCAAACTCTCACAGCCATATCTTGCAAGCCAAACCTCATGCCACACCTTTGTACCATAGAGCGATTTTCGATTGTTGTCTTGTTTGATTTTGTTGTTGTTGTTGAATGGTGTGTTTATGTTGTGCTATATTTTATCTTACAGTTCGTGCGAAGAGCGACGTGTTTTGTTAAGAGAAGTGAACGATCTTCAATTATCAAAAAGGCAAGTGACATTCAAATCCTACTTATTTTAATTATGAATTAGTGTTTTCAATCTAGTATGCATGGTAGGATTTTGATTTTAAAAAGTAAAGTATTATGCTATGCTTAGCAAACCCTAGTAGTGTGTAGCTACTCCTGAACCCATTGCTAGGATGCCTTACTTTTGCTTGCAACATCAAATGCCAAGTGGTGTTCCGTTATTGGTTGGGATTGTTTGAAAATTTTAAAAAAATAACAACCCTAAAGAAACACCTGGGTGGATTGGTTGATTGGTGGGTGGCTGCTCAGGTCCACGCTCCTAGTTGTTTAGCTAGTGGGCTGAAGTGGTGAATCCCTGAAAGTTCGCATGTTGTAGAGTGATCGCTTTTGACTGCACACCTGGTTTTCACCAGGGAATCGTGTGGGGGTTTACTACTTGTAAGGGGTTTTAAACTTGTGAGTTCCACCTGTGGTTGGCCACCCAGGATTAAAGAGATTATTATGTCATCCATGTTTTAGAGCTTCCAGTGCAGCCTTGTGGTATTATGGGCTCTGCCAAGATTAATTAAGTTGTGAGGCTCAACTTGTCAGCTAGACATTTGGTTGTGGCGGCGGCCAAGGGGAACAGGTCTAGCTAGTATGGTTGCTCTCTCCTTCTGAAAGATCTTGTCTCATTCTTCTCTTGGGAAGGGTGGGTCGTAAGGTGAAAGTGCACAACCTCTCGAGAGTTAAACCGAAGATCTTAGCCGTGTCCTCGGTCATGGACAATTTGAGCTTCCTAGGCAAGGAATGTACGGAAGAATCTCATCACCTTTTCTAAATGTATTTAAAATTTGTATCAACCTTGTAAAACTCATGGGAGATATAACCATGTGATTATTCTAAAACCCATGGAGGATTTAACCATGGTGTGATTTCATAATGTCATTCAAAGATTTTCAAAATGTTTTGTTTTAAATAAAATATAGGATAAAATTGGCTTTATGCAAATTAGCCAAGACGCCACAAGCCAAATCTCATGTAGATAGTCATGCCATAATTGTCAGCAAATAAGTATCATTTGTCAGTATATCATTGTACTGACCTCCATTCGTGGGGCTGCATATTCAAACGTGCAGGATTTTCTGAGGAGAATAACTTGGTAGGATCTCGAGTCTACATTCCAACATGACTGCCTGTGGCACATGAAGATGATGAAGGCTCATTGATGATTTACTTTCCGCTATGTTTGTTCTGAACAATTTATTTGAGCTAGTCCATGTGACTATGCAATTTGTCAGATTTTACTTTACCCTCTGGATCAACGATGTAATAATTTAATACTATTGCAATAATTACTATATTTTGTAATGTGTGTGCTATCAGTGATCCCGAGAATAGCACTATACATAGGTATCTTACCTTTATTAAAAGGTAGGATGCTACATGTACTAGCATCAATAAAAAGGGGGGAATTTGAGTCAAGAAATTCATTATCGAACTTGGTGTAGTTTCGAGTGAGCTAGTACAGAAATGTGAATGTACATAATACATGAGGTTCAAACGCTAAAGATTTCTGTGCATTTGTGTGCGCATTGATAGATTTATCAAGTGATTCATATTGATCATCGCGAAAAGTGTTCCGGACATGTACGCATATATCCGAACCCTATGGCTCACACACTGAAAGGTTTAGTTACATTTAGGAATGTTAAATCTAGATAAGAAAGGGTTTCAAGACTGTCTGAAATGATCTCGGAATGGTTGTGAGAGGTCACGAATGGTTCTTACGTGGTTGGGCAAAAAAATTAAGCGAAAAATATAAGAGGGAGAAGGAGCGGTTATTGAACATTATAGACACGTTGGATATTAAGGCGGAAACAGTACCGCTATCATTTGTGAAGCGCAATGAGTTAAAACAAGCCAGTGAAAAATTAAATAAGCTCCAAAGAGAGGAAGAGATTAAGTGGGCGCAAAGGACTAAAGTAAAGTATATTCAGGAAGGGGGCGATAATACCAAATATTTCCACCTCATAGCTAATGATAAATATAGAAAAAAGAAAATTTATCAACTTGAGCAAGATGTGGGTACCATTGTCGGGGATGATAATCTAAGGGTATACATTTCGAAGTATTATAAAAAATTATTTGGTAATCCAGAGCCTAGTTCTGTCTCCTTGGATGAAGGTAGAACTGAAGATATCCCGCAATTGTCGGTGGATGAGAATAGAGTGTTAATTGCGAACTTCTCAATGGAGGAGGTTCATGATGCTATTTTTCAGATGAAACATAATAAATCACCTGGACCAGATGGGTTCCCTGCGGAGTTTTACCAACATTTTTGGGGGGTTATTAAAAATAATATGATGGATTTATTTGAGAGCTTTCAGAAAGGTGAGTTGCCTTTGTATAAACTGAATTTTGGGGTGATTACTCTACTGCCTAAAAGGAAAATACAACTCAGATTCAACAATATAGACCAATATGCTTACTTAATGTGATTTTTAAAATATTTACTAAAGTGGCAACAAACCGCATTTCTGAGGTAGCTCATAAAGTGATTAGACCTACACAGACGGCGTTTATCCCTAGAAGACACATTCTAGAAGGAGTGTTAGTTCTCCATGAGACAATTCATGAAATGCATAGGAAAAAACTTGATGGGGTGATTCTTAAAATTGACTTTGAAAAGGCATATGATAAGGTTAAGTGGCCCTTTCTGCAACAAGTTCTACGTATAAAGGGATTTGATCCTATTTGGTGCGATAGAATAAAGCAATTTGTGCAAGGCGGGAGTGTTGGTATAAGAGTTAATGATGTTATTGGGCATAATTTTCAAACTAGGAAAGGATTACGCCAGGGGGATCCTTTATCTCCAATTCTTTTTAACATTGTCGCTGATATGTTAGCGATTCTTATTGCTAGGGCTAAGGATGAGGGTAAAGTGGGGAGTTTGTTGCCTCATTTGATTGACGGGGGAATCTCCATTTTACAACATGTGGACGATAAAATATTGTTTTTGGAACATGATATTGCTAAGGCTGTTAATATGAAACTAATCCTATGCATTTTTGAACAACTATCGGGTTTAAAAATTAACTTTCACAAGAGCGAAATTTTTAGCTTTGGTAAGGCAAAGGATATTGAGGACCAGTATAGACACATTTTTGGGAGCGAGTCCGGAACCTTACCTTTAAAGTACTTGGGATTCCTGTACATTATAGGACACTGCGGAATGCGGAGTGGAACCCTATTGAATATCGGTTTGCCTCCAAATTGGGGTGCTGGCGGAGTAAATTGTTGTCCTATGGAGATAGGTTGGTTCTGATTAATTCGGTTCTTACAAGTCTTCCTATGTTTATGCTCTCCTTCTTGGAAATCCCAGTTGGGGTGAGGAAGAGGTTAGACTATTATGGATCAAATTTTTTCTGGCAATCCGATGAGCACAAGAAGAAATATAGATTATCTAAATGGAATATTTTGTGTAGACCGAAGGACCAAGGTGGGTTGGGAATTGAGGTTTGGGAATTAAAGAAAAAAAATTTGCTGAGCAAATGGCTGTTTAAACTTCTTTCAGAGGAGGGTATGTGGCAGCAGCTCTTATGTAACAAATACCTTAAAAATAAAACACTGTCACAAGTAGAGGTCAAACCGACTGATTCACCTTTCTGGAAGGGTCTCATGCATGTTAAAGAGGACTTCTTCAAGAGAGGTTATTTCAGAGTGGGGGATGGAACATCTGTTAGGTTCTAGGAGGATGTATGGATGGGAGATACTCTTTTATCTCATCAATATCCGGCACTATATAATATTGTCCAACATAAGAATGTGTTAGTATCGATTGAGTTTGCTACTGAACCTATTAATATTTCTTTTAGAAGAGGTTTGAATGATAATAAGTGGGTGCAATGGTTACATCTATGCCAACGTTTAATTACAATTAACCTTACATCTGAACCAGATAAGTTTATTTGGAAGCTTACTGATTCAGGTATTTTTTCAGTTAAGTCTATGTATTGATTGGATGAATGGGCATACTATTTATCTTCGTAGGTATCTATGGAAGCTAAAGATCCCTTTGAAAATTAATAATTTTATGTGGTTCATGAGCAATAAGGTGCTTCTAACTAAGGATAATTTTGCTAAACGGAAGTGGAAGGGATGTCAAAAATGTTGTTTTTGTGATTCCACGAAAACCGTTAATCATTTGTTATTGATTGCCCTTTTGCGAAGATAATATGGCGTATGATGTACCTTACATATAACATTCTTGCACCAGCTAATATTACTAATATGTATGGTAGATGGCTGAATGGTGAGAGGAAAGATGACAAACAGAAAATTAGAATTGGTGTTTCGGCCATTTGTTGGGCTATTTGGAGGACTAGAAATGATATTATCTTTAACAAACAAAGTGGAACTAATTTTTTGCAGGTTATCCGGCGAGCTGCTCATTCAATTCAGCAATGGGTTTTCCTTCTCCCGATGAAGGAGCGGGAGGATATGGTTATTGGATGCAACTGGATGCTAGTGGTTGCTCAGGACTTCTTTTTCCAAGCTACTGGGTGGCGACATCTTAATAGAATAGCAAATGCATAGCTTTTCTGATTGCCATATTTTCAGTTGGTTGATCCATGTATCAACCTTAGCTTTTTCGTGATTGTAATAAGTGATGATGGATTTATCGTGACTTGATACTTTGTTTTTAATAAAGCAAGTCGTGTGCATCTATTGATGCAGAGGATGGGGCTATGCTCCTTTATCGAAAAAAACAAATGATCCAGGAAGTGTCCAAAATGGTACAAGGAGTGTCCCGAATGGTTCCGGACATGTATGAAAGGTACCAGGATGTAACATCCCTGTTTTGCTAAACCTAGATTAAGGGTTTGTTTGTGCATCATTTGCATCATGATATTTTGTTTGAGAAAATGCAATGAAAAGGAAATATTTGAAAACTCTAATGTTTGTACAAATCTCTCTCAAATTCAAATCCCCAAAAATGTTTCAACTTCCAAAACCCATATATGTGGCCCATTTACTTTATCTCAAGAAGGCCATGGTTATGTTGAAAGTTTCAAAATGTTGCTTTCTCAAACAGATTTCAAAACAATGCAAAAGTATTTGAAAAACAAAATCCAGAAAAAAATAAAAAGGAGAAACTCTCATCTCTCTCTCTTACTCTGGGGCGCAGCCCAATTCCCTCCCCTTTCTCTTTCCCCTGGCTTGGCCCAAGTGGCCCAGCATCAAGCCCACACAGCCCAGAAATTCCCCCAGGGGGGTTATCGCAAAATCGCCATCGTCCCCGCGCACCGAAGCTGCTCGGTGGCGTGGCGCCGGCCACCCGATGCCCTGGCCGCGCTGCGATGCGCGCCGCCGCCCCGGCGGCCATAGTAGCCCTCCGCGGCCACCGACGAACCCTAACCCCTATTTTCCCCTTTCCCCCACCGGTCTCCCGGCGCCCCGAGAACCCTAACCCTAACCCTTGCAGATGCCGGCCGCCCCGGACGATTCCGGCGCCGACGAGCCTCCTCCGGCCGCCCCGTCTGCACCCACGCATCGAGGGTGAGCTCCTCTACCTCCGTGTGCTCTCGCCCTGGCCGATTAGGCGCTGTAGCGCTGCCGCGACGGAGCACCTGCCGCGGCCGCCGCTCGGCCTCGCCGGTGGCCATGCTCCGGCCACCATTTGGCAGCGGCGCCGCCACCAAAAGGTTGTCCGCGACGAGCAGACCCTTTTCCCCCTCGCGCACGACCCTATCACCCTCCGAATCAGCGGATTGAAATCCGCCCGAGCTCGATTTGGAGCTCATGGTCGTGCTGATGTCATGATGACGTCAGCATGACGCCATAAATCTTTTCCTATTTTCTGAATGCAGTTTTTGTAAATAAAAATAATATGACATGTGGACCCCCCTGTCAGAATTTTATTAATTTCAGAAATATTTAGAAAAGATTAAAACCATGACATGTGGGTCCAGTCTGTCAGGCTTTTATTTATTTTCCATAATTTTCAGAAATGATTTAAAATGAATAAAACTTGTAAAATTCATAACTTATTCATTTTAAATCAGAAAAATATGTATAATATATCAAATTTTTCAGAAAAATGAGATCAACAATTTGGTAGCAAAATCATGCATTGTTAAACAACTTTGAACCCTAGTTGTTTTAGAAGAAATAATTGTACCCCTTTGGGGTTTTGGAACTGTTAACCCTAATTCCGTCGAACCTCAGTTAAATTGATGATGTCTTAGGATTATTTCAATACCTAATTAACATGTCATATCATCATTCTTGTATGCGCATTGCATCAATGCCATGTTGACAAGGGATTAACTTGTCAATGCCTACGGGTTATAGGCTAGGGTTTAGTTAGAAGTAGAGGGTAAGTAGATCTCGAAGGTTTCAGCCGAAAAGTACTCGACGATTATGAAAACTAGGGTTTGTGAACAATGATTCGATGATCTCTTCGTCCCTCGACTCCCCTTTATATAAGAGGCGGAGCCGAGGGTTTCGTTTTGTACAAGTTACGTAGTCCGGGACGGTTTCTAACTCATCCCGCCGGATTACAAACAACACTTCCTATTACAACTCTACTTTCCTTAATATATCTTGGGCTCCCGAATCTTTTTATTCTTCGGGTAGTGGGCCTTCATTAAACCCCGGGTACTATCTTCGGCAGGCCCATTTGGGATGCCTATGTCAAGTAGCCCCCGAGATTTTGCTTGAATCGTAGAGTCGTGGAAAATCTCCACTCGTTTATTTTTATTTGACAACTTAAACTTTTCTATATTTCTTCATATAAATTTCTATATTGTACAGGGATACCGGTAGTTGGGGCTAGTTCATCCGACGGATCGTGTACTAGTTAACCGCTCTAGTGGCAATCCGCAAAAACCTACTTCAAGATCACGTCCCCGGACATGATCTCGGATACCGGTGCAAACTCCGACAAGTGCCGCTTAAGGTCTTACCATTCCGTCGAGTCCCGACCAAATTTATCGAGTACCTAACGCGTCCGTTAGGATTTTTCTTCGTATCTCGTTGATACGGATAAAAGTAGCAGTAGCGCAGTCTTAGGCGATGCCACGCCCAGCAGAACGGATCTGGGGTCTTACCTTCGCAAATTTGCGGCATTCATAAATTGATCGCAACTTTGGCGTTCTGAGAATATATTGTCGAGTGCTTTTCCGGCTGTTGGAATGGCACATTTTATCGAGTCAAATATGACTTATATTAATCTCCCGATGGGAGTATATGTAGAGTTAATTATAACTCGAAATATACTCTCTTGCTTTTCTATCTTTCTTCCTTTTCCTTTTTTAATTTCATCGGGCACGCGAACAGCGTTCCCGATGGGAGTAGCCCCCGAGGCTACAGCCAAGAACTTGTGCTTGGTTGTAGGCTCAACATTTTAATCCACCTTGTCGCTATATTCTCTCTCTTCTTTTTTTTTATATATATATCTCTCGGGTGCGCGAACAGCGCTCCTGATGGGAGTAGCCCCCGAGGCTACAACCACGAACTTGTGCTTGGTTGTAGGCTCCCGCAATTTCTATATTGCCATAGTCGAAATTTTACTTTTATCGAAGTAGCCCCCGAGCATTTGGGCAAAAACTTGTATTTGACCAAAGGCTCCCGAAGTATTCAAATAACTTCTCCTCGTCGCCATTCTTCTTTTATTTTTTCTTGTCGACATACTTTCCTTTGTCAAATTCACTTCATCTCTATTAATAGTCGGGACTTTGCTGCCTTGTGGGTCCATTATTTCCACCTCGTTGACACGTCGTGCAAGTGGGGGACACACGTCCTCCGCTTTTCCCGGCGCACGTACGGTAACGCCTGTTCCATTCCATCGCAGTAAAAATACCCTTTTACCCTTGTATCTACAAGATCCTTTTTTCACCACAGGATTTCTTCATCCAACGGTGCACTGCTTCGCCCGAATCCTATATAAACCTTTCTTCAACCTCGGTTTACTCCTTCGCTTGCGCCGCGCATTGTTCCCCTCTGCAAAATCTTCCCTTGCGCCCAACTCTGTTTGATCTTCCGCACGCACAAGCATTACTTTTTCCAAGTGCCTTTGATGCCACCGCGCACACGACTCACTCGCCACAGCACTCCGTAATCCAAGATGGCTGCCGAAGATCTTGAGTGGGAGAGATCTAAAATCTCCAATCAAGATGTCAACATGCCGAAGAGGCTTGGCTTGATGAAGAAAGAAGACGCCATCCGCTTTCCCAGCGAAGAAAGCTACCCCAACCCTCCAATGGAGTACCGGGTTAGTTTCGTTGATCATCTCATCCGCGGCCTTTCTACCCCAATTCACGATTTCCTCCGCGGCCTTCTCTTTGTCTATGGGATTCAGCTGCACCAGCCGACCCCTAATTCCATCCTTCATATTTCTATTTTCATCACACCGTGCGAATGCTTCCTTGGAATCACTCCTAATTGGGTTCTTTGGAAACGCATTTTCTCGCCTCCGCCGCAATGGCTCCCACAACGCCACTTATAACATAGGTGGTGTTGTTATCTCGTGTCCGAACCGACGTTGATTATTTCGACGTCAAATTTCCTGATTCTGTCCAAGGATGGCGCAAAAGGTGGCTCTACATACACGAAGAAAGTGCCAACTCTGTAGAGCACAACATAGTCCCTTTTGACGGAAGTGCCAAAATTCAACGCCGCCGTTCCTGGGATGCTGAAGCTTCCGAAGAAGAGAAAAAGGCGACAGAAGCACTTATGTCTCGTATTCATCAGCTTCAAAATACTCGAGGCAAAGAGCTGTCTGGTGTCCAAATCACTGCCTACTTTCTTAGGATTAGAGTGCAGCCTCTTCAGGCTCGCAAAAATCCCCTTTGGACATATGTTGGTGTCAATGACGCCAATAGGCTCTCCAATGATCTTTCTGTGAAGGACTTGGAAAAGCTTATTCGAAGAATTTCCTCGCTGAGCAAGAGGGATCCTATTCCTTCCTCTTGCCGCGTGGAACCATACAGCTCCACCAATCCTCTCCCCAAGGTATTTTGTCTTCTCGAGTTTTTATCTTGTTCCGAATTTTTCCCGCATCTCATTGATATCTCTCTAATTTTTTCTTTTGTCGTTATTTTTCTCGTAGAACCATCCTACTATGGATTCTCTTCCTCCTCTTCCTGAGGGTGGAGATGTCGAGGAAAGGGCCGTTGTCGCCGATGACAACCAAGAAGCCCCCTCTTTTGTGAATGAACCCGCAGATTCCCGAAAATCTGCGGGATCTATTGAAAAGGATGCTGCCTCTGAAGGTTTCTCCAAAGAACAAAAGGAAAAGGAGCAATGTCGAAGATTCCGGGACTTCCAAACCCGAAGAAGCTGCCCCTTCACCGCGAAAGGCAGCTTATGATCCATATATCGAGAGTCTCATCAGCTCGTAAGTTTCCTTGTTTCTTTTTATTTTTCTATTCGAAGAATTTTATTGGCACTGCTTTTTATGCTGCCACCTTTTTCCACAGTGATGAGGATGAAGAAACACCAACTTTGGATGTGGCTGCTCGAACGAGTACGTCACATACTTTAGTTATTTCGGAGAAGCCCGTTGAAGGAGAAGAATCGTCGCCTCCTCAACAAAATGTCGGCACATCTACTCCTCCTTCGAGCCCCCTTGTCCCTTCGCCGAAAAGGGCAAGGACTCGAAGCAATCCCGAGCCAAGTCTCCAATTGAGTAGCTCTTCGAACCCTCTCTTGGATGATGTAAGTTCTCCATACTCTTGTCACCGTCTCGTACTTCCTCCGTTTGCTTCTAAATGCCATTATATTTTTCTCATACCGAAATTTTTCTTGCTTTGTCTTTTTCTTTCCTTAACAGCCCATGATCAAAGAGCTTATTCGCATCGGTGCTCAATTCATTGGGTATCGTGAATATGCTCACCAAACCGAAGGTGATGCCTTGCCGCTTTCTTTTTACCATTACTCGTTACTCCTTTGTTGTCGATATTTTAACAAAATTCTATCTTTCTTGGCAGAGAAATTGGCGGCTATCAACGAGCGTTCCAATGCACTAGCTCAAAAATTAGAGCAAAGTGAAGAGGCTCGTAAGAAGGCCGAGTTGGACGCCGTTCAAGCTAGAGCAGAGGCCGATAAGGCCAAGATCGAAGCCGCCGGTGTCGAAGATCTTAGAAAGAGACTTCACGCTGCCGAGAATTCGCCGAGCGAGCACATAGCTGCACAATCCGCTCGCGAGGAAGCGATCCTTAAGCGTATAAGGACGCAAAGTCGCCGCTTCCTCAGTAAGTATCTGAACCACTTCATATCCTTTGTATTTTCTTCTCTGCATTCATTTGTTGCTCAATAAGTTTCTTTCTTGACAGATAGAACAGCTCAAGAGTTTGAACTTGAAGAACCCGAAAATGATGCCCTTCTTGACGCCCTTTCATTCCTCGAGTTTCATGGGTCAGAGGCACGCGAAGGCATTGATCATGCCAAAGCAGGGCTGTCGCGGCTCTTTCCCTATTTCTTCCCAAAGAAAGAGGAACCCGCGACTTTCCTTAACTTGGCCAAGTGCTTTAATCCATCAGAAGATCTTGGTCTGAGGGTGCGTCATGAGAATATGAAGGTCGCCGTTGAAAACACTGTTGCCTTGGTTGCCGATAGCCAGCAAACTATCGACTGGGCGAAAGTTGGCGACACTGAGCAGATAGAGCAGTCGAGATGGAGGTCGCCGATTAAGGCAGCCAAACCCAACACAAAGAAAATCTTGGCGTATCTCGGGATCAAGCCGCCTTCGACTCCTAGCTCATCGAGGCCGGAGGTCTAGTTGCATGCCTCCTTGTTTTTTCTTTCTCTCGTTTCTTTTGCTCTTGTCGCCATTTTAGCCTTGGCGACGCTTACTCGTTAGTCCCTCTCGTAGAACTTCTTTTGTAATGTCCGTGTAAATTTTCTAGAAAGTAATGAAATTCCTCTTCGTTCTTATCATTGATCCCGGGACTCTCTTTTCCAGCTTAATATTTGATAATTACTCGACCCCTCCTACTTCTCGCCGCTGCTTCACCTCGCATCTTCCTTCTCGAAGAAAGTACTAGTCGACCATAATCCCCTCGAAGGTTCGTCAGCGTACATTTGTCTGAAGATTTGCAAGAACTTCGACAACAACTTCAATCTATGAAGAAACAAACTCGGCAATGATGGAACAATCTCGGAAAGCATCCGAGCAAGAAAAACTTGCTCTCCAACAAACCAAAGAAGCTATGGCTGCCAAGGATGCCGCCGTATTAGAAGCGAAGGGAGCCACGACCCGAGAAAATAGTATGCTTGAGCTGATGCCGGAAGCTAGCACGTATATGTTAGGTACGTTTTTGCGATCTCATGATGCCTTCTCTTTATTTTGCCGTGCCTTTCTTCAAATTTTTTGCCTTGGTGCTTAATAGGCTCGGTTCTTGATGCCGCCGTCGAAGATCAAAGAGTGAACGAGAGAACAAATCTTCTTGTCAATCTCTCCCTTAACCATGGCCGTTTGTTCTCGGCCACTCCCGAACGAACCCAACAAATTGTTAGGTTCCAAGACCGTGCTTGCCAAGTGCGCGAATTTCTCAGCTTTTGCACGACGACATTAACCCTTGTCTATAGGAATTTATTTCCTCGAAATGAGGTTCCCAAAACTCTTCCCGAATTATTAGAGGTATTCGGAGATGCTCCCCGCATTCATAACTTTGTGCGTGCTCAACTCTCTCGCCGGAGCGAGATTCGCCATGATTATGATAAACATCTCGTCATCCAAAGTTAGACCCGACGAAGATTGTTGCCGATTGTCTGGCCAAGAAAACGCGGCGGAAAAATGATATTGACTCAATCGATGATATGGTAGCTCCCGTGGCCGAATCAATGATAGATGAGCTTCTTCGGATGGACTCAAAGTTCTTTATCAAGGGTTCTTATGCTGAACATAAAACAACCAGAGGCTTGTCCGTAGATAGTATCTTGGGATTTAACTGATTTGTACTATATTGGAAACCTTGTATCTCACTCTTTTTTGATTTCTTTTTTGTATTTCCGAAGAAATTTATTGTATATTGCCGAAGTCCTCTATATTGTTGAAGCCCCCGAGCCTAACTGGGCAAAGGTTGTACTATTTTTTCCACCTTGAAGGTTTATCTTTCTGTTGTAATAAGACATCCTTGTTTTTCCCTTGATGGATTGCCAATCTTCGAGTATCTTTGATGTCGACGTTCTATATTTTTATTGCGAGGTTCTTAGACCAGAGCACTTGAGATTTTGACGTGTACACTATATTTATGATTGCTGGCTTCCGATTTTTATATCTGGCGAGGTATTAATGTACCAAGGCGAAATATTTCAGTGAATCTATATTGTATGTATTTTGAGACTTAGGCGTTGAGCCCCCGAGTGTGTCGAAAAATAAGAAGTATATCTCCACTATCTTTATTATATTGCAGCACCGCGAGCCCGCCTCATTAAAAACCTTTCCGGCCCCACTCGGTGCCCCGAAAAGGAAAAGAGTGCGTCCGAAAACTCGCGGGCGTTTCAAGACATTGTATTTTTGCAGAGAAGAACTATATTTCGACTTCTAGGCGTAGAACCGCCCGAGCCGCGCCACATTCCAGGGGTTTTGCTCCTCCACCCCCGTCTTCTTGTCCTTTATCCCGTATGCTCCTCCTCCGATTACTTCCGTGACAATGTAAGGGCCAAGCCATGGTGACTCGAGTTTTTCATGACTTTTTTGCGTGAGCCGAAGAACTAGGTCTCCCACCCGAAAAGATCTTGGCCGCAAACGTCGACCGTGGTAATTCTTCAAGTCCCGCCGGTACTTGGTTACCCTTGATAATACTTCGTCTCGAGCTTCGTCGAGTGCGTCTACGTCGTCTTCCAATGCTATCCCGGAAGTTTCTTCATTATACTCGTGACTCGGGGGAGTCGTGCTCTATCTCTATTGGTAGTACCGCCTCCGCTCCATGGACCGTAAAGAACGGGGTTTCCTGTGTCGTCGTATTTGGTGTTGTTCGGATGCTCCACAACACACTTGGTAGTTCTTCGGGCCAGTGTATGCCGAGCTTTTTCTAGTGGTCCCAACAGGCGTTTCTTGATGCCATTGCAGTATGATGCCATTGGCTTTCTCGACTTGCCCATTGGTTTGAGGATGTGCAACTGACGCAAAGTGCAACTTGATACCCACTTCCTTGCAATAATCTTTGAATTCGTGGGATGTAAAGTTACTGCCATTGTCCGTGACGATGCTGTGGGGCACTCCAAATCTGAAGACGAGGCCTTTTATGAATTTTACTGCGGATGCTCCGTCCGGCGAATTTATCGGCTTCGCTTCTATCCACTTTGTAAATTTGTCGACAGCCTACTAGCATGTATTCCTTTCCTCCCGGCCACGATTTATGTAACTTGCCCACCATATCAAGTCCCCATTGTGCAAAGGGCCATGACAATGGTATTGGTGTTAGTTCTCGCTGCCGGAGAGTGAGGTTTTGCGGCAAACCTTTGACACGCATCGCAAGTCCTTACTATTTCTTTGGCGTCTTCGATTGCCGTCAACCAAGCAGAATCCTGCCCGAAAAACCTTGGCCGCGATGGCTCGACTACTCGCGTGGTGGCCGCATATTCCTTCGTGTACATCCTTCGAATTATTCTTCCTTCTTCGGGTGTGACACACCTTTGCAGACGCCCGAAATACTCCGTTTGTACAATTCTCCTTTGATCACCGTGAAAGCTTTGGAGCGTCGAATTACTCGCCTTGCCTCAACTGGATCATCGGGTGTTTCTTTCCTGAGGATGTATGATACATATGCTTGCATCCAAGGAACTTGTACCATCATCACAAGCTCTTGTTCCTCTTCCTCCTCCGTGGTTTCGTGAGGGATGTCGAAGTTTTCTCTTTTGCTTTTTTCTCGCCCTCGTTTTGGCTTCGTAGATCTTTCCGCTATTTCTTCCCAAAATACTCCCGGCGGGATTGGGAGGCACCGCGACCCGATATTTGCAAGGACGTCGCCTTCATCGTTGCTTAATCTATCGATGTGATTTACCTCGCATCCATCAAATAGCTTCTCGAGTTCATTGTACACCTCCTTGTATGCTACCATGCTATCATTGACTCGCGTCACATTGGTTCATAACTTGCCGAGCTACCAATTGTGAGTCGCCAAAGATTTTTAATCGAGTTGCACCGCAAGCTTTCGCCATCTTCATCCCGTGTATGAGGGCTTCGTATTCTCGCTTCGTTGTTAGATGCGTTAGGGAACGTCATCCGAAGGATATACTTCAATTTGTCGCCTTCGTGTGATATAAGTACTACTCCCGCGCCAGCTCCTTCTACTCTCTTGGACCCGTCGAAATTCATGGTCCAGGTTCTCGACAAGTCCGGGGGTCCCGTGTTTTGCAGCTCCATCCACTCGCGATGAAGTCCGGCGTAACTTGCGACTTGATTGCTTTTCTTTTTTCATACGTGATGTCCCGAGGGGAAAGTTCTATTCCCCAAAGGGAGACACGACCCGTAGCTTCCGGATTGTTCAAGATATTTGACAAAGGAGCTTCATTGACCACTATGATCGGGTGTGCCGAAAAATAGTGGCGCAATTTTCGTGCCGTTGTGAACACTCCGTATGCTAGCTTTTGGTACTGAGGGTATCTTTGTTTTGATGGCGATAAAACTTCGCTGACGAAGTATACTGGCCTCTCGTACTCCGTGGAGTTTTCCTTCTTCTTCTCTTTCGACAACTAGCACCGTGCTCACCACTTGGGGCGTGGCTGCGATATATAGCAGGAGAGGTTCCTTGTCCTTCGGCGCCACCAAAATTGGTGGTGTCGAGATTTTGCGCTTCAAATCTTCGAAAGCTCTGTCGGCCTCCTCGTTCCACTGGAATTTGTCTCCTTGCTTTATCGTAGCGTAAAATGGTAACGCTTTTTCTCCCAGCTCGGCGACGAATCCGCTCAAAGCCGCGACTCGCCCAGCTAGCCGTTGTATCTCTTTCAACTTTGTTGGCTTTCTCATTGTTACGATAGCTTGTATTTTATCGGGATTTGCTTCAATCCCTCTCGCCGAGACTAGAAATCCCAAGAGTTCTCCCGCTGGGACACCAAAGGAACACTTCGTTGGGTTCAACTTCAGTGCAGAATTTGTTGAGGTTGTCGAAAGTTTCCTTGAGATCCTCGATCAGTGTTGTCCCCTTTTTTGATGTTATGACGACATCGTCGATATATACTTGCACGTTTTTTCCAATCCGTGTCGCCAAACACTTCGCATCATCCTTCGGTATGTTGCTCCCGCATTTTTTAGACCAAAGGGCATTGTTCTATAGCAAAACACGCCGTAAGGTGTAATGAACGCGGTCTTTACTTCATCTTCTTCTTTCAATCTGATCTGGTTATAACCGAATACGCGTCCAGAAGGAAAGACGTTCGCATCCAGCCGTGGAGTCGATAATTTGATCGATCCTCGGAGGGGAAAGTGATCCTTTGGACAATGTTTATTGAGACACGTAAAGTCGACGCACATGCGAAGGACCGTAGTGTTTTTCTTTGGCACCATCACAGGATTTGCTACCCATGTGGCTTCGTGAATATTTCTTTGATAAAACCAGCTTCTTGTAGTCGATTGATTTCTCGACAAGATAGCTTTGCGGTTTGGCTCCGAAAAACGCCGCAAAGGTTGTTTGATTGGTCTCGCTAATGGATCCAAATTTAGGTGGTGCTCGGCAAGTTCCCCGGGTACTCCCGGCATGTCACCTGGACACCATGCGAAGATTTTCCAGCTTCTCACGGAGGAACTCGACGAGCGCGCTTTCCTATGCGATATCCATGTTGTTTGCGATAGATGTCGTCTTTTTCGGGTCCGTCGGGTGAATCCGCACCTCCTTTGAATTTTTCTCGGTATTGAAAGTTGATTCTTTATTTGGCCTTCCAACGTCCGGCAATACGTCGTAATCAGTCATACTTTTGGATGCCAAATACTCAGCTTGCATCCCGAAAGTTTCTGATAACCGATGAAAATCCTTGTCGCACTTGTCGGCTAAGGCGAAGCTTCCTTTAACTGTGATTGGTCCCTTTGGTCCAGGCAATCTCCACAACAGTATATGTATAGTGTGGTACCGCCATAAACCTAGCGTATGCCGGTCGTCCCAACAAAGCATGGTATTGCGACGGAAAATCCACGACTTCAAATTCCAGCTTCTCGATTCTATAATTCTCTCGAGTTCCAAATTGAACGTCGAGATTTATCTTCCCCAATGGATAACTTGGTTTCTCCGGTGTGATGCCGTGGAACCTTGTGTCCGTTGGCTTCAGGTTTGCTAAGGATATGTTCATCTTCCTCAATGTATCTCGCGTACATAAGGTTTAAGCTGCCGCCACCATCTATGAATACTCGAGAAACATCAAATCCCGCAATAACCGCCGGCGTAATAAGTGCCGACCGCCCCGGTCGAGGAACTTGCCGCGGGTGATCCGCTATGGTGAAGCCGATGTCTTGCCCAGACCAATTGAGGTATTCAACTGTTGGTGGAGGCATTTTCTCTGCCATGAACACCTGTCTCGAGATCACTTTTTGAGTTCTGTTGGACGGCCTTCCCTTCCGAATCATCGACACCGCTCCGTTTGAGTTAGGATCGACATAAGGTGGTGGTGGAGGTGCGGCCGCTATTCTGAGCTGGTGTCGGTTGTCGTCCGTAATCGCGGGAGGTGGTGGCAGGTGAACTTCACTCCTGGGCTCCCGAGGATTTCTCTCGTGCCGCTCGAGCATGAGCGTTCTCTCGCATATCCGAACATTGCCCGAAAATTTCGACAGCCTTTCCGCAGGTGCCCCGACCGTCTTTTTCCGTTGCCGTCGATGAAAAAATGCATCCGGCACGGTCCGTTCATCATTTCTTCGGTGACACGAAAGGCCTTGGGAACCTAGGCCCGCTATTTTGCCTATTGCGAGAGTCATCCCTGTTTTCGCCTCGCTGCTCGCTGCTTCTCTGATAATCATCTCTATTGTTTCCCCTTGTGTTTGCCCGAAAGCCTGCCGAAATCTGCCCTGGGGCGTCATAATTCGGGTACTGCCGGGGAAATCGTCGCCTCGATTGGTAATTTCGACCACGGTCCTCCTCTGGTGACCTGTGCCGTTTGTTGTGGACAGCATCCTCTCCATCTCGCCCATCTATTTGCTATCTCCATTAACGCGGATACTCGTTTTTGGATTGGTCCTTCCCAAGTCCTCGACAAAATCTCCACGCCTAATTCCCGCGACAAACGCATCTATTGCTCTCTCGTCGATATATTTTCTCGCCGAGTTTTTTATGATGTTCCACCTTTGGATGTATTTTCTCATTGACTCATCTGGCTTTTGTCGACATGCTCTCAGCTCTTCTAACGACGCAGGTTTTTTGCACGTGGACCTGAAGTTCTTGACGAATACATCCTCGAAACTTTCCCAACTGTCGATAGATCCTGGCGGAAGCTTTTTGATCCAAGATCGTGCGGCTCCGCTTAAGTGCACCTGAATACTTTGCATGGCTGTTGCCCTAGTTCCTCTAGTTAACTTCACCGTCTCGAGGTAATCAACTAGCCAATCTTCTGGATCTTGCGTACCGTCGAATTTTTTGAAATGATCGGGTAGCTTGAATCCTGAGGGGACTCGAGTTTTTCGGACTCTCCTCGTGAAGCATGGTAAGCCGCACATATCCTCGTCGTCAAGCTCCGGTGATTGCCGATGATCCCTTCTGCTTTGCCTCGCTCTATCGACCCTTGCTTGTGCTCCTGTGTCTCTTGCTCCACTTGGTCCTTCAGGAACTGCCGCCGTTGCCGCTGCAGGTCGTGGACTATTTTGCCTTGCCGCTCCTTCCGGGAGGCGTTGATACAAACGCCGTCCCCATAGCTCCAACCCCCGCTAACGCCATATTGTATAATGTTTCCCTTGGATCACTCCGGGGTGGCCTAGATGCGAGGATATAAGCTTGTGTCGCCA
This sequence comes from Lolium rigidum, assembly GCF_022539505.1. Taxonomy (NCBI): domain Eukaryota; kingdom Viridiplantae; phylum Streptophyta; class Magnoliopsida; order Poales; family Poaceae; genus Lolium; species Lolium rigidum. Next base: position 205,096,936 of record NC_061514.1, read on the forward strand.
TATACCCAGCTTCTGGTGTCTTAGGGATAATGTTTCCTCTTGTATCTATCGACATAAAGGACATGTCGAGGTTTTGAACTAAGTGCTCTCTTTCTCCTTCGGGTATGTGTTGTAACCTTGATCTTCCTCTGTTTCGAGCCTCCCTATGGCTATCACCCGAAACTCTAGACTGTCGACTTAGATCCGCCCTTCTCCTCGCCGGATGCGTAGCCGCCTCCTTTCTCCCGTTCAACTCAGCCGTCTCGTTTTTCTATTTCTCCGGCGGCTCGTGCGAGCCTATATTGATAAGCTTGCAGCTTCTTGAGCCGTAGCCGTTGTCGTCATTGGCTCCGAACCATCTAAAGCTTTTGCAGCTCTATCCCGTGCTGCTTGTGGAAGTTGAACTCGACACGTGGTGTGGGCCCGACATATTTAGTGCCCATACCTCTCCTTAGATCCGAGGGATCGACATAGGGATTACCCAAATCGTCGAAAGCCTCCGATGTTTCCTCTTGATTTTCAATAGCATAAATCCGATGATATTTTGTACTCGGATCTATGTTGGGTTTGGTGACATCATTGTTGAGATTGATGAAGACCTTGCCCACCGTGATAGATTTGTCGATGAAGTCGTAATCGTCGAGATCGCTTGAGTCATCGCTTATATATGAGTCCGCGGATGACTCAAACGATACGTCGCCGAAGATCTTGGCGAGTTTCTCTCTTGCTCTGGTGCTGACGTAGCGTGTTTCCGATGTTTCTTCCTCTCCTGACTCAGTTGATGATGTATAGCTTGAAAAATCGGAATCGACCGCCGACGATCCCGACGAGTTCGGAATTTCGACACGATACGATCCTTCCTTCTCGACGCGAAAGTGAAACCTTCCGAACGTCATCTCCATGGGCTCCGCCGCATACGCATATGCATCCAAACGGGAGGGTGGGTGAGGAACAAAATCGACAAGACCAAGCAGCGATCCGTTTACCTCGATCCATTGTGTTGCTTCCGGTTGACGATGTCGAAGATCTTGAACGTGCCATCGAGATCAGATCCTTACGCCTCCAATTCCCACAGACGGCGCCAATTGACAAGGGATTAACTTGTCAATGCCTACGGGTTATAGGCTAGGGTTTAGTTAGAAGTAGAGGGTAAGTAGATCTCGAAGGTTTCAGCCGAAAAGTACTCGACGATTATGAAAACTAGGGTTTGTGAACAATGATTCGATGATCTCTTCGTCCCTCGACTCCCCCTTTATATAAGAGGCGGAGCCGAGGGTTTCGTTTTGTACAAGTTACGTAGTCCGGGACGGTTTCTAACTCATCCCGCCGGATTACAAACAACACTTCCTATTACAACTCTACTTTCCTTAATATATCTTGGGCTCCCGAATCTTTTTATTCTTCGGGTAGTGGGCCTTCATTAAACCCCGGGTACTATCTTCGGCAGGCCCATTTGGGATGCCTATGTCACATGTGTTGATTATTCCTTTACCTTTCCGGTGTTTGCTTCTTCGCGATCGATAGAGCAAGTGCCCGAGACGATGGAGATCGACAACGACGCAACTCAATACTTGTTCATCGATGAACAAGTCAAGCATGGGATCTCCGAAGATCCACATTGGGTTGTCATGGACAAAGGCAAGCCCTAGCCTGGTTCATATTATGGTTTCGAAATGCTTTTACTTCTGGTTCCTACATATTGCATATGATTTTCCAATATGTTTTATCGGCAGATATAGTTATCCTATGTGTTGCATATACCATCCTTGTAGCCTAAAATACTCTGATCCACTACTCCCAGCAAGACTAGGTTTGAGCTCGTGTGCATCGCTAGAGTTGTTATATCGGATATGCTTAGACATGCTTAGTTGACGAATCCTGATCCATCCGGTTGATGAATCAGAGCTGCGAAAGAACCTAGTATGGCGGGATGACGTGGTAAGATCAGTGATGATAATTAAACATGATTAAAGGCTTGGATGGGCCGCCACATGGGGATGTGGTGATTTGACTCGTTCTCGCCGATACTAGGACCTGAGTTCTCGCCTTCGGAACCAAGACTGAGCGTCCAACCACACGGGGCCCATGGGAACCCCTTGGCCCGAACTTGCCTAGCTTACCCATGAGTCAATTAGTTTGCGAGTTCCATTTGGCATTCTGCATGGCGAAGGCGTGGAAAAGGTTTTCAAAGGTGCATCATACAGGGATGTGGCTAGGCTGAAGGATGCTCGGAGGCATTGAACTCGGATCCCTCGCGCACAATGACCGGGACCGCCTCGGAGAATGGCTACCTACGATGACGGAGTTCCCCGGTTAGATTGACTCATGGAATAGGCGAAGTAAGGGAAAGGTTTTGGTCGACCACCCTCTCGCCGGCACACCAAGGAAGTGTGTTAATCATGTGGCGTTAAGAGTCGGTCGGCGCGTGTGGGTAAAGTTGTACACCCTCGCAGGGTAAATCTTTTCGAAAAGCCGTGTCCACGGTTACGGACGACTTGGTGATGGATTCTGTGATCATAGACAACATGAACCTAATCGTAAAACTTGGAATCAATGTGTGATAAGGATCCCTCCTCAGGGTATCGAGGGGGTGCTCCTAGTTGATAGGTTCAGGTGATGATGAAGATCTCGGTGGATTCAATATGATGATCAGTAGAGCTAGTGATATCGCTCTCTTATCCCTTTTTAAAATGATCTGAATAGACGAGCTTCTGGTCCCTCTTGTTTTACAAAAGAAAACTGGCTTTCCGCAAAATAAGCTCCACATAAAGCCTCGCATACCCGCTTTGCTAACATGTTGTACTAAGTCTTGCTGAGTCCCTGTACTCAGCTTTGCATGCTTTGTTTCAGACGAAGTCGCTCCAACAAATCAAGGTTTCTAGGTCGACATCGACGAGTAGCTTGGGATTCCCAGGTGGCAGCCTGGAATCTATGGGCTGGGACATTGATACGTCTCCGACGTATCGATAATTTCTTATGTTCTATGCCATATTATTGATGATACCTACATGTTTTATGCACACTTTATGTCATATTCGTGCATTTTCTGGAACTAACATATTAACAAGATGCCGAAGTGCCGGTTCTCGTTTTCTCGCTGTTTTTGGTTTCAGAAATCCTAGTAACGAAATATTCTCGGAATTGGACGAAACGAAGACCCGTGGGCCTATTTTTCCACGGAGCTTCCAGAAGACCGAAGAACATACGAAGTGGGGCCACGAGGTGGCCAAACCATAGGGCGGCGCGGCCCAGGTCTTGGCCTTGGCCGCGCCGACCTGTGGTGTGGGCCCCTCGTCTGGCCCCCGACTCTGCCCTTCCGCCTACTTAAAGCCTCCGTCGCGAAACCCCTGAGGCGAAAAACCACGATACGGAAAACCTTCCAGAGCCGCCGCCATCGCGAAGCCAAGATCTGGGGGACAGGAGTCTGCGTTCCGGCACCCTGCCGGAGCGGGGAAGTGCCCCCGGAAGGCTTCTCCATCGACACCGCTGCCATCTCCACCGCCATCTTCATCACCGCTGCTGCTCCCATGAGGAGGGAGTAGTTCTCCATCGAGGCTCGGTGCTGTACCGGTAGCTATGTGGTTCATCTCTCTCCTATGTACTTCAATACAATAATCTCATGAGCTGCCTTACATGATTGAGATTCATATGATGATGCTTGTAATCTAGATGTCACTATGCTAGTCAAGAGAGTTTTACTTATGTGATCTCCGGAGACTCCTTGTCCCACGTGTGTAAAGGTGACGAGTGTGTGCACCGTGTGGGTCTCTTAGGCTATATTTCACAGAATACTTACTCACTGTTATGAATGGCGTAGTGAAGTGCTTATTTATATCTCTTTATGGTTGCAATATGTTTTGTATCACAATTTATCTATGTGCTACTCTAGTGATGTGTTATTAAAGTAGTTTTATTCCTCCTGCACGTGTGTAAAAGTGACAGTGTGTGCACCGTGTTAGTACTTGGCGTATGCTATGATCACGATCTCTTGTAGATTGCGAAGTTAACTATTGCTATGATAATATTGATGTGATCTATTCCTCCTACATATGCATGAAGGTGACAGTGTGCATGCTATGCTAGTACTTGGTTTAGTCTTTTGATCTATCTTACACTAAAGGTTACTAAAATATGAGCATTATTGTGGAGCTTGTTAACTCCGGCATTGAGGGTTCGTGTAATCCTACGCAATGTGTTCATCATCCAACAAGAGTGTAGAGTATGCATTTATCTATTCTCGTTATGTGATCAATGTTGAGAGTGTCCACTAGTGAAAGTGTAATCCCTAGGCCTTGTTCCTAAATATCGCTATCGCTGCTTGTTTACTTGTTTCTACTGCGTTACTACTGTCTGCATTACTACTTCGCTGTGTTACTACTGCTGCGTTACTACTGCTTGTTTACCGTTCGGGCAAAGCACTTTTCCGGTGCCGTTGCTACTACTTATTCATACCACCTGTATTTCACTATCTCTTCGCCGAACTAGTGCACCTATTAGGTGTGTTGGGGACACAAGAGACTTCTTGCTTTGTGGTTGCGGGGTTGCATGAGAGGGATATCTTTGACCTCTTCCTCCCCGAGTTCGATAAACCTTGGGTGATCCACTTAAGGGAAAACTTGCTGCTGTTCTACAAACCTCTCGCTCTTGGAGGCCCAACACTGTCTACAGGAAAGGAGGGGGAACGTAGACATCAAGCTATTTTCACGGCGCCGTTGCCGGGGAGGAAAGGTAAAAGGCACTCATACTACGGTCCCAGGTAAAGTATTTTTCTGTTGCCGTCGTGTGTGTGCTCGAAGCTATTTCCTTTAGATCCTGCAATTGCATCTTGTTGTTTCTTGTTTGCACTAGTTTGGCATAATGTACAAGAGTGAGCTTCTTATTCTATTTCCTGATTTAAAACATGGATTGTTTGATGCGAAAATTAAAAAACCTATGAAATCTTCTTTGCATGCTGGTAGTAATATTAGTATGAACACTTTGAACACCATTGTACACAATAATATAGAAAGTTCTAAGCTTGGGGAAGCTGGTTTTCATGATCTTTTTAGTCCCCCAAGCATTGAGGAGAAAATTTTCTTTGATGATACTTTGCCTCCTATTTATGATGATTATAATAGTGGTCTTTTGGTACAACCTACTATGGAGAGTAAATTTTATTGTGATTATACTATGCCTCCTACACTTGATGAGAATAATAATGATAGCTACTTTGTTGAATCTGCTCCTACTACAATTAATAAGAATAACTATGCTCATGTTGGGAGTAGTAATAATTTTATGCATGAGACTCATGATAAGAATGCTTTATGTGATAGTTATATTGTTGAATTTGTTCATGATGCCACTGGATATTATTATGAGAGAGGAAAATATGGTTGTAGAAATTTTCATGTTACTAAAATGCCTCTCTATGTGCTGAAATTTTTGAAGCTACACTTGTTTTATCTTCCTATGCTTGTTACTTTGCTCTTCATGAACTTGTTTATTTACAAGATTCCTATGCATAGGAAGCATGTTAGACTTAAATGTGTTTTGAATTTGCCTCTTGATGCTCTCTTTTGCTTCAACTACTATTTCTTGCGAGTGCATCATAAAAACTGCTGAGCCCATCTTAATGGCTATAAAGAAAGAACTTCTTGGGAGATAACCCATGTGTTATTTTGCTACAGTATTTTGTTTTATATTTGTGTCTTGGAAGTTGTTTATTACTGTAGCAACCTCTCCTTATCTTAGTTTTGTGTTTTGTTGTGCCAAGTAAAGTCTTTGATAGTAAAGTAAGTACTAGATTTGGATTACTGCGCAGTTCCAGATTTCTTTGCTGTCACGAATCTGGGTCTATCTCCCTGTAGGTAGCTCAGAAAATTAAGCCAATTTACGAGCATGATCCTCAGATATGTACGCAACTTTCATTCAATTTGAGCATTTTCGTTTGAGCAAGTCTGGTGGCCTAATAAAATCCATCTTTACGGACTGTTCTATTTTGACAGATTCTGTCTTTTATTTCGCATTGCCTCTTTTGCTATGTTGGATGAATTTCTTTGATCCATTAATGTCCAGTAGCTTTATGCAATGTCCAGAAGTGTTAAGAATGATTGTGTCACCTCTGAACATGTGAATTTTTATTATGCACTAACCCTCTAATGAGTTGTTTCGAGTTTGGTGTGGAGGAAGTTTTTCAAGGGTCAAGAGAGGAGGATGATATACTATGATCAAGAAGAGTGAAAGCTCTAAGCTTGGGGATGCCCCGGTGGTTCACCTCTGCATATTCTAAGAAGACTCAAGCGTCTAAGCTTGGGGATGCCCAAGGCATCCCCTTCTTCATCGACAACATTATCAGGTTCCTCCCCTGAAACTATATTTTTATTCCGTCACATCTTATGCACTTTGCTTGGAGCGTCGGTTTGTTTTTGTTTTTGTTTTGTTTGAATAAAATGGATCCTAGCATTCACTTTATGGGAGAGAGACACGCTCCGCTGTAGCATATTGACAAATATGTCCTTAGGCTCTACTCATAGTATTCATGGCGAAGTTTCATCTTCGTTAAATTGTTATATGGTTGGAATTGGAAAATGCTACATGTAGTAACTCTAAAATGTCTTGGATAATTTGATACTTGGCAATTGTTGTGCTCATGTTTAAGCTCTTGCATCATATGCTTTGCACCTATTAATGAAGAAATACTTAGAGCTTGTTAATTTGGTTTGCATATTTGGTTTCTCTAGAGTCTAGATAACATCTAGTATTGAGTTTTGAACAACAAGGAAGACGGTATGGAGTCTTATAATGTTTACAATATGTCTTTTATGTGAGTTTTTCTGTACCGTTCATCCTTGTGTTTGTTTCAAATAACCTTGCTAGCCTAAACCTTGTATCGAGAGGGAATACTTCTCATGCATCCAAAATAGTTGAGCCAACCACTATGCCATTCGTGTCCACCATACCTACCTACTACATGGTATTTATCCGCCATTCCAAAGTAAATTGCTTGAGTGCTACCTTTAAAATTCCATCATTCACCTTTGCAATATATAGCTCATGGGACAAATAGCTTAAAAACTATTGTAGTATTGAATATGTACTTATGCACTTTATCTCTTATTAAGTTGCTTGTTGTGCGATAACCATGTTTCGGGGACGCCATCAACTATTCTTTGTTGGATATCATGTGAGTTGCTATGCATGTCCGTCTTGTCCGAAGCAAGAGAGATCTACCACCTTCATGGTTGGAGCATGCATATTGTTAGAGAAGAACTTTGGGCCGCTAACTAAAGCCATGATTCATGGTGGAAGTTTCAGTTTGGACATATATCCTCAATCTCATATGAGAATAATAATTGTTGCCACATGCTTATGCATTAAAGAGGAGTCCATTATCTGTTGTCCATGTTGTCCCGGTATGGATGTCTAAGTTGAGAATAATCAAAAGCGAGAAATCCAAAATGCGAGCTTTCTCCTTAGACCTTTGTACGAGGCGGCATGGAGGTACCCCATTGTGACACTTGGTTAAAACATGTGCATTGCAAAGATCCGGTAGTCCAAGCTAATTAGGACAAGGTGCGGTTACTATTAGTATACTATGCATGAGACTTGCAACTTGTAAGATATAATGTACATAACTCATATGCTTTATTACTACCGTTGACAAAATTGTTTCATGTTTTCAAAATAAAAGCTCTAGCACAAATATATCAATCGATGCTTTCCTCTTTGAAGGACCATTCTTTTACTTTTATGTTGAGTCAGTTCACCTATCTCTCTCCACCTCAAGAAGCAAACACTTGTGTGAACTGTGCATTGATTCCTACATACTTGCATATTGCACTTGTTATATTACTCTATGTTGACAATTATCCATGAGATATACATGTTACAAGTTGAAAGCAACCGCTGAAACTTAATCTTCCTTTGTGTTGCTTCAATACCTTTACTTTGATTTATTGCTTTATGAGTTAACTCTTATGCAAGACTTATTAATACTTGTCTTGAAGTACTATTCATGAAAAGTCTTTGCTATATGATTCACTTGTTTACTCATGTCATTACCATTGTTTTGATCGCTGCATTCACTACATATGTTTACAAATAGTATGATCAAGGTTATGATGGCATATCACTTCAGAAATTATCTTTGTTATCGTTTTACCTGCTCGGGACGAGCGGAACTAAGCTTGGGGATGCTTGATACGTCTCCGACGTATCGATAATTTCTTATGTTCTATGCCATATTATTGATGATACCTACATGTTTTATGCACACTTTATGTCATATTCGTGCATTTTCCGGAACTAACCTATTAACAAGATGCCGAAGTGCCGCTTCTCGTTTTCTCGCTGTTTTTGGTTTCGGAAATCCTAGTAACGAAATATTCTCGGAATTGGACGAAACGAAGACCCAGGGGCCTATTTTTCCACGGAGCTTCCAGAAGACCGAAGAACATACGAAGTGGGGCCACGAGGTGGCCAAACCATAGGGCGGCGCGGCCCAGGTCTTGGCCTTGGCCGCGCCGACCTGTGGTGTGGGCCCCTCGTCTGGCCCCCGACTCTGCCCTTCCGCCTACTTAAAGCCTCCGTCGCGAAACCCCTGAGGCGAAAAACCACGATACGGAAAACCTTCCAGAGCCGCCGCCATCGCGAAGCCAAGATCTGGGGGACAGGAGTCTCTGGTTCCGGCACCCTGCCGGAGCGGGGAAGTGCCCCCGGAAGGCTTCTCCATCGACACCGCTGCCATCTCCACCGCCATCTTCTTCACCGCTGCTGCTCCCATGAGGAGGGAGTAGTTCTCCATCGAGGCTCGGGGCTGTACCGGTAGCTATGTGGTTCATCTCTCTCCTATGTACTTCAATACAATAATCTCATGAGCTGCCTTACATGATTGAGATTCATATGATGATGCTTGTAATCTAGATGTCACTATGCTAGTCAAGAGAGTTTTACTTATGTGATCTCCGGAGACTCCTTGTCCCACGTGTGTAAAGGTGACAGTGTGTGCACCGTGTGGGTCTCTTAGGCTATATTTCACAGAATACTTACTCACTGTTATGAATGGCGTAGTGAAGTGCTTATTTATATCTCTTTATGGTTGCAATATGTTTTGTATCACAATTTATCTATGTGCTACTCTAGTGATGTGTTATTAAAGTAGTTTTATTCCTCCTGCACGTGTGTAAAAGTGACAGTGTGTGCACCGTGTTAGTACTTGGCGTATGCTATGATCACGATCTCTTGTAGATTGCGAAGTTAACTATTGCTATGATAATATTGATGTGATCTATTCCTCCTACATATGCATGAAGGTGACAGTGTGCATGCTATGCTAGTACTTGGTTTAGTCTTTTGATCTATCTTACACTAAAGGTTACTGAAATATGAGCATTATTGTGGAGCTTGTTAACTCCGGGATTGAGGGTTCGTGTAATCCTACGCAATGTGTTCATCATCCAACAAGAGTGTAGAGTATGCATTTATCTATTCTGTTATGTGATCAATGTTGAGAGTGTCCACTAGTGAAAGTGTAATCCCTAGGCCTTGTTCCTAAATATCGCTATCGCTGCTTGTTTACTCGTTTTATCGCGTTACTACTGCTGCATTACTACTCGCTGTGTTACTACCGTCTGCGTTACTACTGCTTGTTTACTGTTCTGGGCAAAGCACTTTTCTCGGTGCCGTTGCTACTACTTATTCATACCACCTGTATTTCACTATCTCTTCGCCGAACTAGTGCACCTATTAGGTGTGTTGGGGACACAAGAGACTTCTTGCTTTGTGGTTGCAGGGTTGCATGAAAGGGGTATCTTTGACCTCTTCCTCCCTGAGTTCGATAAACCTTGGGTGATCCACTTAAGGGAAAACTTGCTGCTGTTCTACAAACCTCTGCTCTTGGAGGCCCAACACTGTCTACAGGAAAGGAGGGGGAACGTAGACATCAGACATCGCCGTTATGCTCCTGGCCTCTTAGGCCTTCGCTTCCGTTGATTGATGAATTGTCAGGTCAGTGACCTCTGCTTGTAATACTTTGGTTTTTCGCTCAGCTATGAGCTTGTATTACTCTTTGAGTCGTAGAGTCACTGTTGTGTTACCGATTCTCACCCTGTAGGCCCTAGAGATCTAGGTTAGGCTTATGCCAGATGGTGATCTGGGTTTGTCTAGCCTACGACCCCCGGGGTCGCCACACAGGAGGTTTTAGAAGGCGGGAAAGGATCTGAAAGATCCAAAAAAAATTAGACGAGCCCGGAAGAACGTCAGGTGGGTCACCCCACGTTTCCTTGGGGGCAAATGCGTTTCCGGAAGTCGTGTTCTAGTAGGAATTCTGGGTGGAGAAACCTGCTTGGACTCTTCCAAATGTGGGTCTGCCTTGGCCGACCTAAAGAGGATGCCCAACTATAAAAGAAGGGCCAGAGGCACCCCAAGAGGCATCCCAATTCGCAGCCACCCCTGCCCTAGTTGTACCACCTCCTTGTACGCCAAAACCCTAGCGGTCCGCGCCCTGCGCGTGGCGCGCCTCTCCCTCTTCTTTATGGAGAGCTTCCTGATTGACTACTCCGTTGGAATCTAATCAAGATGGCAATCGCAGATGCTTCGTTTCTTCATCGACTTGTTCCCGCTTTATCCATGTGGTTGATCATACCTTCGATGCAGTGAAGCTTCTCCCATACGTGTGGATACCTCAAGGGCGATATTCTTTCGGCGCTTCATGGTGCGAATCTTTAAGTGAGAGAAGATCCTCTCGCGGCTAGGATGGATACAACTAGCTGGCAAGTCGAGAAGTGACTACCTGGACAACGGTATGAACTTCTGCCATGTGATACGTCCAGCGAGGGTACGTTATCATTTCCTGTATTGTCGCATATGCGTGATATTTTTTTGTTTTACGTAGCGCGTTCCTAACTGATGTCCGCTCATGTCACTATGCCCCGTATGTTTGGATACCGGCAGAGTCACCGTGCTTTCGGTGTGAAGATGAAGGGGTTTGGAAAGGCAGAGCAGTTTTTTTTTGAGAAAAACAGTACAAATGCAGACGCTCACATACACGCGCATACACTCACCCCTATGAACGCACACACGCACACCCTACCCCTATGAGCACCTACGGAAGAATGAGCCGGCGGATTGGATCTTGAAATTGACGAAGTCACCACGGGCGCTTCGCTGTCGACGGGAACGTCGCCTCCCATTGAATGAATATTCCGCCTTTATAAGACACACAGATGTCAAACTTGGGGTTTAAACTCTGGTAGGCTGGGGGTACAACCACCCTTCTAACCACCCAACCTCAGGTTGGTTCTCAAAGGCAGAGCAGTTTGCAAGAACAAGCGGAACAATGACGACATTTCGAGAGGCGCTTCACCAAAATTAAGTCAAAATGGCTAGGGAAGGACCAAATTCGTCGGGCCGCTAGGTTTTGCGAAGATTCATCTCCAGGTGGAATGTCGGGAGATAGGATTGGTATGGCAGGAAGTGAACCATGTCCAGAGCTCGGGAATTCATATCCTTGTGCAGTATCTTTGAGGATTCTAAATTTTAAGTGTTTAAAAGAGGGAAGAATTTTCGTGCAGACCTTTGTGCCAGACACGCTCTCTCTACTAGAGTCTAATCGTTTTGATTCTGCACCAAGTTCTCTGACTGGGGCTAGTCAGATAGAAACTCCATTCCCGTTTAATAAAGTTTGGGATTACATGATACTCCACTCTGCTAACCGCGTGGGCCAACCTAATCTCTCCCGAGGGTCACGTTAGGAGGAGAATCTCTCAAGTACCTCTTTGAACGTAGCAGTAGAAAGTTTTGCATAAAATGTAAGAACATCTACATATCGGCCTCTTGAGACTTCTGCAAGATCAGAGCTGAGCTATTTTCTTTCACACTCTTATTTCCTTCTTTCATGTAGTCAGCATCACCAGTCACTCACTAGGTTGCGTAATGATGCTTGTTTTGAGAATAAGACGGTATCTGACTCTTTTGTTTTCGCCCGTTTGGTGGCCCTTTTGGCTTAACTCGTGGTCAATTATGCGGAGAAAGCACGGAAAATCAAGAATGCTGAGGTGGGGAACAAAACTATTCGAAGCAGTAACAAGTGAAGTTTTTCATTCTTCTAAAGGATGGAGGCCTGGAGTCCAAAACCTGACTAGGTAGATGACTTTTGATGCAAAAAGATGATGGGAACCTGTCAACAGAAGCTATAGCTGGCTGCTTCTTCTCTTCGCTCATTTGTGCTAGTTCCTCATGTCCCTACATGTTGGGACTGATGTTCTTAGCCTGTTTTGGGCGGCTTGCTCTGATTGTAAAAGTTTGATGACTTTGAGATTTTGCTAGGGGGTGTTCAAGATTGTTGGCTGTACTACCCGATGAGAGTGATAGGCTTCCAGTAGATGTAGTAGAAAAAACAGAGCACCCTGTTTTCGCTTTTTCTTTCCTTGTTTATTGCCCCTGTAAAAGACTCTACGGAAATCGGAGGGGCGTCCCTGTTTTTCAAAGTAAAAAAAGTCACTCACTAGGTCACTCCAGCCTTAAGCTAGCAACATATATTGGTAGGTAGTTTCACATTTCAAACACCTTGTGCAACTTGCAAAGAAGAAACAAAAAGGTAAATATATTTTTTCCGCCGACTGAACTCTCTGAACTTCTACTCGTGCAAGTCTGCTGCATGACAGCCTCATTTAAATAATAATCATCCTATAGAGTAAATAATTAATATCTTGCTAACAATCCTCCTCAGAACAGCTAGAACTTTCACTCACACCGTTAGCCATGGCTTCCCTGCCATTTGGTTTTGCAGCCGCATCCTCCTCGGCGTTGTGCTTCTTCCCATTTTCGGACGCAAGTTTCTCATCGGTAGCCATCTTTGCATCGTGCTCCTCAACCTTCTTCCGTTCCTCCTTGTCCTCCAATTTCTTCTTGAGCTCGTGTACCAAACTCCCAAGACAAGCGTCCGCGTCGCGAGCTGCGCGCTTTGACATCATGATACACTCCGCCACATCCGCGGGAGTGATGTCAACCACCTGCAGCAGCTCCTTGATGGCGTCGAACAGCGGGTGCTCGTCAACCTCGAGGTAGTTCTCGGCGAGCGTCCTGAAGGCCTCGAATCTGCAGTAGGACATCTCGATGTGCTTGTCCATCCGGCCCCGGCGGATCAACGCCGGGTCGAGCTTGTCGAGGTGGTTGGTGGTGAAGACGATGATGCGCTCGCCGCTGTGCGCCGACCAGAGGCCGTCGATGAAGTTGAGCAGGCCGGACAGCGTGAGCATGCTGCCTCTCCTGCGCTTCCTCTCGCTGGCGACGTCGTCGAGCTCGTCGTCTTGCGTGGGAGGCATCATGGTGGCGCGGTGGCCGCTGAGGTCGAGGGAGCAGTCGATGTCCTCGATGACGACGATGGACTTGCTCTTGGTCTCGATGAAGAGCTTGCGGAGGTCGTAGTTGGAGTGCAGCGTGGTGAGCTCGATGTCGTAGATGTCGTAGTTGAGGTAGTTGGCCATGGCGGCGATCATGGTGGACTTGCCGGTGCCCGGAGGGCCGTGGAGGAGGTAGCCACGCTTCCAGGCCCTGCCGATGCGTCGGTAGTAGTCCTTGTTGTTGCGGAAGTCGTCAAGGTCGTCCATGATGCTCTGCTTCTCGTCTGGATCCATGGCGAGCGTGTCGAAGGTGGTCGGATGGTCGAAGTTGATGTAGCTCCACACCTCATCCCTCGGACTACCGTAGTCGCGGTTGTTCTTGTTGGTGTAGAGCCTGCGGGGGCGGTTGCCGACCGTGACATCCTGTCCCGTGCGGCGGACATGAGGTAGGTACTCGTCGACGACGAGCCTCCGGTGCTTCTCGTGGAACGTGAGTCGGCAGCACCTCCCCGTGGAGCGGTGCGACGCCTTGTCTTCCACGACGGCCGACCACCACATGGTGACGCCCCTGAACTCGTCCGCCACCTCCTGGCCCTCGCGGAGGCTGAGCACGAAGCCGTGGCCCTCGTCGGCGCCCTCGGCGCGGAGCTGGCGCGCGTCCCGCGAGCAGACGACGCTGAGGTAGGCGAGCACCTCCGCGTAGGCGTCGCTGGACTTGGCCTTGCTGTTGTAGTAGGAGCAGGAGTGGTCTTCAGGCTTGGCGGCGATGTCGATGGTGACGAAGGGGTCGAGGAACGGGAGGAACCGGCGCACGGGCCGGCGGAGGTGCTGGTTGAAGTAGGTCCTCAGCACCCCGATGGGCGCGCACGCCGCGGCCACCGGCGTCAGGTAGATCCACGCCGACGAGCGGAAGCTGTCGAGCATTCCCATCATCTTGTCGTGGTTGAGTGAGACTATGGATCGGAGGAGATTGGATTGGGGGAAAGGTCGATCACAATTCACAAGAGGGCTGGCGTGCGCCTCATATATATGGAGTATCATCAATTGATTATTACAGCTTGATTACAGGGGTTAAGTTAGGGGATACCTTTTTTTGCGAATAAGTTAGGTGATACTCTTTGACTCGCAAGTCTCCTATCAAATCAAAGGTACCTAGTACTAGTATATGTGTACGTACGTGACAGCCTGTACATTTTTTTTTTGTCTATTAGGGCATCTCCAGCGGGCCGACGCATTTCGGACGTCCGAAATGTCCGTTTGCGTCGGCCCGCGGACGCGATGTGGCCCAGAGCGACCGTTTGCGTCTTGGGTACCTCCAGCGGTGCGGACGTATTTTTTTACCGGGGACAGCTTCAAGCTCGCTAATGGCGTTTTACGTCCCGTCGAGGACTGCCGCCGGTGATTAACTGTTCCCGCGCGACGACGATCGTTCCCGCACTTTCCCAATACATTGGCAAGTTTCGTCGGCGTTTCGCGCGCGCGGGAAACGCCCTGCGCGCCAACGCCGTTTCCCGCCCCACCGTGGCTATATATGGTGGACACCGGTGGGGGCGACGGGCACACTTCAAGCCACCATCCATCCATGGCCGACCACATGAGTTGAGAGCACGTTGTTCACATGTGCCGCCAGCTCCACCCGGAGGAGGAGGAGGAGGTAGCCGCCGCCGGCGTTGAGGCCCAGCAGCTGGACCTGGAGGTGGCGGCAGCGGAAGCGGAGGCGGCAGAGCGCGCGGAAGGGCGCCTCGCGGCGACCAGGGCGGAGATCGCCAACGCCATGGCCGAGCTCACCGACGCCAGGGCCGAGCTCGCGGAGGCGCAGGCGGCCATCGCGGCCCCTCCGGCCGACGCCGTCATCCACGACATCGCGGACGACCAGCGGATTCTGCTCGCGTCCTTCGAGTCCCTGGCTGGGGACGCCCAGCGCCGTCAGGCTTGGGTGGCGGAGGAGGAAGCCCACAGCTATGCGATGGCCATGGCTCGGGGGTTAATGTGCTCTGACCTGGACTCGCTCCAGCGTAGGGGCCCTTCTCCCATGCGGGTCGAGCAGGAGAACCGCGAGCTGGAGGCCGCCATCGCCGCCAGGGACGAAGCGGTGGTGGCGGCGGCTAGGGACAGGGCCCGCTTCGTCGTTGACATGGCGGCGATCCAGGCGGCGGTCCAGGCAAATTAGGACGCGGCGGCGGCGGAGGAGGAGGAGGCCCGGGCGGCGGCGGAGGCGGCGGCTACCAAGGTGGCCATTGCCTAGGCAACGGCCCTGTGGGACAGCTCCCCGGCCGAGGCCCTCGAACGCCGCAGGCGGCAGGACGAGATGTCCAGTCGCCGGCGTGCGCGGCGCGCGGAGTGCGCGAAGCGCTCCCGCTTCGACGACGCCGCCGGCCCTTCCGGCGGCCAGTAGTAGGGCGCGCGACTGCGAGTAACCGAGGCCGGTGTAGGCCGCGCGACGGCGAGTAGGTACGGCCGTTGTAGTTTTAGGTTAACTCGACTAACCATCTCTGTAAAGATGGTCCTTTTGGCCAATCAATAGTAATGAAAAAATCTTTTACTTACCTAGTCACTGCCGACCGGGCCTGGATGTACAACGCGGACAGATTCCGCGACCGCCGAGCGTCCGCGGAGACGCAAACCTGGCGCATATTTGGGCCAGGTTTGCGTCTCCGCGGACGGCCCGGTCACTTTGCGTCGCCCCGGTGGAAGTGGTGCCAGACGCATTTCCGGTCACGGCGAACGAAAACGGTCGCTGAGCGTCCGTTTGCGTCGCGCCGCTGGAGATGCCCTTAGGACATCTCACACACGCAAGCGTAGCCCTAGCCTAGCAGTCTTATGCATAGTTGATCGGTCTGTCCATATAGACGCAAATGCGGCTCAAATATGAGTTTCGGACGCGTATGTGCGGACGCTGCACGGTTGTGCCGCGTGGCCGCTTGCTTCTCCCATGGGCCCGCCTTGCAGTTACCTTGCTCGATGCGTCTTCTCAGCGGCGCCAGAACTGGCGAGACGACATCGCTTTAGTAGTCCGCGCCACGTTAATGGCGATGCCTCGCCTGTCGAGCGGCTGCCGCCTACCTCTATCAATGAGATTTAATGGCATTGCCAAGCGTGTCGCCCTTGGCTGCCTACGACATATAAAAAGAGGGGCTCGCGCTCGGCTGCCACATCCCCTCCTCAACCCTAGCTGCCACACAACCTTCACCATAGTGTTGCCTAGCACATCCCCTCTCACAGACCCCACGAGGGAATCCATGGTGGGTTCAGGTGGCTGGCGAGGTGGTTGAGGCCGCGGTGCTAGAGCAGCTAGGCCCCAACGCTCGCCGTCGTCTTCGCAGTAGGCGAGGTGCTTCAAGTTCATCCTCCGCATCGACGAGGACCCCGCCGGCATCAAGCGGCTCCCGGAAAAGTTCGCTATCGACGACGCCGAGTTGACCGAGTTGCAGGTATAGGAGGCAAGATGCAACTTTTGCCGGTGGCCCACTCGAGGTGTTGTTCGACGGGCATGGCAAGATGTACCTGCACACCGGGTGGGACAAGTTCGCCCGCGACCTCGACCTCGAGGCCGGCTGCCAGCTCACCTTCCTCTACGAAGGCGACAACAAGATGATCGTTGAGGTGTTCGACGACATATCCTGCCGCGGGCACTACCACACCGGCGAGTCCGGCTCGGACACCAACAGTTATTACTGCCAGGGTGTTTTTCTTTGCAGCGAACATGACCACCGTCCAAATGAAGCCACTAGTGTGGTTTCTAGATGTCCTTCCTCAGATGCGAGAAGACCGGGCACGTCAGCCACCAGTTGGATTTTCTAGTTTTGTGATAGAGAGTGTTCTTTCTTTGCAGCGAACAAGGCAAAGGCCACAAGAGCCCACTAGCTAGGTTTACTCATTTTGGAATGTTTTAACCATGTTCCAAACTATGTAGTAATTTATGTAATATTTCTATTTATGTTTAAATGAAAAAGAGAAAAAAGTAGGTAAAAGCTTTATGAGTCGGGCCGCTGGGCACCCCAAACGTAAATGGACGCGCGGACAAAAATGACCATTTTCATATCCACAAACAGGCACAAACGGACGCAGCCACTCATTTTCATCGTTCAATTTGGATCGGTTGGCTGGAGATGCCCTTAGCCCTCGCCGACCAAAAAAAAATGCTCGGTTCAGTGATCCACCAAATCCAGGATATAGATTTTTGGCTCCTAGGCATCAATGCTCTCGCTATTTTTTTAAAAATAAATCATATTTATGTGTTTCAAAAAATTAGAAAAAAAATCATGGTGTAGCCAAGAAATTATCCCATAAATGTGCAAAATATCAATTTTAAATACAAAATATTCTGGGCTACATAAAAATGATAAATGTGTGGATCTGGGTATGGATATTTCAAATCTTCAAATTTCAACAGATTTTTTCTTTTCTGTGTAGACTACAACATAAAGAATTTCATTATTAAAATTTTACACGCTTGTAGGTTACATCATTTACTATGCCCCGATTTATTTTTAGACCTTTTTAAAATAAATATGTATAATTTTCGTTTTTTTTAAATAGCAAGAGCGCTCATGCCCAGGAGGCAAAGACACCAAATCCATGAGATCTGTAGTTTTTTTTTTTGCGAATAGAAATTGTATTACTTAAACACCAGAATTACAATCCTCACTACAGAGTCTAGATATCAAACTTGGTCCCGAACGGAACCAAACAGCAGTTGTGCGTCCAGGAGATCTGTAGTTCTGTACGTACAGTACCACAAGTAGTCACGGAGTAAAGATTCTCAACATGCGTACAGAGAATCAGGAACCGTGCGTGTCCCTGGGTTCAGCTTTTCAGCACAGCTCAGAGGCCCCGAGGCAAACATGCACCTTAGTCTCACTAAAATATTATGTTGCCGGATTTTGTAATAGTATGTGGCAAGTCCTTTACATGAAAGGGAACGGCGCAATTCCTAATAAATGTGATTTAAGCCATTAAGTGCCACCTTTATACTAAGACACTATTTTCTAATTTTGTTTTGAAGGAACCGATTATAGCACACTATTGTGACAGTTTTTAAACGTCCATTGCTTCCAACATAGGAGAGTTACATTTCCCAAATGCCACTCTAGTGACATGAAGTAAGTCACTACTAATTTTTAGTGATATCATTCTCATAACTGATTTGTAATTTAATTTTTTTAGTTTGAACTTGCCTTGTAACTAGAAAATGTCTCACTTGCAATATCACTTGCAACTAAAAATCTTAGCTGAAAATGGCAGTTACAACCTCACTTGTAACTCATAAAACACACAAATGGCGATGCAAATTTATCGGTTTTTTTTCGAATAGGACACCGGCATTAAAAGAAGCATCGAACAACGGTTTTAATTTTGACCGAGCACTAAGTTACCTGAGAACCAATCAATTATGTAAAGTAATAAAAATATAAATATATGTGGTAACATGGGGCTGACACAACCACGATTGACCAGCATTCATCTTTGTTAGATGAAAATAAATCTTGTAAGGTGATTACTCTTTATCATGACATTGATTATTTTTGTCATGTATATGAAAAATATATGGTAATTGTGAATGAAGGGAGCAGCTGACATTTTCCAATGCAAAATCTTTATTCTGTCTTAGAAAATCCAAACGTTCACTTATTGGTGAAAGGAAGAAGAATAGCACGCAAAAATTGAAGGTGAGAATTAATAGACCTCAACGCTCGTAACAGTCAGACGGCGGAGATTGACCTGTTCCTCTTGGCCGGCTAAGACTAGTCACAATGCATAGTATCATATAGAAGTATCATGCGTATGATACTACTACATGTTACTATCTCCACAATGCATGGTATCATATACTAGTATCATAGTCTCCATATATTAATTGTTTTGTAGAATCTCAATGCAAATATGTGTACAAGATTTACATGACATTATTTTTTCTACTAGTATGTGCTATGATACGGTATCTACCTATGATACTAGTACACTCTCTCTCATCCTTAATTGCACTGTCACATCAGCATTTTGCATGCATGGAATGCATGATACTACCTATGATACTCCCATTATGGGTAGTCTAAGTTGGATTGCTGAAGCATCTTAAAATTGCTCGAAATGAGATATCTGCAGTTGGGTAGTTTGTATATTCGAAATGTTTTTATAATATATGTACAACTTGGCCGCATAAATAACTTACTCTCCCGTCCCACCAAAAGTGTCTTAACTTTATCAAAAGTTAAATGTATATTAACACTATCTACTAGTAGGTGGATACAATCTGAATTTTAATCAAATTAAGATACTTTTTAATAAGACACGGGAAGTACTACTAGAAATATCAACTCTGTATGGAGGCCATTTTCGAAAGAAGCATCGGTAGCCACGCCGGAAAGAAAGAGATGTTGGCCGAGCGTGCAGCCGGAGTCGACGACCGTAGGTAGAGGTAGAACGGGAAAGGCGTAGGCGTGGGCGTGGTCGTGCCGTCCAACTTGAAAGCGTGTCCCGTGGGCTTCCACGTCTAGCCAAGCCGAAGAGGGTCGTGTCGTCGTCCATGACTAGGTAGGTGCATTATATTGTGGTGGAAATTTCGAACAGGTGAAGCGAAACACCATGGAGAGTTACCGCGCGCTGTTTTACATGTTGACGTACTCCATTTGTTTGCAGCCGGCGACCTGGTGAAAGCCAACCCAGCTAGCCGCCAGCCGGATCCATGATACTGTGCGATTTGGGGACATTTGTAGGAGACTGAAGTTTCCTACTCCCTCTACACATAAGAGCAAGTACAATAGAATCCAGTGAGCTGACTGTAAGACATTAGAGCATCTCTAGCCGCGTTCCCCAAAGCGTCCCCCAAAGGGATTTCGGGCGCGCCGGACAGAAAATACGTTCCAGCCGCGTCCCCAAAGCCCATTTTTGTCCGGCGCGCCCCGATACGGTGTCCGGTCCCACAACGAAAAGCGAGGCGAACCGAAGCGGGCTCGACCCGTCAGCGGCACAGGGAAAATTCGTCTCACACTCCCGCCAAATCCCGCCGCTCCCGCCAAATCGCGCCTATACCGCCGCGCATTTCAGACCTTCCAAAACATATCCCGCCGCCGATTTATTTCTCCTATCCCGCCGATTTGTTTCTCCCTCCCGCCGTCCACCCGCCGGCGCTACCCTCTCCACATGGCGCCGCCGACAGCCCCCAAAAAGATGGCGAAGAAAGCGGCTAAGAAGCCGCCGGGCAATGGGACGAAAGGGGCGACAGCGCCGTTCGCGAGGCCGCGGAAGGCACCGGCTTTGAAGAAGAAGCCTGAAGGATGGACCGACGATCAATGGCAGCAAGATTGCCTGCGCCGGAAGCTATCGACGGCGGAGCGGAAAGGACGGAGGGGGGCGGAGCTGGAGAAGAAGGCTCTGGCGGCGCGCCA
Source organism: Lolium rigidum (assembly GCF_022539505.1). Taxonomy (NCBI): domain Eukaryota; kingdom Viridiplantae; phylum Streptophyta; class Magnoliopsida; order Poales; family Poaceae; genus Lolium; species Lolium rigidum. The sequence continues at coordinate 205,117,625 of NC_061514.1, forward strand.
GCACCAGCACATATTGGCCGGGTGTATCGCCGCCACCAACGCGAGCCCATATACTACGAACGTGTCGGTGTACGTTCCGGGAGTCTTCTCTCTGTCGTCATCCGCCTTCTACAACGACGGCCCCTCCGGCACTCCCGGGTGCGTGACGCCTAACTTGTCGCCGCACTACCAGGATGCGCTGCCGCACGGCGGCTTCAACCCCAACAACCTCTACTCCCTGGCGTACGAGCAGCGCGAGCCGGGACCCGGTCCGGACGGCGGCCCTTTCACCGGCCGCAGGGGTCCGCTCGAATACGACGGCGCCGGTGCTGAGGAGGACGACGGGGTTGAGGAGGAGGACGACGAGGAAGAGGACGGGGTGGAGGACGACGAGGAGGACGACGATGAGGACGAAGAGGGCGGCGAGGAAGAGGACGATGAGGGTGCCGGTGACGATGATCTCGTGGAGGTAGACGCGGACGGCGTGAGGACGAAGAAGAAGAAGAAGAAGAAGAAGAAGAAGAAGAAGGCGTCGGGCACACGAGGCCCGAAGTGGACGCCTCTGGAAGATCAATGTCTGTGCGAGTCGTGGGCGACGGTGAGCCATGACTCCATCATCGGCGCCAACCAAAAAGCGGGAAGTATTGGGCGAGGATCAAGGCCGAGTTCGATGAGCGCAAGCCGATCAACAACGACTACCGGAAAGTGCCAATGAAGAGGAGCCGAGAAGGCAATGTCGACGCGATGGGCCATCATCCGGGCGTCGGTGAACTCCTTCCATGGGTACCATCGGGACTTAGAGACCGGAGGCGACGGCGGCGCCGACGTCGCCCAACCGGTACGACTCTTTCTTCCATAATCCGTAGCGCCTACATTGTGTTCGATGAAATGACTCGCTTCCTTTGGTTAGTTTGATAGGGCCATGGATATGTACTCGAGGCACTCGGATGGGCATAAGCCGTTCGCGCTGATGCATTGCTATAGCAAGCTCAAAGTGAATGAGAAATGGCGGTTGACGCGCCTGTCGCTGTCCAAGGGGAAGGACGCCATTGATCTGGACGCGCCGCTGGCAACTTCGACAGGGCGTCCCTATCGGCAACAAGGCTGCCAAGGCCGCCTTGGCCGACGCTGCGTCGTCCGAGAAGACGCAGGCGTCGATCACGAAATGCCTCGCCGACGTCTCCTCGACCTTTATCTCCCGCGACAAGAAGGCCGACCAAAGGTGGGCCGAGCTGCTCAAGAGGCAAGAGGAGAAGCTGGAGCTCAAGAACCGCAGGGACGACATGTCCCTGCTGAGAACGTCGACAGAGGGAATGTCTCCCCGGATGCGAGCGGCGCAAAACTTCTTCAAAGGCCAGATCCTCGACGACATCGAAGCCAAAATGGCGGCGGCGGACGCGGCGGCCCTGGCAGCGGCATCGACGGCGGCGGCAAGTGCAGCAAGAGCGAGGCTGACGCGTCTTCTATCGCTACACCTGCGCCGGCCTCCGCGTCGGCGACGGAGCGGACGCACCATGCACAGCAACAGTGCAGATCGCGACGAGGTCATCGTGCTCGACGGGCCTGCGTCGACTCAGGATACGACGCCGTCGCCCAACCCCTTCCCCTTCTTCTAATTTGCATGCACCACCGGTCTGTAATATGATCGCGCGCCCAGTACTTTGATCGATTGCCGCTACTCTGATCGCGACGAATCGGCGGGAACGATCTCTTTTGAATGCATCTATTTGAATTTCTGATTGGGGGCGGCGTTTGGGGGACGCGGCTGGGGAGCGACGTCCCCCAAAGGCGGCACGAACAAAACACGTCCCCCAAACGCTCGATCCGGCGCGGTTTGAGGGACGGTTTGGGGGACGCGACTGGAGATGCTCTTAAATACTATATTTTAGATGAGTTGGAGGAGAGAGAAGAGGAGAGAGAAGAGAGGTGGGCTACTATGCAATAGCCAGCTCCTGCACGTGCTCCTAGGCACTTTGTGAGAGTGAAAGGTGGGCATATATTAGTAAAATACTTCATTCTTATAGCCAACTATTGTACATGTTAGCTATATGATGACTACAAATGATATGGCATCTTGTTATAGCCAGCAGTTGGCTGTACTATTGGAATTGCTCTAAGGCTAGATATAGTGCTAGTATAACACACTAACCCCATAAAAACACTTATGATACTAATTCATGATACTACCCATTAGAGAGAAAGTATTATACACAAGTATCATATGCATGATACTAGTATATGATACTCCAACTATGGCCAGAAACAAGTAATCTTTTTGTGTTGAAATTTATGCATAAAAGAGTTTACGTTTTGTCATGCGTTTTAAAGTAGAAAATTTAAAATTTCAACATGACAATTGAAGTCGAAAATAAGATTTATTCGTTGAACTAATGGCTAAAGATCATTTAATGTAGATGATGTCATATCTATTGAGGCGGGGTCAAAGAGAAGATGGCTCTGCTTTTTATTAAATAATCCACACATAGATTGGATTCCTCGCCCTTCCGGCGCAGATGAGGCCGACCAGAGGATGAGGAGGAAGGAAAGAGATGTTGGCATGGTCATGGAGAGGAGAGAAGAGGAGTTGATGACATCTTCAACGGGGTGACGCAAACGGACGCAAAGCCAGAAACCAGACACAACGGCCCGACGCATAGTGATCAGGCTATCCGCGGAGACGGAAACACAGCCAATTTTTTTTCCGATAAAGGGCGCTTTATTACTTAAATGATTTTAAGCATTACACCCAGCCTCTGCATAACAAGATGCACACAGTCGTTTATAGGTCCACAAGTTCATAGATATACTCCTAGAAGGTACATAAAAAAAGGTGAATATCCCGACGGCTAAGCTACATGTGCCTCAAACCGTCTAAGATGTTGTCACCCATGTTGGGAAATAAAGTACTTCACCGTGTTCTCCAATCGTGTAGACACCTCCGTAAAGAGGTCGCGATCCTCCAATCGTTGGAGTGGCGATCATGAACGGAGCAAAGCCGTAACGCGGTATACAACCTGCAAAAGAGAACAATTTTTGTCATTAAAAATTTGTCATTTCTACATAGCCAAAGCGATCATATAACAGCTATCGCTCCCACCCTGATAAGTATTTTATACCTAGCATCCACCCCATTAAGCCAATTGCCAAAAATATTTGAAATGCTTCTAGGAGGATATAAGGTAGAACCTATCTGAATGATTGACCATATAGACCTAGCAACTCGACAACTGAAGAAAAGGTGATTTATTGTCTCTTGTTCATGACAGAAAACACATTTCGTGCATCCGTGCCAATTGCGTTTGGCAAGGTTATCCTTAGTAAGAATCACACCTCGACGAAGATACCATGCAAAGACCTTTGTTTTCAAAGGTATCTTCATCTTCCAGATAGATTTATTATTAACAAACGGTTGACTGGGTATAATTAAGGCCTTGTACATGGAACTGACCGTGAATTTACCATTCTTGGTGAGATTCCAGCGAAATTCATCAGCCCCCTGAACTAACTGGACTGAAGCTAACCTTTGTAGCAATTCAATCCATGAAGCTAATATTGGGCCAATGAGATCTCGCCTGAACGTCAAAGAGGGTGGAGATGTTTTCAATACCTTCTGTAAGGTATCACTCTTATGGCGAACAATATTATACAAAGCTGGATATTATTCTCGGAGAGTGGTTGTACCTAACCATCTATCCTCTCAGAACCTTATCTCCGACCCATTCCTAATGGAGAACGAACCAAACGGAAAAAAATATTTTTTAGTTGTCATAATGCCAGCCCAAATGTGTGAATCTCCTGGTTTCCATATAACATGAGATATAGCTTTTGAACCCACATACTTTTCTCGGAGAGTGGTTGTACCTAACCATCTATCCTCCCAAAACCTTATCTCCGACCCATTACTAATGGAGAACGAACCAAACGGGAAAAAGTATTTTTTAGTTGCCATAGTGCCAGCCCAAAAGTGTGAATCTCCTGGTTTCCATATAACCTAAGATATAACTTTTGAACCCACATACTTTCTCCGCAAAAGTTGTTGCCATCGGCCATCCTCAGTTAATAACCTGGCCAGCCGTTTTCCTAGCAAAGCTCGGTTTTTAACTTCAAGATCAACCAAGTCGAGCGATGCGCGAACCACCGAAATGGAGCACGAACTCATAAACCGCCGCGGAAGAGCAATCATATATGCGCCTCGCCGGACAAAATGCATCGGGCTGCTAGGGCTGCCCCTGACGCAATTGGACAAGCTTGACATGACGACTATTTCGATATCCGCAGATCGACCCAAATGGACGCAGCCGTTCGATTTCCACGTCCGATTGCCGTTGAAGATGCCCTGAAGGACTCTGAGTACTGAAGGAGTGCTTGTAAGCTGAGTGGACGACCGACCGTAGAAGAAGAAGGTGATGTCCGATCGAAAAGGCAAGCGCGCGCTGCGTCGGGACGAAAACGACCAACTTTGGAATCGTGTCCCGCGGGCTTCCGCGTCCAGCCAAGAGGAAGAGGGTCGGTCGTCCATGTCTATGACTATGACAAGGTGCATCATATTGCGGTGGAAAATTCAAAAAGGTACTATTACTATGTGTAAAGCGAAGCAGGGGAGAGAGAGATAAAGTGGCGCGCGCTGTTTTACTCGTTGACGTACTTGCCTGGCGCCGGCGACCGCGACTCGATCGGTGAAGGCCTGCCTACCGTGACCCAGCTAGCCGCCAACAGGCTGCCGGATACATCGGGGCAAGATAGATAGATAAAGGAGGTTGCAGGCAGGCGCACATGCTGATGCGTGCTCAACTTATGTATGCCTGCTGATGCACGTGGTGATCAGCTTCCGGCCGCGCAAGCAAGTCGTCGAGTCGCCGTCGCCGGAGTCAGGGACGGACGGCAGGAGGGGAGCGCGGCCACGTACGTTTCGAATGGATCGTCGAAGTAGAGGGTGGCGACATCCACCGAGAGTTCACTCTTCGTCGCTGCTACATGCCTCATGACAACCTCAGAGCATCCCGGCCGCGTCCTCCAAAACATCTCCCAAACGGTGCCGAATTGAGTCATGGAGACATGTTTTGTTCGTGTCGTATTTGGAGATCGTCGCTCCCCAGCCGCGTCCCAAAACGCCGGCCCAAAATAGAAATTTAAATAATTTGTATTTAAAAGACATTATTCCCGCCGTAGTCATCGCGATCAGAGTAGCCATGATAAAAGTACTGGACGCGCGATCATACTACAGATAGACGTAAATTAGAAGAAGGGGTTGGGACGGCGCATCCTAAGTCGACGTAGGCCCGTCGATCACGACGACCTCGTCGTGAAGAAGTTGTGTGCCACCTGCGTCCGGGAAGACATTCCTTCTATCGACGAAGCAGGGACATGTCGTCTTTGCGTTTGCGTTTGTTGTGCTCTAGCTTCTCCTCTTGCCTCAGCAGCGCCGCTCACCTTTCGTCGGTCTTTTTGTCGCGGAAGAGCAGGGTCGAGGAGACCTCGGCGAGGCACTGCGTGATCGACGCCTGCGTCTTCTCGGTCGACGCAGCGTCGGCCAAGGCGACCTTGGCAGCCTTGTTGCCGATAGGGCGTCCTGCCGACGTTGCTAGTGGCGCATCCATAGCAATAGGGTCATTTCCCCTCACTACTAGGAAAACCATTATAGATAGAAATGTATTCTGTGGCGCACCTAAAAGTGCGTGCTCCACAAAAATATTTCTGTGGCGCATATAAAAATATGCTCCACAGAGATTTTGAATTTCTGTGGCGCATGTAATACTGGTGCGCCACAGAATTGTGGCTTTCTGTGGCGCATGTCGATGGATGCCCCACATAATCTCTATGGGGCCCACGTGGGGTCCAGTACTGCACATGGGCGAAGGGAATTCTGTGGCGCATATGCCCACATGCGCCACAGAAATTTGAACTTCTGTGGCACATATTGGCATATGCGGCACAAAATTTCGTGTGGGGGCCACCCCTGATACAGAATGTGTAGGGTTTTTTTTGCTCCCCATGCAACTCCACCCCCTATCACCTTTTTAGCACTATAAAATACAAAAGAAATAGATAGAAATCTCAAAAAATAAAATCCTTCGAGGTGCCCATGTATTATGTCATCTAGTACCACTGAGAATTAACAAACATGAATTTTTACTTTTTTTTTACTAAATTGCGTTGCAAAATCATTAAAATGGATTTGTGGTTGCATACGAACTCAAAAAAAAGACACAATATATCAAAATGACCGGGAGAAAATTCTACATCAGATTTCACCGGTGTTTACCCGGTTAGCCAATTTTTAGAATCGCAAAATTTGAAAAAAGTAAAAAAGATACGGCAAAATCAAGATTTTTTCCTGCAAAAGTAGAAAAATCGAAGAAAAAAAATCTGTGGCGCACCATATGCCCCATGCGCCACAGAAATTTTGAGCCCAATTTTGAATTTCGGTGGCCTCCTCCTCCACTTCTCCTTCTTCTCCCTTCTTCTCCCTTCTCCTCCTCATACTCCTTCACTTCTCCTTTTTCTCCCTTCTCCTCCTCCTACTCCTTCACTCCTCCCTTTTTCTCCCTTCTTCTCTTTCTCCTCCCTTCTTCTCCCTCCTCCTCCTCCACCCACACCCGACGACCTCCTCCTACTCCGGCGACCACCTCCTCCTCCGGTGACCAACTCCTCCTCCTCCTCCGGCGACCACCACCACCTCCTCCACCCACCACCACCACCTTCTCCTCCTCCTCCGGCGACCACCATCACCTCCTCCTCCTCCAGCATCACCTCCTCCTCCGCCACCACCTCCACCACCACCACCACCTCCTCTGGCCAGCCTCCTTGGCCTCCTCCTCCACCCACTCACCCACCCATCCACCCAACCCACCGAACCACCCACCTTCGGCAAAATTTCAAAAAAAAAACCGGTGAAAAAATCGGTCGTCCTAGATCCTGATCTAGATCTGGCCGCCATTTTTTTAAAATTCAAAAAAAAATCTGTGGCGCACCACTGCTAGGTGCGCCACAGAAGATTTCTATGGCGCATGACTACCTGCTGCGCCACAGAAGTTTTGAAATTTTTGTGGCGCATGTAGATATGCGCCATAGAATTCAAATATCCGTCGCGTGACAACTGTGGCGCAAGGGATATGCGCCAGAGAAATCCAAAATGGTGCGCCATAGAAAAGGGATTTCCTAGTAGTGCCTTCGACAACGACTGGCGCGTCAACCGCCATTTCTCGTTCTTTTTGAGATTGCTATAGCGCGAAAGACTTATGCCCTTCCGAGTGCTTCCGGTACATATCCATGGCCTTGTCGAACTAACCAAAGGAAGCACAATCAGATCGTAGAACTAAAAGTAGGCGCTAAAGATTATCTAAGAAAGAGGTGTATCACGCTGCTGACATCGCTGCCGATGTCGCCTCTGGTCTCGACCTCGTTGTGGTACCCATGCAACGTGTTCACCTACGCCTGGATGATGGCCCATCCCGTCGACATTGCCTTTTGGCTCCTCTTCATTGTCCCTTTGCTGTAATTGACGGTGATTAGCTTGCGCTCATCGAACTCCGCCTTGATCCTCGCCCAATACTTCCCATTTTTTCTGTTGGCGCCGATGATGGAGTCATGGCTCACCGTCGACCACGACTCGCAGACACATTGATCCGCTAGAACCATCCACTTGGGACCTTGTGTGCCCGAGGCCTTCTTCTTCCTCTTCTTCCTTACGCCGGGCGCGTCAACCTCCACGAGATCATCTGCATCCTCCGCGGCACCCGCGTCCGCATCATCCTCTTCGTCGCCGCCCTCTTCGTCCTCGTCATCGTCGTCCTCCACACCCTCCTCCCCCTCCTCCTCCTCCTCAGCACTGACGCCCTCGAATTCGAGCAGGCCCCTGCGGCCAGTGAACGGGGCACCGTACGCACCGGGGCCTGGCTCGCGCTGGGGCGCTTGCTCGTACGACGGGGAGTAGAAGACGGCGTTGGGGTTGAAGCCTCCATGTGGCAGCGTATCCTCGTACTGCGGCGAAAAGTTTGGCATCACGCACCCGAGGGTGGTGGAGGGGTCGTCGTTGTAGAACCCGGATGTCGACGGAGACAGCAATCCCGAAATGTACACCGGCGCCGACATACTCCATGGGCTCATGTTGATGGCCGCGATACACGCGGCCAGAGCGTGCTGTTGCGCGTGCGCCGCCATCGCCTTCTTCTCCTGCTGCGCCACCTCCGTCCCTTCCGCTCCACCGTCGACAGCTTGCGGCGCAGGCAGTCTTGGTGCCATTGATCGTCGGTCCAGCCTTTCGGATTCTTCTTCGGAGCCAGCGGCTTCCGCGGCTTCGTGAAGGGCGCCTTCACCCCTTTCGTCTCATTACCCGGGGGCTTGGTGGCCGATTTCTTGGCCATTTTCTTGGGGGCCGTCGGCGGCGCCATGGATGGGGAGAGGTAGCGGCGGCGGGAGGGACATGGGTAGCGATGGCGGGAGGAAGAAATGCGAATCGGCGGGATAGGAGGTGAAATGTGTTGGGAGGATAGAAATGTGCGGCGGGAGAGGCGCGATGTGGTGGGAGAGGCGCAATTTGGCGGGAGAGGGGGACAAATTTTTCCTTTGCCGCTGACGCGTCGGTTCCGCGTCTCCTCGCCTCGCATTTCATTGTGTCAGGCGCACCCGGAGCGTCCCCTGTGTAGCGGGGACGGGCTCGGGGCACCGGACACCGTATTGGGCCACGCCGGACGAAAAGAGGCTTTGGGGCACGCGGCTGGGAACTTTTTTTCGTCTGGCGCGCCCCAAATCCCTTTGAGAGACGCTTTGGGGGATGCGGCTAGAGATGCTCTCATGGAAGGCAAGCGTTTTCCGGCAACCTCCATGGTCACCGCTGTAAGAGCGTACCAGCCATGTTCCCCTTGTTAGCACTGAAACTTGGTGATTAACTCAGACAAAAGCGACAGCGAGGAGGAGGAACACAAGCAGATTGCGCCATCCCACGATCGCTCGACGATGCCCTCAACTATACATGCGTCGTGCGTCAACCCGTGCCATCCCACGGCGCAACGAACCTAGCAGCTAACTAACGAACAGTTAACTGAAACTGTTTTCGCCAGCCTTACAGTTCAACCTTTTTTTCCCTAAACCTGGTGATCCGATTTTATACCTCCATGACGCCGAGCTTCACTCTCATCTCGATGAACTTGACACGGCCCAGCGCGTTGGTGACAATATCGGCAAGCTGGCCATCGGTGTTGACGTGATCGATTTCCACCTTGACATCTTCAATGCACTCGCGGAGGAAGTGATACTTATGTCATTACGATTGCTCTGGTCGTGATGCACTGGATTCTTTCTTAGTGCAATCGCCAACATGTTGTCGACGAACAACTTCGTTTTCATGGGCGTGTCGCCGATCAGCTCGCCCAAGAGCCTACACAGCCACACTCATTGGCATGCTCCTGATGCCGCCGCCACATATTATGACTCGCAAGAAGAGAGTGTGGTGAACTTTTGCTTTTATAACGTCCAGATGACATCGCTGGATCCGAGGAAGAACACCATGCCCGTGGTGCTCCGACGGTCGGCCATGTCACCGGCGTTGTCGTTGTTGCTGAAGCCGATCAGCGTTGGCGCTCCTGCACTACGCTTGTAGCAGCATATGTAGCTCGTTGTCCCTGAGATGTAGCGCAAGATGTGCTTCACCGCAGCCCAGTGCGGTGCCTCCGGATACCTGCTCACCATGCCAATAGCAAAGGAGATGTCAGGACAAGTGTTGGAGAGGTAACGGAGGCTACCCACGATGTTGCAGTAGAGGGTTGCACCAGTTACTCCCCTGAAGCTCGTTTTCCCCAGCTTCAGCTTGCTCTCCATGGGCGTGTGCGTGGTGTTGCAGCCAGCCATGCCAGCCGCTGCGCGGATCTTGGCGACGTAGGCGCTTTGGCAAAGGATGACTGATAACCCACAAGTATAGGGGATCGCAACAGTCTTCGAGGGAAGTAAAACCCAAATTTATTGATTCGATACAAGGGGAGGTAAAGAATACTTATAAACCTTAACAACTGAGTTGTCAATTCAGCTGCACCTGGAAAAGCACTAGTAACAGGGGTGATGTGAAAGCAGCAGTAATATGAGAGCAGTAGTAACAGCAACACAACAGCAGTAATAGTAACAAAGATGCAATGGCACCAGAAAATAGTTGATACTACTTCCAATAACATATAGAACGAGTATATGATGATGAAAGATGGGCCGGGGTTCCCTGCTATCTACACTAGTGGTAACTCTCCAATAACAAGTGTTGGGTGAACAAATTACAGTTGGGCAATTGATAGGATTGAAATAGCATTAAGACAGAACATCAAGATTATTAATCATGTAGGCATGTTTTCCATATATAGTCATACGTGCTCGCAATGAGAAACTTGTACAACATCTTTTGTCCTACCAGCCGGTGGCAGCCGGGCCTCTAGGGAATCTACTCGGAAATTAAGGTACTCCTTTTAATAGAGCACCGGAGCAAAGCATTAACACTCCGTGAAAACATGTGATCCTCATATCTAAGCCTTCCCTCCGATTGTCCCAATTTATGTCACTTTGGGGCGTTTGGTTCCGGACATAGACATGTGCAAACAACTTGTAGATACAATCTAAGCAATAAGTATAGAGCTTAAATCTAAGATCATGCCACTCGGGCCCTAGTGACAAGCATTAAACTCAACAAGATTGCAGCAACAATAACTTCACAAACTTTATAGATAGACTAATCATAATGTAACAATCCATCGGATCCCGACAAACACAACACCGATTACATCGTATGAATCTCAATCATGTAAGGCAGCTCATGAGATCATTGTATTGAAGTACATGGGGGAGAGAATACCAACTAGCTACGGCTAGAACCCGTAGTCCATGGGGGAACTACTCACGGAGCATGATGGAGGCGATGGCGTTGATGGAGATGGCTTCCGGGGGCACTTCCCCGTCCCGGCAGGGTGCCGGAACAGAGACTTCTGTCCCCCGAAACGGAGTTTCGCGATGGTGGCGGCGCCCCTGGAGTCTTTCTGGAGTTTCGTCAATTGGTCTCGAGTTTTTAGATCGCGAGGGGTCTTATAGGCGAAGAGGCGGCGCAACAGGGTTTTTGGGGGGCCCACACAGTAGGGGGCGCGCCCCACCCCTTGGCCGCACCGCCCTGGCGTGTGGGGCCCCCCTGGCTCGCCTGCGACTCTCCTTTGGTGTTCTGGGGTCTTCCGGGAAAAATAAGATGTTTGGCGTTGATTTCGTCCGATTCCGAGAATATTGCCCGAACAGCCTTTCTGGAACCAAAAACAGCAGAAAACAGGAACTGGCACTTCGGCATCTTGTTAATAGGTTAGTTCCGGAAAATGCATAAAAACATTATAAAGTGCGAGCAAAACATGTAAGTATTGTCATAAAACAAGCATGGAACATCAGAAATTATAGGTACGTTGGAGACGTATCAAGCATCCCCAAGCTTAGTTCCTGCTCGCCCTCGAGTAGGTAAACGATAAAAAGAATAATTTTTGTAGTGACATGCTACTTACATAACCTTGATCATACTATTATAAAGCATATGAGATGGATGCAGTGACTCAAGGAAATGATCTATAATTTCTAACAAATAGATAATATATAGCAAAACTTTTCATGAATAGTACTTTCAAGACAAGCATCAAAAGTCTTGCATAAGAGTTAACTCATAAAGCAATAAATTCAAAGTAAAGGCATTGAAGCAACACAGAGGAAGATTTAAGTTTCAGCAAGTGCTTTCAACTTTCAACATACATATCTCATGGATAATTGTCAACACAAAGTAATATGATGAATGCAAATAAGCAAGTATGTAAGAATCAATGCACAATTGACACAAGTGTTTGCTTCTAAGATGGAAGGAAGTAGGTAAACTGACTCAACATAAAGTAAAAGAAAGGCCCTTCGTAGAGGGAAGCAGGGATTAAATCATGTGCTAGAGCTTTTTAAGTTTTGAAATCATATAGAGAGCATGAAAGTAAAGTTTTGAGAGGTGTTTGTTGTTGTCAACGAATGGTAGTGGGCACTCTAACCCCCTTGCCAAACAGTCTTTCAAAGAGCGGCTCCCATGAAGGACGTTATCTCTACTAGCAAGGTAGATCATCCCTCTTCTCTTTTGTTTACACATGTACTTTAGTTTTATTTATGGTTGACACTCCTCCCAACCTTTGCTTACACAAGCCATGGCTAACCGAATCCTCGGGTGCCGTCCAACATTCACATACCATGAAGGAGTGTCTATTTGCAAAATTAAGTTGCTTACTGATGAATCAGAGCAAAACATGTGGAGAGAATTATTAATGAAGTTAGTTAATTGGGGGCTCAGAACCCCGCGCCAGCTCTTTTTGCAAAATTATTGGATAAGCGGATGAAGCCACTAGTCCATTGGTGAAAGCTGTCCAACAAGATTGAAAGATAAAACACCACATACTTCCTCATGAGCTATAAAACATTGACACAAATAAGAGATAATAAAGTTTTGAATTGTTTAAAGGTAGCACATGAAATATTTACTTGGAATGGCAGAAAATACCACATAGTAGGTAGTTATGGTGGACACACATGGCATAGGTTTTGGCTCAAGGTTTTGGATGCACGAGAAGCATTCCCTCTCAGTACAAGGCTTTGGCTAGCAAGGTTGTTTGAAGCAAACACAAGTATGAACCGATACAGCAAAACTTACATAAGAACATATTGCAAGCATTATAAAACTCTACACTGTCTTCCTTGTTGCTCAAACACTTCTACTAGAAAATATCTAGACCTTAGAGAGACCAATCATGCAAATCAATTTCAACAAGCTCTACGGTATTTCTCCACTAATAGGTTTAAACTACATGATGCAAGAGAAACATGATCTACTTGAGAGCTCAAAACAATTGCCAAGTATCAAATTATCCAAGACAATATGAGGCATTTTCTGTTTCCAACCAAATAACGATAAGTGCAATAGCTTCCAACTTTTGTCATTGAACATTAAAAGTAAGAGCGAAGAACACAAGTGCTCATATGAAAAAGCGGAGCGTGTCTCTCTCCCAAACAAGGATTTCTAGGATCCGAAATAAAAACACACAGACGCTCCAAGTAAAGCGCATAAGATGTGACCGAATAAAAATATAGTTTCAATAGAAGAAACCTGATAAGTTGATGAAGAAGGGGATGCCTTGGGCATCCCCAAGCTTAGACGCTTGAGTCTTCTTGAAATATGCAGGGATGAACCACGGGGGCATCCCCAAGCTTAGACTTTTCACTCTTCTTGATCATATATCATCCTCCTCTCTTGACCCTTGAAAACTTCCTTCACACCAAACTTCTCATAAACTTCATTAGAGGGGTTAGTACTCAAAAAACTTTAATCCACCTTGGCCCTGTAGTGACACATTGCAAGAACTCAATAAAACATTAGCTACAGCTCTCCACGTCTAGAAAGCCTCATTTAAAGTCCACAAGAGACAATGCAAAAAACAGAGACAAAATCTGTCAAAACAGAACAGCCAGTAAACACGAATTTTTAAGAGGTACTTCCATTGCTCAAATCAGAAAACTCAAAACTAATGAAAGTTGCGTACATATCGGTGGATCACTCACGTAAATTGGCAGATTTTTCTGAGTTACCTACAGAGAATCATACCTAGATTCGTGACAGCGAGAAATCTGTTTCTGCGCAGAAATCCAAATCTAGCATCAACTTCTATTAGAGACTTCACTTGGCACAACATTGCAATAAAATAAAGATAAGGAGAGGTTGCTACAGTAGTAACAACTTCCAAAACACAACAAAATAGTAGCAAAATAAAGACATGGGTTATCTCCCAAGAAGTGCTTTCTTTATAGCCATTAAGATGGGCTCAGCAGATTTTAATGATGCACTCGCAAGAAATAAGAGTTGAAGCAAAAGAGAGCATCAAAAAGCAAATTCAAAACACATTTAAGTCTAACCCACTTCCTATGCATAGGAATCTTGTACACAAATAAATTCATGAAGAACAAAGTGACAAGCATAAGAAGATAAAACAAGAGTAACTTCAAAATTTTCAGCATATAGAGAGGTGTTTTAGTACCATGCAAATTTCTACAACCATATTTTCCTCTCTCATAATAATTTTCATTAGCTTCATGGATGAACTCAACAATATAACTATCACATAAAGCATGTCTTTCATGAATCACAAACACATAATTTTTATCAAGCTCATAAATAATAGGATTAAAACTTTCAAACCCACTTTTATCAATAATATAACAAGATGATTGATCATTCTCAAAAGATATGGGACTCATAGATAAAGTCAAGAACTCTCCAATCCCATTTTCATTAGTAGTACAATTAATAGTATCAAGTAACATAGGACCATCATCTAGAGATTTATCATAAACGTTTGCCAAGCAAAACTCTTTAGTACCATGCATTTCGACATCAGGCACAAACAAAGCATTATCATAAGATTTATCAAAGTAGCATGGATTATCATGAATAACAGTAGCATAATTATTCTCGCAAGTTTTACTCATAGGGAATATTTCAAGAGAATCCACAGGAACATAACATTCATCCTCCTTCGGTAAGCATGGAGGACAATCAAATAGTGTAAGAGATAAAGAGTTACTCTCATTAGAAGGTTGGCATGGGTAGCTAATCCATTCTTCCTCCTTTTGTTCATCACTCTCCTCTTCTTTTTCATCCAATGAGCTTTCCGGTTCATCAATTTCCTCCTCTTTTTCATCCAGTGAGCTTTCAGGTTCATCAATTTCTTCTTCCACTGGTTCCTGCAAATTGTGAGTGCATTCTTGTGCATTAATGAGTCTCTCTTTGTAATCAATGATATAAGGATTATCACTGTAGCTTTCTATGCAAAAATTAAGGATAGAAGAGACATAATCTTTAAGGTCCTTACAAACAGCACAAGTTTCATAATTTTTAGCCATGAAGGATTCTATCTCAGAGGCTCCCATAAATATGACAAATTGTTCTACCTCTTCGAACCCAAAATGAATATAGCTATTCCGATTATAGTTCTTAATTAAAAATTCCTCACTAAAGCCACATTGAAATTTAAGATGTTTAGTGTCCTGTTGAGAGCAACAGTTTATATCATGGCGTTTAAGCAAGATTTTAGCAATTGTTTTCAGTTTTTCTATCACAGCACTCATAACTTCACCCGCTCTTGATTTTCTATAATTATTATATAATTCAATAAGCTCCAAATAGGTTGTAGGTTCTCCCATAGCAACAGTTTTTAATTTTTAGGTTTTTCAAATTTTTATGGATTTTCAGGTATATGAGGAAAATAAAACAAGATAAAAAGAAACTAAGCAAAAGTAAACTAAGCAAAACAAAACAAAATAAAAAAAAACAGAGAGAGAGGTAGAGTGTACTCCCCAGGTGAACTTATGAGTAGAGCTATGCCTCCTCGGCAACGGCGCCAGAAAATAGTCTTGATAACCCACAATTATAGGGGATCGCAACAGTCTTCGAGGGAAGTAAAACCCAAATTTATTGATTCGACACAAAGGGAGGTAAAGAATACTTATAAGCCTTAACAACTGAGTTGTCAATTCAGCTGCACCTGGAAAAGCACTAGTAACAGGGGTGATGTGAAAGCAGCAGTAATATGAGAGCAGTAGTAACAGTAACACAACAGCAGTAATAGTAACACAGATGCAATGGCACCAGAAAATAGTTGATACTACTTCCAATGACATATAGAACGAGTATATGATGATGAAAGATGGGCCGGGGTTCCCAGCTATCTACACTAGTGGTAACTCTCCAATAACAAGTGTTGGGTGAACAAATTACAGTTGGGAAATTGATAGGATTGAAATAGCATTAAGACAGAACATCAAGATTATTAATCATGTAGGCATGTTTTCCATATATAGTCATACGTGCTCGCAATGAGAAACTTGTACAACATCTTTTGTCCTACCAGCCGGTGGCAGCCGGGCCTCTAGGAAATCTACTGGAAATTAAGGTACTCATTTTAATAGAGCACCGGAGCAAAGCATTAACACTCCGTGAAAACATGTGATCCTCATATCTAAGCCTCCCCCTCCAGTTGTCCCAATTTCTGTCACTTTGGGGCATTTGGTTCCGGACATAGACATGTGCAAACAACTTGTAGATACAATCTAAGCAATAAGTATAGAGATTAAATCTAAGATCATGCCACTCGGGCCCTAGTGAAAAGCATTAAACACAACAAGATTGCAGCAACAATAACTTCACAAACTTTATAGATAGACTAATCATAATGTAACAATCCATCGGATCCCGACAAACACAACACCGATTACATCAGATGAATCTCAATCATGTAAGGCAGCTCATGAGATCATTGTATTGAAGTACATGGGGGAGAGAATACCAACTAGCTATAGCTAGAACCCGTAGTCCATGGGGGAACTACTCACGGAGCATGATGGAGGCGATGGCGTTGATGGAGATGGCTTCCGGGGGCACTTCCCCATCCCGGCAGGGTGCCGGAACAGAGACTTCTGTCCCCCAAAACGGAGTTTCGCGATGGTGGCGGCGCCCCTGGAGTCTTTCTGGAGTTTCGTCAATTGGTCTCGAGTTTTTAGGTCGCGAGGGGTCTTATAGGCGAAGAGGTGGCGCAAAAGGGTTTCTGGGGGGCCCACACAGTAGGGGGGCGCGCCCCACCCCTTGGCCACGCCGCCCTGGCGTGTGGGGCCCCCCTGGCTCGCCTCCGACTCTCCTTCGGTGTTCTGGGGTCTTCCGGGAAAAATTAGATGTTTGGCGTTGATTTCGTCCGATTCCGAGAATAGTGCCCGAACAGCCTTTCTGGAACCAAAAACAGCAGAAAACAGGAACTGGCACTTCGGCATCTTGTTAATAGGTTAGTTTCGGAAAATGCATAAAAACATTATAAAGTGCGAGCAAAACATATAAGTATTGTCATAAAACAAGCATGGAACATCAGAAATTATAGGTACGTTGGAGACGTATCAGTGACCACGTCACCTTTCTTCACCACCTCGATGCTGAGGTAGCAGGAGAGAAGGCCAAGATCACTCATGGTGAACATGCGCTTCATTTCCTCCTTGAACTCGTTCATGTCGCTCTCGTCAGATCTGGTGATCACCAGGTCGTCCACGTACACGCCAACAATGAGATTCGAGGCACTGGTCCGCATGCTAGTGTGGGTTGCGCTCAAACCCCAGCGAGGTGAGCAAGCGTCCAGCTTGGCGTCCCAGGCACGCGGTGCTTGTCGCAGCCCGTACAACACCTTGCTCAGTCGTAGTATGCCGTTCTTGTTCTTTTCGTCCATGAAGCCAAGTGGTTGATGGGCATACACCTCCTCCTACAAACCGTCGTTCAAGAACACGATCTTGACGTCCATGTGATGGAGTGGCCATCCGCGGTGTGAGACGAGTGATACGTCTCAAACGTATCTATAATTTTTGATGCTCCATGCTTGTTTTACACCAATTCATATGTGTTTTGTTTACACTTCGTTGCACTTTTACATGATTTCCGACACTAACCTATTAACAAGATGCCACAGTGCCAGTTCCCTGTTTTCTGTTGTTTTTATATTTCTAAAAAGTTGTACAGAAAATATTCTCGGAATTGGACAAAACAAAATCCCAAATCAATATTTTACCGAAACGAAGACGAAGTCCTAGTTTTAATTTGCTAAAATGGGTTCCGCTGAAAATACTAAGTTGTGTGACTTTACTAGCACCAACAATAATGATTTTATTTGTACACCTATTGCTCCACCTGCTCCCGAAGTAGCCTTCTATGAAATTAAACCTGCTTTACTAAATCTTGTTACGAAAGAGCAATTTTCTGGTGTTAGTACTGAAGATGCCGCTTCTCATCTTAATAATTTTGTTGAACTTTGTGAGATGCAAAAATATAGGGATATAGGTGGTGACATTATAAAACTGAAATATGTTTACTATCTTTTTGAGAGGAAGAGCTAAAGATTGGTTGCTATCTTTGCCTAAAAATAGTATTGATTCTTGGGTTAAATGCAAAGATGCTTTTATTCAAAAATATTATCCTCCTGCTAATATTATATCTTTGAGAAGCGACATAATGAAATTTAGAAAATTTGATAATGAACATGTTTCTCAAGCTTGGGAGAGAATGAAATCTTTGGTAAAGAATTGTCCTACTCATGGATCGACTACTTGGATGATCATCCAAACTTTTTATGCAGGACTAAATTTTTCTTCGATAAATCTCCTGGATTCAGCTGCTGGAGGTACCTTTATGTCCACTACTTTGGGGCCTGCAACTAAATTACTTGATGATATGATAAATTATTCTGAATGACACACCGAGAGAGCTCAACAAGGTAAGAAGGTAAATTATGTCGAAGAATCCTCCTCCTTGAGTGATAAGATTGATACTATTATGTCTATGCTTGTTAATGGTAAAGCACATGTTGATCCAAATAATATTCTGTTAGCTTCTTTGGTTGCTCGAGCGGACCATGTTGATGTGAATTTCATTAAAAACAACAATTTCAACAACAATGCTTATAGGAATAATTTTGGTAGCAACAATTATAGGCCATATCCTTCTAATAATGGTAATACTTATGGAAATTCTTATGGTAATTCCTATAGAAACAATAAAAGTGCACCCTCTAATCTTGAAGTCATGCTTAAGGATTTTATTAGTAAACAAACTGCTTTCAATAAAACTGTTGAGGAAAACCTTGGCAAAATTGATATTCTTGCTTCGAAAGTTGATAGCCTTGCTTATGATGTTGATTTTCTTAAACTAAAAGTGTTGCCTCGAGATGTTAAAGAAAGTAAACTTTGAATGCCATTCAAGTTAGAACTGATGAAAATGTTAGGATGTTGGCGGAATTGCATGCTAGGTGGGAAAGAGAAGATCAAATTGCTAGAAACAATAATTTGACTAAAGTTTATACCATCACCACCACCAGTAGTAATGAAGCTTCAGATACTAGCCACTTTCCTACTATTAATAATAAAGTAAATGGTGTAGGAAAAGTCCCCGCTCCTTCTACAAAATTGCCCAAAACCACTGAAACTGCTTCTGATAAGTGTGCTGAAATTTTTCAGAGTATGGGAGACACGATTCCTTTTAACTTTGATAAAAGTAAGTTTGATTTTGATGATTGCAATACCTCTGAAGTAATTAAGTTCTTACAAAATCTTGCTAGAAGTCCTAATGCTAGTGCTATAAATATGGCTTTTACAAAGCACATGACAAAATGCTCTTATGCAAATGAGAGAGGACAAATTAAAACTCGAAGCCTCTATTCCTAAAAAGTTAGAAGATGGCTGGGAGCCCATCATTAAGATGAAAATAGATGGTTTTGATTGCAATGCTTTATGTGATCTTGGTGCAAGTATTTATGTTATGCCTAGAAAAATCTATGATATGCTTGAATTGCCACCGTTGGGAAAATGTTATTTCGATGTTCATCTTGTTGATATGGCAGCAAAGAAACCTTTAGGGAAAGTTGATAATGTGCTTATTATGCTTAACAATAACCTGGTCCCCGTTGATTTTATTGTTTTGGATATTGAATGCAATGCTTCTTGTCCAATTATTTTTGGAAGACCATTTCTTAGAACTGTTGGTGCTGCTATTGATATAAGAGATGGGATTATTAATATCAATTCCCACTCAAGAAAGGTATGGAACACTTCCCTAGAAAGAGAAAGAAGTCATCTTATGACTCTATCACTAGAAAAAATTATGATGTTTATGTTTATTTACATGATAATACTTGATGCTTGCATTTTTAGTGCGCCTAGCTGAAAGTTAAAGAAAAACGCTTATGGGAGACGACCCATGTTTTATTTATAGTAATTTTTTCTTTTTGTTGAGTCTTGGAAGTTATTACTACTGTAATGACCGCTTCTTATCATTTTTATTTCATGTTTGTGCCAAGAATAACCTTTAATAGGAAGAAAGTAATATTTGGGGAAGTTGATATCCTGAAAACAGATTCTGTGTTGTTACCATAAAAATTCGTATAAATAGCCAGAGCATAATTTTGAGCTGTCATTTTTATGCATATGCGCCAGGTTATTATCTAACTTTCGTTAGTTGACCACTTTTCGAAATAAGCAACAGAGTAATATGGATAAAAGAAAGTAAGTTTTTATTGGGAAAGCCTCCGATCCTATTTATTTAAGCCCATATTATATCAAGCAACGTTTGATCATCAGCATTAGAGTATTTTGCAGGTCCTTGAGAGAACGTTATCCAGTCAGTTATGACTTGATCATGGTATGAGGTGAAATTGGTCCTGGTCCATAAAACGAAAGGTGTTGGGCAAGCGCGGAGAAGTCGTCTTCTCTGAAGGGGGCATTTTCTGAATTTACAATAATGCGATGGGCGAACGACGGGAATTGAACCCGCGCATGGTGGATTCACAATCCACTGCCTTGATCCACTTGGCTACATCCGCCCCTTATCTAGCTAAAAGATTTTTCTCTTTTTTCATTCATTATTATTCTATTTATTTTGACCTCCGTACTTCAGTCATTGCTCAGTCGTCTGTTAAACGCAATTCATGGGCAAGTACTGGCAAGTCTCCTTACACCCTTGCATAGTAAATAATGATCATTGTAGTCGCTCACTTACGTTGTCCCCCCTCAGCTCACCCTAGCCCCGGCCAACACTTCTATTGGCAAATAGGAAGTTTCCAAATTCATGCCAAGTACACATCCCTTTTATTTTGAATATAATTCTACTTATTTTTTTCCAATCTAAAGAAAGATTCCTGCTTTTTTTGCTCTAGTTTCTATTACTCTCTTCAATAGATTCTATCTTAAAACATACATTGTTAGCACAATAAAACTTTATATTTCTTTCTATTGAGATTAAAAAGGAGAAAATGGCGAATCCGCGCCCCTGACCGTTCTGGCGAAGTCTTTGGAATTAGAAAACCCAAAAAACCTATAGGCTGGTGCAAAATATTTCTCTAGATCTTATCATAGGCCTGAACCGCCTGAACCTCCAATTACCGTACCATTGGTACTGAATACGACCACCACTCACACCTATTCCATACCATTAAACCCCTGACCACCTGGACCCCTGCAGGTGCCATTTTCCCCACTGCCAGGTTCCCCCTTCTTTCACTCTCGACTCCACCTAAAGTCGTTGTTCTACTCTCGGACCACCGAGCAACTCTTCTTAAAATCTCAAAACAAAAGGTGCTGAGTAACAGCCATAATAAATTTATTGAGAAATAAAGGAGAGAAGAAGCCGTGGTTTATGTGTAACCTTTTTATGACAATTTCAAACTAGTAAATTATATCCCTAGGATAAAGAATTTGGAAACTTCCTATTTGCCAATAGAAGTGTTGGCCTACTTCTACACCCGATATATCGTATAACCCCTTGAGTGTTTTAATGGAACAAGGTATAATATTCATATTGTCTATCCTCTGATAAGACCTCCTCAATTGTAGCCAATATTTTATTGTGAATAATTCCGACAACCTCAGGAGAAAAAAAGGCATTTACTTATTATAGAGATGGTGCGATTTGATTTTGATTTTGTTTTTTAAATTTGAATGAAATGCACGATCTTCACATGTATCACTTTTCACGATACCTAAAAGGTGACACCACGGAATGAGAGGTCAAGCTCAATGGGTACAAAATATCCATGCTACTGCGCCTGGCGTAACAGCTCCTGGTGCAACAACAAGTACCAGCTTAACGTGGGGAGGTGGCGAGTTAGTAGCCTTAGGCGGTAAAGTGGCTTTGCTACCTATTCCATTAGAAACCGCAGATTTTTTAGTCCATCACATTCATGCATTTACCATAGGATTCGCGGCATGTCAAGCCCTAGTAAGCTTCTTCGGTATGCATCGAATTAAACCAAATTATTCTGTTGGCTCGCCTATAAATAGAAGCTTTGGCGCACTCTCTATTTTGCGGGACAAGAAAGAAGCCATGGATATCGCTGCAAGACTTTCCTTCATCCCTCAGGAAATTATCAATATAAAAAACAAAAATAGTTTCAAAACGCAATCCATGGGTAAACAAAAATAAAAGAAAATGAAAATGACCTCTTGCTTCTAAAGGCTGTCCTCTCTCGGCTGGATTTTGGTCCAGCCTATTGCGAGCTCCGAATTCAGCCATAGAAGAAGGATCACATACCCTTATAGTTGACGGAAGTGGTTTTGGCAGCTTCTGCCTGCACTGTCCATGGGGGAGATTACCCACAAGCCTCAATTATCACTTGAACTGGAAGAACCAACAAACTATTTCTCGTTATCGTGAAATTCGTCAGAATCTCGATAAAGAAAAAAAAGGCGAGTATCAGATTTGAACCGATGACTCTCGCATTACAATTGCGATGCTCGGGTCGGAACTTACCCGACAAGGAATTTCTCTACCTTAGGACCGTTATAGTTACGGCCGCCGTTCACCGGGGCTTTGGTCGCCGGCTTCCCTGTCATCAGTTCACCAACTTCCACCCTATTTTTCCTCACGAAAATGGTTCCTGTAAAGCAAACTAAGAGCAGGGAAGGAACTAGGGCGGGCATAAGCTCACCAATTAGGATGCGTGATTGACACATCTTTTTCTTGATCAGGGCTTTTCCTTTGGAGCTGGGAGAGTAACAACCAGGCTAGTTCACTCTTACTATGATGTCAATTCGAGATTCAAAGTACTTATTTTCTAATTTGAATTCCAGACCAGTACCACTTTTCTCTAAAGAAATCTAGCTGTGATAAAGAGATAATTCTTGCCTAATGGCAATGTACCTATCCCAATAAGATATGAAAGCTGGGCCACACCTGCGCATTTTTGGATTCCAAATTAAGAGCAATACCCCTAGTGCCTTCTGCAAATTTGACTGATGAAGGATTCCTCGAAAATTTAAGGATTAGTAGTTCTTTTTCGAAATAGATTTTGAAAAAGATCTCCCTATACAACCATTGATTTCCATAAAAAATGAAATGCAAAACTTCTTCGGGACGTTGTTTATCTTGAAAATCAAATATTTCCCGACGTAAGAAAAAAATATTTTTGCAATTTTAGAAACTAGTGTATTTTTTAGGGTGTAAGCTCCTATATACATCTACTTTCCTGGAGCATAATATAAGGTTTTTTATTTTATTCTAAATTCCAAGACTAAACTACTTTTTAAAGAAGATAGCTTACCATCCCGAGGAGATATTCCAGAAGAGAAGCTGAATTAGTTGCAGGCTATAATAGCTTTCCAGCCTAGCACTAAAGCATCTGCTTGTTAAGCTCGAAGCAAGAGAGGAAGACATACAAGGTGGAAGATCAGCCTATTATCCCTAGAGTAACTTTTATTAAAAAAATGGCTAAAAAAAGATAAATAATTAGTTATTCATTAAGATTAATTTGATTCAATGACCAGAGTTCCGCGAGGATATATAGTCCGGGGACGACGAGCAAAAATGCGCTCATTTGCCTCAAGATTTAGAGGAGCTACTCTCGGACGAATTTTCAACGTTCTTGGGAATCCTGTTGACAATTTGGGTCCTGTAGATAGTGTTGGAGATATGCCCAAGAGGCTATAATAAAAGTGGTTATTATATATCTTTATGTTTATGATGAATGTTTATATACCATGCTATAATTGTATTAATCGAAACATTGATACATGTGTGATATGTAAACAAACAATGAGTCCCTAGTAAGCCTCTTAACTAGCTTGTTGATTAATAGATGATTAGTTTCATAATCATGAACATTGGATGTTATTAATAACAAGGTTATATCATTATATGAATGATGTAATGGACACACCCAATTAAGCGTAGCATAAGATCACGTCATTAAGTTATTTGCTATAAGCTTTCGATACATAGTTACCTAGTCCTTTCGACCATGAGATCATGTAAATCACTTACACCGGAAAGGTACTTTGATTACATCAAACGCCACTGCGTAAATGAGTGGTTATAAAGGTGGGATTAAGTATCCAGAAAGTATGAGTTGAGGCATATGGATCAACGATGGGATTTGTCCATCCCGATGACGGATAGATATACTCCGGGCCCTCTCGGTGGAATGTCGTCTAATGTCTTGCAAGCATATGAATAAGTTCATAAGAGACCACATACCACGGTACAAGTAAAGAGTACTTGTCAGGAGACGAGGTTGAACAAGGTATAGAGTGATACCGATGATCAAACCTCGGACAAGTAAAATATCGCGTGACAAAGGGAATTGGTATCGTATGTGAATGGTTCATTCGATCACTAAGTCATCATTGAATATGTGGGAGCCATTATGGATCTCCAGATCCCGCTATTGGTTATTGGTCGGAGAGAGTACTCAACCATGTCCGCATAGTTCACGAACCGTAGGGTGACACACTTAAGGTTTGATGTTGAAATGGTAGAACTTGAATATGGAATGGAGTTCGAAGATTTGTTCGAAGTCCCGGATGAGATCCCGGACATCACGAGGAGTTCCGGAATGGTCCGGAGAATAAGATTCATATATAGGAAGTCATTTTATAAGTTTGAAAATGATTAATGACCCACAAGTATAGGGGATCGCAACAGTCTTCGAGGGAAGTATTACCCAATTTATTGATTCGACACAAGGGGAGACAAAGAACACTTGGAAGCCTTAACAAC
>NC_061514.1:205142295-205233127 GCF_022539505.1 Lolium rigidum
GAAGCTCTAAAATAAGGCTGGCGGCAGCCGGCACGAACCGGCTGTCCCCGGCCGAAGATTTCGAAGGAGCAAAGCAAAAGCCTGGCGGCAGCCGGCACGAGCCGACTGCCCCCAGCCCGAAGATGGAGATAGCGAAAAAGATAAGTTTCTGCTGCCGGCTACCAACCTAAGTCGGCAGCCGACAGCCGAAAGCCGGCAAAGGGAAGGAAACATAGAGGCACTCACCCGACAAGCCGCGATCAAGCGCGCCAATCCCCTCCGTCCAGCGCTTGGCGGTGGCCGTCAGCTCCGTGGACTTGGTGGTGACTTCCTCTTGGAGCGCCAGCCGTTGCCTCTCCACCTCGTCCAGCCGCCTGCTCAGCTCCGCCAGCTTCTCCTCCCCGTCCTTCTTGAGGGCAGCAAGCTCCTTAAGGTGGTTAGCCTCAAGCAGGCGCAGCCGCGTCAGCTCCTGATCAGCCAGTTTAAGCTTGCGGGCGGCGGATCGGCCCGCCTCCTCGCTCACGGCGCACTGATCGCGAGCGGCTCGGAGATCCGACTCCAGCTGCGGGACCTTGGCGGCTTCAACTACAAGACGGCCAGAAAGAAATGTCAACCAACCAAGATTAGAAAGAAAACAAGACATCAAGTCGAAAGAAGCATAGAGCTTACCCTTGGCGGCTTCCAGCTCGCGGGCCAAGTCGGCCCGGTCCAGCTTGGCCTTGTGGTAGTGGGTCACGGCGCGGTTGTACAGAGCGGTGCGCCGATCCGCCACGGCCTAAGGAAAAAAGAAAAAGTTAGTCGATCAGGCGAAACCCGTGCCGGCTCCAAGCAGCCGGCCCATGCCTCGGAGGGCTACCGGGATAATAATCGGATCAAAAACAGTCGAAGCTTACCTTGCTGGCTTCCTCCACCTTGGCGACGTTAGCCGCGGCCTCGGTTGCCACTGGCCTTGAGATTGGCTGCGAGGCTGGAGAAGAACATCTCCACCGATGCTTGGCCGGGGTTCCCCTCCCGGCTGGTCACCTCGTAGGAGTCGGCGCGGAGCCACGCACTGCTCCATGGTGGCAGGCGAGCCGAGGGCTGGAGTCGGAGGCGGACGGCACCTGAAGAAGAAGTGCGCCCTTGGCCACGTGCAGGCCTTGCGGTGACGCCGCTGGGGTTCCCGTCCTCACCAGCGCGCGCGAGTCGGCGCCCTCCGTGCGCACCGGCTCGTCTCTGGCCGGCTCCTGTCGGGCCGGTTCCTCCGTCGTCGGCTGCGGTGGCGGTGTCGCTCCAGGCGCGGCAGATGGCCCAGCCGGCCCAGTCGTCTCCGGCACCTGAGGTGCCTCCTCCGGACTTTCGTCCAGCACCACCACGCTCGGCCTGGCTCCGGCTCCGATCGTGGGCGGCGCAGCCCTCCCGGCTCCGACTCCGGTCGCAGGCGGTGCGGAGCTGCCGGCTCCGGCTCCGGTCGACGGCGGCATTCCCAGACCAGCCCCAGCAGGCTGGGCCCGGAAGGACGAGTCCGGCCCGGGAACATGTCGTCCAACGTCGCTCGGCGAGTCGGCTCAACCCGCGTGCCGCGATCAGGCGCCGAGGCCGGCGGCACGGCGAAGGAAGGCGCCCCTGCGGCGGGCGGCGGCGGTGTAGATGCGCGCGAGGAAGGCTGCGGCGTGCGCTCCCTCCTGCGGCGGGGAAGCGGCGACACAACGCGCGGAGCTTGCCGGGAGCCGCCGCCACGGGCAAACTTGATAGGAGCCCTAGCCGGATAAACAAGAGAGATAATAAGCACAAGAGTAAGGAAAGAAAAGGAATCAAACAAGAAAAAGAGAGAAAGAACTCACCCGGCCTTCTCCGGGACCATCTTCGGTGCCGCGGCCGGCGCTGCTTCTTCGCCTTCGCCTCCAAGGCGGCGGTGGAGCCGGCTCGCTTCGTGCCCTTGGGCGCCGAAGTCGCCGTGGTGCTTGGCGGCCTCGCACGCGAGAGGCACGGCGGGGATGGGCCCCGTGCCGGACATCGCCGGCTCCTCCTCCTCCTCCTGCTGCTCCGGTGAAGGGGGCGGATTGTGCTCCCCCTGGCCGCCTAGATCAGGCGCCTGCGGCAGGTCGTCGTCACCGGCATGCTCGCCGGCTTGGTCGGCCGGATCGACGAGATCCGGCGTCCACCTCTTCGTCGCCAGGTCGCCGTCCTCGACGTTCTGGCGATCAAAAAGCTAGAAAGACAGAAAAAACATGAACATATGACAAGCCGGAAGTCGGCAGAAGAAAAAGGAAGCCGGCCTCGCAGCCGCAAGCCGGAAAATGGCAAAGACATGAGACTTACCCGCGCCGGCGGATGCTCCCTGTCGCGAGGCACCAGCCCGTAGCTCCGGCTCTCCGTTAGGGTTCGCCTTGGTGATGTGGTTCACCCGGCTGGCCACCTGGGCTTTGTTGAGCGGCGCCTTGGACGTCCGGTTTGGATCGAACCGGCCGGACATGTGCCCGATCTTATGGGAGCGCATCTGGAGCGGCAGCACCCGGCGCTCGGCGATGGTGCAGAGGAGATCCTCGGCAGTCAGCCCGCCATCAGTGGCTGTCGCCAGGAAGTCCCACAGCAGGTTCACCTCGGCGTTCGGATCCGTCGAGCGGGCGTTGTGGCTCCAATTGATCCGGCCGACTGGAGGAGCCGGGTTGAACTCCGGCAAGTTGATCCGGTCGACGAGCGCCCCGTCGTTGCGCACGTAGAAGAATGACATCTGCCAGTTCTTCACCGAATCGACGGTGGGGATTTTGGGGAAAGGCGTACCGGGCCGAGTGTAGATCGAGGCGGCGCCACAGGCCCGCAGGCGGCCTTCGGTGGTCTGGGCCTTCAAGTAGAAGAGCCGGCTCCAGAAGTCAATGTCGGGCCACAAGCCGGCGTAGGCCTCCATGAACGCTACGAAGCAGCTCAGGAGGACGCATGCGTTGGCCGGCAGGTGGTGCGGCTGAAGACCGAAATGGTCGAGGAACCGCCGGAAGAATGTTGAAGCCGGCAGGCCCAGCCCGCGGTCGAGATGCGCGCCGAGAACGACGCGCTCGCCGGGCTCCGGCTTGGGTTCCGCCTCCTTGCCAGGCACCCGCGTGATCACCGACCGCGGGATCCGCCGGAGGCGCACCAGGCGCTCGATGTCGTCCTCCCGCATGTAGGAGCCCCTCCAAGATCCGCTGGGGACGCCATTGACGAGGTCGAAGAAGAAGAAGATGACCAAGAAAGGCGGAACGGCGAGGAAGAACCTTGCGACCGCGGCGGCGACAGCGGCGGCTGCGGACGCTCCGTCGAGACGCGCGGCCCCGTGGCGCTGGATTGATGGAGCGGCGGCGGCGGAACGGTGGAGTTTCGGTCGCCGGAGTTCGCCAGCGAAAGACGTTCGCCGGAGCAGCGAAGAGCTTGGGCGCGCGGAGAGCGACGGAGGCAGGAGCGCGAGGAAGGAGAAGTGAGCAAGTGCCGCCTCGGTACCCTCCCCCGCGGCATTTATAGCCGACCGCGGCGGGCAGTTGGCCTCCACGTGGCGATCGTGGCCACGCCGCCCGGATCTTCTGCGCGTTAACGTCGCCCACGACCGCTACCGTTACCAGAAACCGCCACACCACGTCGCCCACTACCGCACCGGATCCGGAGGGACATTGATGTGACCAGACGAACCGACAGCCAGGCCAGGCGTCAGACCGGTCAAGTCGGGCGCAGGGCCCGAGGCGGCGGAGACCCCGGCGCGCAGCAAGCCGGAGCCGGACAAAAAGTTCCACTCGAACCAAAATTCTTCAGCAAGGCGGAGGCGCCATCAAATCTTGCAAGAAGGCAAAAACTATACAAGTGTAAAAAGCGGCCGGCTGGGAGCAGCCGGCAGGAACAAGCCGGACGAGGGCGCAGCCGGCTGAATGAAAATGCTCAGTCGGCCCCTCCAAGTGCCGTCAAATATATTCAAGAAGCCAGGAAAACCTGCCTAGGTCCTTCTAAACGCGGGACCTTGCCGGCTTCGGGGGCTAATGTCGGGGGAAGACCCGGGTAGGGCAATGGACGCGGAGCAGCCGGCTGGCCACCGGCCGGCTCGCGGCAAAGGCCGGGCGAGGAGCAGCGCGGCGGCGCCGTGGCCGGCTGGTCCGGAAGCCGGCTGGCTCTAGGTCCTAGTCGGCCCGGCTACGGCCGCCAATGCTGTAGCTGGGCCGGCTTCTACAAGCCATATCCGACTGGGGTCTGTACCTCAGACCGACTCGAGGCTGGCGAGTCTTGCACTGGAAGGAACCGGGTTGGTGATCCGGGTTCCCAAAGTCCACGCTGACTTCATCTTCCGTAAAGCGCGGGGCACTGTGGAGCAATAGTGCCACGCGCCGGACAGGCCATCATGGCTTACGACGCACCGTACGGGCTACGGTGGGCGACGGCGACAGAGACACCTCCTCTCCATACCGCTGACCCGGGCAGCCGGATGGGACAGGCCATGACGCCTCAACGGCTCCTGACGTCACCGCCTCGGGAAGGAGCGGAAGCCGAAGCCGGCCAAGCCGGCCAGTAGACTATAGGGTCTTATATGTAAAGTGCCGGTGCCTATATAAGCCGCACTACCCCTCTCGTGTAGGGGACGACCGAACACTTATTGCTTTCACCTACCTACAGCGCTGCCCTGTGAGAGAGACCATCGTCTCCCTTAGCCTCTCAGGGCCAGCCGGATACAGCTCTAGGAGCACCATTGTACTGTGTGATCACCATATACACTCATAGCAGGAGTAGAGGTTTTACCTCCACCGGAGGGCCTCGAACCTGGGTACGTCGCCGTGTCGCTCGTGCCCATACCCGCTTCCGGATACCGCCGTGAGATCTCTCAGGAGCCCCTTCGATTAGCCACCCTATGGCATATGCCGTGACGATACCACGACACGAAATTAAATTCTCTTTTAGGCGAAGGAAGTATGACCGCTTTACCTGGTCACTTTACGCAAAATTGAGATCTTGTTTTTTCCTGGAATTGTAAATTCTCTATACCACTTTGCAATGAAAAGAGGAATGTTTGTTATGGTAAAACTTCGTTTAAAACGATGTGGTAGAAAGCAACGTGTGACTTGAAGGAAATGATCAATTGTGGATTTTGCTATCTATCATTTTCCATAGATTTTTTTCATTCATCATTATTCTATTTATTTTGACCTCCAGCCATTTCCCCTACTTTCCTCCACATTTTATCAAGTGGTCATGCTAGAGACAAAAACAGTCATGGATCAAATTATTTCGTGGATTGGATTTCACTTGCCTGTCTATGGTTCCCTTGCGTGTGCTCGGGATAGGTGTTTTGTATAAATGTTTCGCCGTATTATTAAGTATTATCCTTTAGTTTTTTATCTATCTAGAAGTGGAATAGAATAACCCGGGAAGCTATTAGCGGAATCACCTGAGTCGGGTTTACCTGTGGAATCTAATGCATTAGGGACAAAATCCCGAGACAATGTTGGCGCAGAAGCTGACCCTAGGTATTCTCTACCTACCCACCTGTGTCGGTTTTGGGTACAGGTACCCTTTTGTTGAAGGCCGTTCGAGCTTTTCCTGGGAGTATGGTAGCCATGGATGCTTAACAAGGATCTAGATTCATCAGATGATACATGAGTCCCTAATTCCGAATCAAGAGATTGTTATAGAATTTTTCAACTTGAGTAAGAATCCCGTTGAAAAATGGAATTCAATTTTCAGCATTTTCAGAAATTTCGATCTTTACCTACTGTTCTGTTTTGACAGATTTCTGCACTATTTGCATTTGTCTCTTAAATCTCTTTCTTTTTGAGTTCTTTTGATCCGAGAACTATTTGAAAGGTTGCTACAGTAGCTTATGCTTTAATATATGTTTGATATATGTTAGTACTGAACACAATTGGATTTGTTTATTTTGATTGTACTAATGTTGCTAATAAAGAATTGTGAGAAGTTTTTGTATGAAGGAAGTTTTCAACTGTAGGGAGAGAAGAATGATGTGATGAGATGAAGAATGGATAAAAGATCAAGCTTGGGGATGTCCCTGCACCCCAAGACATATTCAAGAGGTACAATCGTAAAAGCTTGGGGATGTCCAAGAGAAGAATGATGTGTTTCACGCGCCATCAACGAGTTCTAAAAAAATTCAAGTGAAAGAACAAGAGCTAAACACAGTACCAGAAAACTAGAACACTCGCAGAACAATAACAACGAAAAGTAGAGCATTCTATGCAATTAAAAAGGAGTGGGTCTTTCTCTAAAACAAATGTGCTGGGATCCAACATATGCTACAGCAAACAAAACAAAACAAAACAAAACAAAACAAAAAAAAATAAAGACGCTCCAAGAACAACACATAGCGTATGAACAAGGATGTCCTCTTCATCAACAAAGCAACAGGTCATCTCTCTATACGCTATATTTTTATTGCTTCATACGCTATGTGTTGTTCTTGGAGCGTCTTTATTTTTGTTTTTTTTTGTTTTGTTTTGTTTTGTTTGCTGTAGCATATGTTGGATCCCAGCACATTTGTTTTAGAGAAAGACCCACTCCTTTTTAATTGCATAGAATGCTCTACTTTTCGTTGTTATTGTTCTACGAGTGTTCTAGTTTTCTGGTACTGTGTTTAGCTCTTGTTCTTTCACTTGAATTTTTTTTAGAACTCGTTGATGGCGCGTGAAACACACGTCCGTTGGGAACCCCAAGAGGAAGGTGTGATGCGTACAGCAGCAAGTTTTCCCTCAATAAGAAACCAAGGTTATCGAATCAGTAGGAGTCAAGGGCCACATGAAGGTTGTTGGTGACGGAGTGTAGTACGGCGCAACACCAGGGATTCCGGCACCAACGTGGAACCTGCACAACACAATCAAAATACTTTGCCCCAACGTAACAGTGAGGTTGTCAATCTCACCGGCTTGCTGTAAACAAAGGATTAAACGTATGGTGTGGAAAATGATGTTTGTTTGCGAAGAACAACAGAGAACAGAGTTTGTAGTAGATTGTATTTCAGATGTAAAAGAATGGACCAGGGTCCACAGTTCACTAGTGGTGTCTTTCCAATAAGAAATAGCATGTTGGGTGAACAAGTTACAGTTGGGCAATTGACAAATAGAGAGGGCATAACAATGCACATACATATCATGATGACTACTATGAGATTTAATCAGGGCATTACGACAAAGTACATAGACCGCTATCCAAGCATGCATCTATGCCTAAAAAGTCCACCTTCGGGTTAGCATCCGCACCCCTTCCAAGATTAAGTTGCAAACAACGGACAATTGCATTAAGTATGGTGCGTAATGTAATCAACACAAATATCCTTAGACAAAGCATTGATTTTTTATCCCTAGTGGCAACAACACATCCACAACCTTAGAACTTTCGTCACATTGTTCCGCATTCAATGGAGGCATGAACCCACTATCGAGCATAAATACTCCCTCTTGGAGTTACAAGTATCAACTTGGCCGTGAGCCTCTACTAGCAACGGAGAGCATGCAAGAACATAAACAAAACATATATGATAGATTGATAATCAACTTGACATAGTATTCCATATTCATCGGATCCCAACAAACACAACATGTATCATTACAAATAGACGATCTTGATCATGATAGGCAGCTCACAAGATCTAACATGATAGCACAAGAGGAGAAGACAACCATCTAGCTACCGCTATGGACCCATAGTCCAAGGATGAACTACTCACACATCAGTCCGGAGGCGATCATGGTGATGTAGAGTCCTCCGGGAGATGATTCCCCTCTCCGGCAGGGTGCCGGAGGCGATCTCCTGAATCCCCCGAGATGGGATTGGCGGCGGCGGCGTCTCTGGAACTTTTTCCGTATCGTGGCTCTCGGTAATAGGGTTTTTGTGACGGAGAGTATAAGTAGGCGGGAGGGCAGAGTCGGAGGAGGCACGAGGGGACCATACCATAGGGAGGCGCGGGCCCCATGCTGGCCGCGCCGCCTTGTGGTCTGGCCACCTCGTGGCCCCACTTCGTATGCTCTTCGGTCTTCTGGAAGCTCCATGGAAAAATAAGACCCTGGGCGTTGATTTCGTCCAATTCCGAGAATATTTCCTTTGTAGGATTTCTGAAACCAAAAACAGCAGAAAACAGCAACTGGCGCTTCGGCATCTTGTCAATAGGTTAGTGCCGGAAAATGCATATAAATGATGTAAAGTGTGTATAAAACATGTGAGTATTGTCATAAAAACAGCATGGAACATAAGAAATTATGGATACGTTTGAGACGTATCACTCGTTAGTATTCATTATTAATGTATGATTAGCTATCTGGTCCATATTGTATTTCATCTCTAAGAGTTATTTCAAATAAGTTGATTGGTGTTGGATACGAGTAAAATATTTCATGACTATAGTGTTGCAAATGGAAGCTTGTCTAGACTGTGGCATAGACTTTGGCATATCATGTTGGATGTTATTCTTGTCATATGCTTAGTATTTATTGTTTTAGCATGATTTGTTTCAAATGGCTGAGAGTGCATAATGTGTCATTAAAATAATCATGTGTTGTTTCTATCATAAAAGCATTGTATTGTGGTATTCTCCTTGGATGCTTTATTGGGTTGACTTGGCGCATGCTTATACCATGTTATGACTATAACCAGTCAACTAAAGCCTCCATGATCATTTAGTTTTTGAGTTGTAATATCACTTTATGCTTTGATTAATAATGTTTTGTCGATATGCGTGATTATGGCCATTATTGCTCTCTTAGTTGGTCGCTTCCAGTATTTTTGCTAGCCTTCACCTGTACTGAGTATGAGCTCTACTCGTGCATCCAACCACCAAAACCAAAGTTGCCAATTGTGTCCACCACGTCTACCTATATGTGGTATTTCACCGCCACTCCAAAGTAAATTGCTTGTGTGCTACCTTTAAACCTTCAAAAATTATCACCTGATTTGTGTAAATTATAGCTCATGAGAAAGTAGTCTAAAAACTATTGTGTCAACTACTATGTTTTATGCATTTTTAGTTCTTATAAGTTTCTTGTTGTGTGATAACCTTGATGTCATGGGGAACACCATCAATATGTTTTTTGTTGAATATCATGTGAAATACTATGCTTGCTCATCTTGTTTGAAGTAAGGAACATTGGGCCACCAACTCAAGCCATGTTCACATGGTGGAAGTTTCAGCTGGGCAAAAGTCCAAATATCTGTTGTCCTTGCTTTCCCGGTATGGATGTCCAAAAAGGTTGAGATTCATCAAAATTGAGAAATCAAATGAGATCCATCTCCTAAGGACCTTTGTACGAGAGGCAAGGAGGTACCCCTTTGTGACACTTGGTTAAAACATATGTATGCGATGAAAATCCATAGAAGTTCAAGCTAATTAGGACAAGGTGTGAGCACTATTGATATATTATGCATGAGGCAAGCAAACTTATAGGAAGTAATTATGCATAAGCCATACTATTTATCACTACCGTTGACATAAGTAGCACCTCTCAAAATAAATACTTTCAACACTCTTATTGCTTTCAAAATAAAAAAGCTCTAGCACATGGGTAATCCCTGCTTCCCTCTGCGAAGGGTCTTTCTTTTACTTTCATGTTGAGTCTTCACCATCTACTTTATGCACCGATTAAGAGAGCGTAGTTTTCATTCTTAGTGCAATATGCATAGTCCCAAAATTATTATTGATTGATTCATGATTGTGCTATTGATTGCTCTCAAATTATTTGTATCTAGTCACCCTTTGAACTTTGAAGGTGTCCTTGAATGTATGTTTTGCTATTCCATAAGGACATGTTGAATACTACTTTATTATGTTTACTCTATGATCATAAACACATAGTTGCTTTCAATGCACTATTATTCATGATCTTTTGTTTGAGTTTTTCTTCATGTTATAACATAGTTGCTAAGTTCAATTGAATTATATCTATCATGCTTATGTTAGAATACTTAGATCCCAGCTCACAATGCTTTACATGTTTGATCAAGATTGTGTTGGCTTTATGTCACCTCAAAAATTATTTTGTTATCACTTACCTACTCAATGACGAGTAGGAGTTAAGCTTGGGGATGCTGATACGTCTCAAACGTATCTATAATTTTTGATGCTCCATGCTTGTTTTACACTAATTTATATGTGTTTTGTTTACACTTCGTTGCACTTTTACATGATTTCCGACACTAACCTATTAATAGGATCCCATAATGCAAGTTCCCCGTTTTCTGCTGTTTTTGTATTTCAGAAAAGTTGTACAGGAAATATTCTCAGAATTGGACGAAACAAAAGCCGAAGTCAATATTTTACCGAAATGAAGACAACGTCCGGAGGGGGGACGAAGAGGCGCATCAGGGCGCCCACACCTGCCCTTGGCGCGGCCTAGGGCTGGCCCGCGCCAAGGCATGGTGTGGGGCCCACAGGCGCCCCACCGACCTGAATCCTCCGCCTATTTATTCACGATCCCGGGAAAACCCTGGATACCTGAGCCAAAATCCACGAAAAGTTCTGCCGCGGCCGCCATCGCCGAACCAATCTCGGGGGTTCTGAAGCTCTTCTCGGCACCCTGTCGGAGGGGAAAATCATCGCCGGAGGTATCTACGTCGCCATGCCCGCCTCTGAAGTGATGCGTGAGTAGTTCATCCCTGGACTATGGGTCCATAGCAGTAGCTAGATGGTTGTCTTATCCACCATGTGCTTCATGTATCGATCTTGTGAGCTGCCCTACATGATCAAGATCATGTTTATGTAATCCTCTATGTTTGGTTTGCTGAAATCCGATGAATGTTGAATACTATGTTAAGATTGATTATATATTCATGTCATATATTATTTGTGATCTTGCATGCTCTCAGTTGCTAGTAGAAACTATGGCCAAGTGGATACTTGTGACTCCAAGAGGGGGTATTTATGCTCGATAGTAGGTTCATGCCTCTAGTAATCTGGGAGATTGACTTTATAGCTTCTAAGGTTGTAGATGTGTTGTTGCTACTAGGGATAACCCAACAATGTTTTATCCAAGGGTAATTCTATTGTTTACTTTACACACATTGCTTAATGTGATAGTCTGTTGCTTGCAACTTTATACTGGAAGTGTGCGGATGCTAACCTGAAGGTGGATTATTAGTCATAGACGCAGTTGGATTACGGTCTATGTATTATGTTGTAATGCCCAATACCAAATTATAATAGTAATCATCTTGTCATGTATCGATCGATATTCTGTCAATTGCTCAGCTGTAATTTGTGTACCCAACATGCTATTTCTTTATGGAGAGACACCTCTAGTGACCTGTGGACCCCGGTCCTCCAATTTCCTTTACTGATAAATTCAACTGCAATCCTGTTCTGTTTACTTTCTGCAAACATCTCCTTCCATTCAATACGTCTAATCCTTTGTGTTCAGCAAACCGGTGAGATTGACAACCTCTCACTATAAGTTGGGGAAAAGTACTTTGGTTGTGTTGTGTGAAGGTTCCACGTTGTTGCTGACGCCGATAGTGCGCTCTGCCACTAGTCAACCAGCAACACCTTCAGAAGTCACGCCTTTCTCCTACTGGTCGATTAAACCTTGGTTTCTTACTGAGGGAAAACTTTCTATTGTGCTCATCATACCTTCCTCTTGGGGTTCCCCAACAGTGTGAAATCGGCGTTACGATAAGCACTATCAACGAGCGCTAGCAGCAAGCGCACGGTCTCCATGCGTGCCACCGGAGCCAACACCCCATCGTACTCCACGCCTTGCTACTGCTCGTAGCCTTTCGCCATGAGGCGCGCTTTGTATTTCACCATAGGACCTACACCTGCATGGTCCTTTTTTACCTTGTAGAAACATTTGAGCCCGATGGCTCGGTGTGTGCAGGTGGTAGCATCATAAGCTCCCAGGTTCCATTTTCGTAGATGGCCCCGAGCTCCACGTCCATGGCCTCTTTCCAGCATTTCTCGGACAAAGCCTCGTCGACGCTTATTGATTCCTCCGCTGCCATGAGATAGAGTGTGACGTGCTCTGCCTTCTCCTTGTCCAGCTGCTCATGTACGTGCTGGATTTTTCGGTAGCGAGGCGGCGTGTGGTCGAGGTCGTGTTTCTCGTTGTCGTCGCTTGGTGGCGTGGCCCATCCGTCCTCCGTTGACGCAATGGATGGAGATTGTTGCATGACGGTGCTCCTTTCCACTCCAGCCACCTGCGGCGTGTCCATGTCCTTGCCTGGCACCGTGGCCTTCGACGCAGGTGTGGCCCATCTCGACGTGGACACATCCATGTATGGTGTAGCTCCATTTGACGACAAGCTAGCTTTGAAGTTGGGCGTGGGAGGTGCCGCCACCGGGATCGTTGGAATAGATGACCACCAGCGGTTCATCTAGGGGAGGCACGGCTGCATTCGCCGTCCCCGTCCAGGCCCACCTCCGATGCTCCAAATTTCACATCGCGCGTGATCCGCACCTTCCTCGTAACAAGATCATAGACCATGTACGCCTTTGAGACCTCCTCGTAGCCGACAAAGATCATCAGTGTTGATCTATTGGCGAGCTTGTTGATCCCTGGCACGAGGCGCTTGGCGTGGGCTACGAATCCCAACGTGCGTAGGTGGTTGATGCATGTAAAATTCATACATGAACTTTGTACTTTATTAACATGAATTCCCACATATTTGCAGCATATATGATGATAATACCATGTTTTACATTGATTTATGGTGATTATCAATGATTCCCTTTATTTGGGTTATAAGTCTGAAGAACAGGAAAACCCTGTTTTGTGTATTTTTCACTTTCAGATACTTATACAGAGTCAAATTGAGCTAGAATTTTGGGGACATATTTTTTCAACGAAATAATGATCAGAAGCACTTGGACCTCACCTGGGGCCTGGGAGGCCCAAAAGAGACCATGTGGCGTGCCCAGGCAGGGTGGGCGCGCCACCCAGGCTTTTTCAGTCGTCGATCATCTAATTTGCTTAATTCTTTTGCGAACTGACATATTTTGACATAAAAACCACTATATGTATGACCCCCGAGGGTTCTCTGGAGGAGAGCGCCACAAAAACACAAAAACATGAAAACGGAGGCTGCATCAGAGAAGATTGGAGGAGGAAACTCCGCCGGAGGAATCTCCACCTTATCCAACGTCTTCATCATCATCACCATGATCAAGAGGGAGTAGTCCACCTCTGGAATACGGGTTTGTGCCAGTATCTTGATCTATTTCTATCATGGTCTTCATAGTTACTAGGGGCACAGTGTTGTTTATGAACCCACACACGTATTTTGTTTCATGTTAATACAACTCTAGTATGGAGTACATACATTTATCATGAACAATGGAATATGATAATAAAAATATTGTTACTTCCTATAGGACATATTTCCAACGTGCCATGTGCTTACGGTGGGTGTCCGCCTTGGCTTGAGCTTGCAGTAGCTTTGTGGCTTGGCTGCCTGTCAAATTGAGGGAGGAGTTGATGTCCTAGATGACGATGTTGTGATGGACATCCCCATGGTCTCAAGGAGGAGTCGTCCTTCTTCTCTCTCGACGGTGGCGATGGCTCCCCCATGCCAGCACCGAATTATAACCTTGTCCATCTCGTCAGGCATGGACTGACAACGACGAGCCCGCCATGGACAAGGAACTCGCAATTTGGAGCCTTTATGAAAAAGAAGGCATCCATGAGTGGATTGGTAGGGATTTAACCCGACTTGGCTCCGATTCATGGAAGGCGAGGTCGAATCGGCCATAATATACCTCCATGGTCGAAGACTCAGAAGGTGGAGGCCACTAAATTTTTTGGAATTTTTTTTATGCAAAAGTTATCCGAAATGCTACATGTGTCCATAGTTGTTACTGTTTAAGCATGTGTAAATACTACACCGCTTTCTTTCTGTGTATACAAAGGGATTTCTTTAATATCACGTGCGTTGGACATATTTGTTGGATGTGTTAGCTTTTTTGTGAATGGTGATAGCTTTTTGCAACATTTTTGGTTAGACTAACAGGGATTTGATGCATCCACCTTTTCTTTTTGCTACATTTAGTATGTCCAAAATGTTATGATTTTTTTGCTACATGTTGCAAGTTTTTACAAATTCACGGCAAAATATTGCAAAATAATGTTGCATTTCTAAAATGCTATATTCAAATTGTCATGTTTTGAATTTTTTGCAGCAATATCCAAAATTTTGCAGCAATGAGGAGGGGCCACACACGCACAGACGATCAAACCGGTGATGCTTCAGCTGGCTAATTCCTACCACTTGCTTTTGTTTTACCATCATGGCTTGTGATATGTCTTATTCCTCGAAATAGAATTTCGTCCCGCTTTATAAATAAATTCACACAGCCAAACCGATACAAAGTAATCAGAAAATCCTTTTACAAAGCAGATCAAAGATAAATTAAAAGTATAGGAGTAGCCACACCCTACAAAGCATCCAAGACTATCCACTAAAAGTCACAACACACCCATCAAGTTGTCACCGGGGAGGGACACCTTCACTCTCGCTCTGGTCCCGTGAGAGCCAATCTTGCCAGTTGACAACAAGGACACATAGCGGTGAAGACATGGTCGCATCTATAAGATAGGAGGACAACGAGAACGCCCCACGCCAGCACTAGAAGTGCCACGAGACATGATCTGAACTTGTGAACTAGTGACATTGGAACAATGCCAAGAGGTACAGGAGCTCCACGACGACGCCCCTACGAGGGTAACGACGTAAGACACTGCCGTTGTCGAGCCCGAGATGGTCAAGGGTTTCACCTGGAGCCCTACCTAAGGAAGGTATCCACGACGACGCCCCAAAAGGGTTATGACTGCATGCATCGCTGGCGCCGAAGCGTTAAGCTTTCCCTTAAAAAACCTTCGCACCAGTATATCGGACTGCCCAACATCACCAAGAAAGGCCTCAACGACATGATCGAGTCGACATTGCGAAAGCGCCGCCAACACATGATCCCCTGCCACCAACTCCTCGCCATCCATAGAGCCAAGAAGAGAACCATCACCACCACAACACGGCTCGTTAGAGATCCGGCCACATATTCCACTTTCTAGGGCCACCGCCCTGGCAACTCAAGCCGACGTCCCACCAACTCCTTTGAAATTGTAGGGATGAAAAAGTCTTGATCGAGCCCGCCTGGCCTAGATCCAGCTCAACCACGACCGACAGAGGAGATGTCGAGGCATCCGAGGGCAACTAGTACGACGAGCGGCGCCTCTACGTTGTCCATAATCCACCATGCACACAGCCAGATGAACCCCACCGGGCCCACCCGTCGGCACAGATCTAGGCTTGCAAGCCCAGGCCATCGCCCATCTACATGGCCATAGTGCCACCGGTGGCCAGAAGCACCACCGTAGCCCGCATCTGCCGCAACCGGAAGCCCCACCGCTCGTCGGAGTCGGAGCCTTGCCGCCCAAGCCGCACCGCCGCCGTCCAAGAACCGCCCCTAGCAGGCTCCAGACACGCGGGCAAAGAAGATCCTGACACAGACAGCGTCGCACGGGCTTTGCCAGGCGGCTCACGCCGGTGACGGCAGGGGGAAGAGGAGGAGAGGAGGATGTTTGGTTGCTGGGATCAATTTGTGGTCGCCCTTGGGGGTGGGGGTGGGAGGGGGCGAGAGGAGCGAACGGTTTTTTTTATCGACCATCCCATGTCTTGTTCTTTTCTCCTTTGTTCTTATAACAATCTACTTATTATTACAATAAGTTCAAATATCCTATATAATTAAATAGGTCATCCCTACTAACCTATCACTCTTTAACATGCAGCCTATCCACATCAGCAAACGTCTTATTGGTCCACGTTATCCACATTTTTAGACAGGCGATTCGTCTCATCTTCCCCCATAGCCAGAATTTTCATTAACTCCCCAATTACTCCCCCAGTTATTGATTTCCATCTTTGTTTCATTTTCTACACCACCAAATCCTGTGGTCCGCATATATTTTTGCAAAAGAAACTGCTGGATTCCCATCACCTTCGTCTTCCCCACGAGAGAACTTCAGCAGTAATTTGTGGAGAGTTGCTCTCTTCAAATACTGCTGTCGATCCGTTCCGTCCTTCCCACAACTCATGCTCCCTCCCTATTCGAGACTATTTCCGTCCTCTACTGGTTGGGATTTCACCGCTTGCGCTTACTTTAGATCCAGAAGATTTGTCCCCGGGACTCTGCCATTCTTGTTTGGACGAATTTGAAGTCCCGCCGTCGCTCATCACCTGCTGGTACAATGTTGCTGGGTAGGAAGCATCTGAAGCCGCTGCCGTCTCCCGTGACCAGTTTCAGTCCACTCTAGGTTTACTGATTCTGCATTTCACAGGTTTTATTTGCACGACATTTTGTTATAGTTTTGGCATGTGTGCTTCCAAAATTTTAATAGAAAGAACCACCTCCTCAATGAATTGTCAAGAAGGACCACATGTAAATGAAATTGCTAAAAAGGACGATCTCTCCATGGCGGCAGGCCTGCCATGCGACATGTGGCATGTTACTTGGGCACGGTCGCCATAGAGCGAGGTGGGACCTGCCGGCACTGCGCGTTGCGGCACGCTGAGCCGGCACGTTGCCACGTCATCCTGCCTCCATAGCCAACGATGGCACGTCGCCACGTCATCTTGCCGCCACAGCCAACGACGGCATGGCCCACCATCGACGTCATTATGCCACCACAGCCAACGGCAGCACGTCGCCACGTCATCCTACCACAACAGCCATGGCGGCTGGGCCTGCCGCCACACAGAGGTGGTCCTTTTTGGCTATTTCATTTATAGGTGGTCCTTTTTAAAAATTTATTGAGGCAGGTGGTACTTTCTGTCAAAATTTCTGTGCTTTCTCCAGATGCACAATCACCAGGTGTCAGACTAATGAAGCTTATCAAGGAGCACTTGCCCAACCTTTTGTGCCAATATCTACCAGGTTTGTCTACTTGTCCTGAAATTGATGCTCATAGTATGTCTAATACTACAATTTACCATTGAAAAGATACTCTAATTTCGAGATGGCATCACGATATGCATGACATTTTTCATACTGGCTCATATGCAACAGTGTTGGATCCTTTAGATAGTGCAGAAGATGGTAAGTCGTTTCAAGAAGCAGAAAGAAGACATGGTGGGCATCCTCACTCACTACCTGCACATATGCGAATCCTTGATTGGTTTTCATTGTTTTCTATCGTTATTGACTCATGTTGGCCCATACATAAAGGTGATTATTTGGCAATATTTGTAGCAAGTGTTATTTCCTTTTGGTTACATATTCTTTTTTGGTCATCTGAAGTTCTTCTACATGTTTTCATCAGGTTTTTTTATGCAGGGGTGGCTGATTGGAAGTGTACTCTCCCTATTCCTCCTGAGCCGTGACTCGCTTCCTACCGCTCACATGTATTGATATTCCCTCAAAAGAGATCGACGCCCTCTACTATCCCCAAGCATTATCAGAATTTTTAGTATGTGGGATTTCTTCAAAATTCTTAATTTGTGGAATTGCTTGATGGACCTTTGGTATATGCATGTCATTGTGATTCCTCTTTCTCCTTTTATTTTGTGCTACTATTTGGTGTTGTTTCCAGGATATTTTTGCACGCGACATATTTAAGTGATGTCACAGAGTTTTTGGGTCTTTACTGGTGATTAGAAAGGAAGTCAACAACCTAAGTCTTATATAAGATCTGCCTTTTGCATAAGGTATATATGCATTTTCCCTAAAAAAAAAGGTATAATTGCATTTTACCTTGCCATCAAACGTTAAAAAAACAATTGTTTGGGGTCTATTCAGAACTTGAATATGTTTCTTAGCCTAATATGTATCTTTTTTTGCTCTCATCTTATTATGGATGGGACAGACTGCTTACTGTTTTGGACTTCGTTTTTTATTTTCCTCTTGCAATTATGAAAGAACAATATCAGAGTAGAAAAAGAAATACATCGTATGTGCATTGCATCTAAGTGGCTGCTTGCGAGGGAGCTCATGACGGAGAGGGTCTCATGCAGCATGCTGTTCGGTCGGGTGCGGGAGAGGTGTTGCCGCTAGGGGGGGGGTCTTCTCCGCCCTTACCCCCTCGGGCATCCTCACCTGCACCTTGCCGAGGGGAGGCCGAGGTGCCGGCTACTCCTTCCGCCGCTTGTGGGGGCTCTTCACCGACACCGCTCCCACAGTCGGCATCTTCGCCGCTTGGGCCCGACGTGGCTCGTTCGGCCAGCCCCCCTCCCGCTGTTGCTGCGGTTAAGGGGGTGTCGTCCCCTCCGCCGTCCAGCCTGGAGAGCCAGCGGGTGCCGCCTAGTGCGGCCTTGGGCTTGGACGTCGACGCGGCGTCACCTACTCCAGCTGGGGGCTCGGCTAGACCCCTCGTATGGAGCCTGCTAGGGGAGGGTCTACTTCGTCTACCACCTCCCTAGGGCTGCCAGCACTTCGCGGGCCTCGGGCGCCTCCGCGGTCGCCCCCATTCATCGAAGTACTCGCCATGGGGTCGGCATAGATGGGGCGATGGCGACGGATGAAGACTCCATGGCAAAGGCCATGCGTTGCAAGGCGGAGTCAAACCTTGACTTCTCAGGTATGGTTAATAGTTCAAAGTCTTTCTTATCGTTCCCAACACCGCTTATGGCTTCTAAGTTGCATAATGTGGGGCTTTCGTTGGGTTCTTCTATTACTTCTATTGCTGTTTCGGCTAATGCTCTGAGACGTATGGAGTTTGATAGAATCAAATTTACTCCTACGCTTTCGAGTAAGTCGGATACCTCTTTTTCTGACGAGGATGAGGAGGAAGCGTACGCCGTCTCAGACGGACAACTTCTTTCACACCTTGTTGGAGAGGTGTCGGAGATCGGTCTAGATGACACCGCTCTGGGCTCTTGTATTGAATTACAAGCGGCTGAGCGTAAATCAAGACTATCATCCATTAAGCGTAATGCATGGCCTAATAAAAAGGCTAAAGTGACTAATCTCCAATTGTTTCCAAATGAATGGCATGTTTAAAAATAGCAGAGGTCTGAAAGACTTGGCTAAACACTTACACATCGCTGAAAGCATTAGGGAACATGTTTTAGATTTTGTTGCTATCTCCAAGACGGGCAAACAGAACTATTCAACAAGTTTTCTAAATCGCCTGTCAGGCGGGGAAGACTTTGCTTGGGTGTCCCGTCCGCCTTGGGGGCGTTCTGGTGGCCTATTAGTTGGCATTCGAACTACCACCATGGAAATTTTGGATAATTCCGGAGGTGACTTTCATATTAAGCTTCACATCAGGAATAAGTCCGATAATTTCACATGGAGGTTGGTGTATGTATATGGTGTTGCCTAGGATGTTCATAAGCCTGCTTTTCTTCGGAAGTTGGTTAATCTAGCGAAGGATAATTCGCACCCTATCATCATAGGCGGGGATTTTAATTTGCTTAGATACCCTCGTGAGAAGAGCAGGGGCATATTTGACACCCACTGGACTTTCTTATTCAACGCTGTCCTTGAAAGTTTGGATTTGAAAGAGGTTTCAATGGGCGGGAGACAATTCACTTGGGTGAATAGTCTCCCCGAGCCTACTTACGAGAAGTTGGATCGCGTATTGATGGACTCAGATTGGGAATTTAAATTCCCTCTAGTATCAGTACGGATTCTTCCTCAGATTGAAGCTTTGTCACACCACATCCCAATTCTGTTATCTACTGGTACACCCTTGCCGTCCCGTAGATGTCCGTTCAAATTTGAACTTGGATGGCTTAATCGGGATGGCTTTTCGGATATGATTAAATGCATTTGGGACAAACCGGTTGCTGGAAGCACTCCAATCCAAAGGTGGAATAATAAATTACGCTCCATGCGTAGATACCTTGGAGGGTGGGCTAGGCAAATGTCGGGACAGCTCAAAAAAGAGAAACTCAATCTATCATCATGTATTGATGCTTTAGAGGCTCTTGCTGAAGTACGTCCACTGACAACGCATGAGATTGAACTTAAAAGTCAATACAATCCAAAGTTGGTCGGATTATTTTGAGAGGAGGAACTCAAATGGTACCAAAGATCTAAATCCTAGTTCTTGTTAGAAGGAGATTCGAATACGAGATACTTTCATAGTGTGGCCAATGGCCGCCATAGAAAGAAACTCATTCACTCTGTGGTTCAAGATGAGGGTCTGATCGAAGATCACGAGCAATTAAAT
Source organism: Lolium rigidum (assembly GCF_022539505.1). Lineage (NCBI taxonomy): Eukaryota > Viridiplantae > Streptophyta > Magnoliopsida > Poales > Poaceae > Lolium > Lolium rigidum. Next base: position 205,162,362 of record NC_061514.1, read on the forward strand.
TCCTATATTACTTCTTACTATAAAGGCCTTTTTGGTGCCCCGGAGGATTCTGATGTATCCATGGATGAATCCAGGATTGATAATATCCCCCAAGTGTCTCCAGAAGAAAACACCATTCTTACTTCGCCTTATTCTGAGGAGGAGATAAGAAAAGCGGTATTTCAAATGGAACACAACAAGGCGCCAGGGCCTGATGGTTTCTCGGCTGAATTCTACCAAAGATTTTGGGACATTATTAAATTTGATCTATTGGACCTGTTTGCCGAACTACTTAAGGGCCAACTGGATCTCTTCCGTATCAATTTTGGTGAAATTATTCTTCTACCAAAGGTTACTGATGCGGAACGGATTCAGCAATACAGACCAATATGCCTTCTAAATGTTTGTTTCAAGATATTCACAAAAGTTGCTACCATTCGACTAAATTCAGTGACAGATAAAGTGGTGCGTCCCTCTCAGATTGCTTTCATGCAAGTTAGAAACATCTGAGATGGGGTGGTAACCTTACATGAGACAATTCATGAGATGCATCGTAAAAAGTTGAATGGGGTAATACTCAAGATCGACTTTGAAAAAGCCTATGATAAAGTCAAGTGGTCCTTTCTTCAACAGACCCTTAGAATGAAAGGTTTTTCTGAGGATTGGCGTGCTCTAATTAATAACTTTATTTTTGGTGGGAGTGTTGCCATTAAGGTCAATGATGACATTGGTAAATACTTTCAAACCAGGAAAGGGTTGAGGCAAGGTGATCCACTATCCCCAATGTTATTTAACATTGTGGCGGATATGCTTGCAATTATTATAGAGCGCGCTAAGATTGATGGTCAAATTGAAGGTGTAGTCCCCCACATATTTGATGGTGGCTTATCCATCCTTCAGTACACCGATGACACAATTCTATTTATGGATCATGACTTGGAAAAGGCACGAAATCTGAAATTAATTCTTTTAGCATTCGAGCAGTTATCCGGTCTTAAGATTAATTTCCATAAGAGCGAATTGTTTTGTTTCGGTGAAGCCGTCGATGAAGCCAACTCATATGCTGAATTATTTGGCTATGGAATTGGTTCTTTTCCAATTAGCTACCTGGGTATTCCGATACACTATCGGAGACTCACTTTGGCTGAATGGAAAATTGTTGAAGAAAGACTTAAAAAACGTCTTACTAGTTGGAAAGGAAAATTACTATCCCTTGGTGGAAGATTAGTTCTCATTAATTCGGTACTCACAAACATGGTACTGTATATGATTTCTTTCTTCCAGTTACCAAAAGGAGTCTTGCATAGATTGGACTATTTCCGATCAAGATTCTTTTGGCAAGGGGATAGTGAGAAGAAAAAATACCGGTTGACTAAATGGAGTGTTGTATGTCGTCCGAAAGATCAAGGTGGACTTGGTGTTCACGATCTTGAAGTTAAGAACAGGGTTTTGCTCGGTAAATGGCTAGCCAGGTTGTTAACAGAGGATGGGGTATGGCAATAACTTTTGCGAAAAAAATACGTTGGCTCAAAGGCGATATCCCAGGTTCTGTGGAAACCTGGAGATTCACACTTTTGGGATGACATCATGGCAACAAAGAAGCACTTTTTCCCATTTGGGTCCTTATCTATTAAGAATGGGGCGGAGATACGTTTCTGGGAGGATATATGGTTGGGAACAACCACTCTTCGTGAACAGTATCCGACCTTGTACACTATTGTTCGTCACAAAGGGGATACTTTGCAGAAGGTGATGGAATCTTCTTCCCCCTCTACGACGTTCAGGCGTGATCTTGTCGGTCCTCGGCTAGATTCCTGGAATGAACTGCTTCAGCGGTTAGGTTCTATCCAGCTGGTTCCGGGGACGGATGAATTCCGTTGGAGTCTCACCAAAAATGGCATATTTTCGGTTAGCTCCATGTACAAAGCACTATGCCTATCTACACAACCGATTTTAAATAATAAATCCATCTGGAAGATGAAGATACCTCTCAAAACAAAGGTCTTTGCATGGTATCTTCGGAGAGGTGTGATTCTTACTAAAGATAACCTTGTTAAGCGCAACTGGCAAGGCTGTACGAAATGTGTGTTCTGTCACGAGGAAGAGACAATAAAACACCTTTTCTTCGACTGTCGTGTTGCTAGATCTATATGGTCAATCATTCAGATAGGTTCTACCTTATATCCTCCCCGTAGAATTGCAAACATGTTTGGCAATTGGCTTAATGGGGGTGGATTCTAGTTACAAAATGATTATCATAGTGGGAGCGATTGCGGTTGCATGGTCGCTGTGGCTATGCAGGAATGACAAGGTTTTTAATGACAACAATTCTTCTTTTATGCAGGTCATCTACCGGTGTACGGCTTTGCTCCATTCATGGTCGCCACTTCAGCGTTTGGAGGATCGCGACCTCTTTATGGAGGTGACTACACGATTGGAGAACAAGGCCACGGAGTTTATTTCCCAACATGGGTGGCTGCATAGTAGGAGAATTGAAGCCAACGGAGTGTCATAATAGTTGGCTTTTATCTTTATCATCTTTTTATCACATATAGATGGATCCTAGACTTCGGAACGGCTGTGTGCATCCTGGTTATGCAGAGGCTTGATGTAATACTTAAATTTTTTTGAGTAATAAAGCGCTCCTTATCGAAAAAAGTGAAGATGGTTAAAGTGTGGAGCTTCAACTTTATTCTAGCACGGTCTCTGTTAATAATCTGAAAGCGTATTTCTGTACACGGATTCATCAATGTCATATAAAGCTTTTTTGCTGCATTTTCGGACTACCAACCATCAAAGTGAATGGGTGTAATACTTAAAACTTTTTAAGTAATAAAGCACCCCTTATCGAAAAAAGTGAAGATGGTTAAAGTGTGGAGCTTCAACTTTATTCTAGCAAATCTGAAAGCGTATTTCTGTACACGGATTCATCAATGTCATATAAAGCTTTTTTGCTGCATTTTCGGACTACCAACCATCAAAGTGAATCTTGCAGCTGTGATGCTCCCTGCTCTGTAGGCCTCTCAGAGTGCCCACGAGCATTTAAGAGTACCGAAGCTACTGCAAATGTTGCCCACGAGCCAGGAATTGAACTGAGGGGGTCGAAACTAAGCTCTAAATTTTTTTTAACAGAAAAGAGCAAATGTATTCAATAAAAGAGGTCCAAGCAGATTCAATTTGCATATTTCATCAAGTATAACAACAAAATGACTATAAAAAACAAGAACACCAAAATAGAGCTACATTTTGATAAGATAGTATCATACCATTAAGTTGCCTCCTCATCGGCGTCCATCGAAGGCAGCCGGGGTCGAGCCGAGCCGGGGGCAGACGGGCAGGGCCGACCGGCCGAGCAGAGGCCAGGCGATTGGAGTCGGAGATGGGGACGAGCTGAGGCGTTGAGCAGGGGGAGGCGACTGGAGACGAAGGTGGCGGCGGCGGGCCAGCGAGGAAAGGCGGTGGTGGGCCGGCGGGGAAAGGCGGCGGGCCGCCGAAACGGCGACGACAGCACCGACCTCCTCGACCTGGTCAGGGATGCCGAGGCCCTGGCTGAAGCGGAGAAGGAAGCAGAGGAGGAGCGGGCGGCCCATGCGGCGGTCGATGCCGAGATGGAACACCGCAGGGTGGCGGCCGCCGCAGCCGCAGAGGACTCCGACTCCGACATATCATGGTATTCCGATGACCCTGATGCGCCTACCCCGGAGGAGAAGGCGGCGGAGCAGAGGGCTATAGTCGAGTCCTTCGAGACGCTCAAGGACGACGTCACCAACGCGAGGTTGCGGCAGTGCCTGCTAGAGCGACGGAACGACGGAGCCGGCCCGTCAGGGAGCAAGTAGTTTAGGCTTCTAGAACTACTTTGTATAGTTTGAATGTACTAGGTTTCTATGCTTTCTATATCTATATATGTTGCAAATGTTAAAAAAAAATGGGTCACCCCGATGAGGCACACCCAGACGCAAACGGATGCGCGAACAAAATATGTCTGCGGAGCGACACAAACGGACGCTCACGACCACTTTTAAGCGTCCGAAATGCGTCGCCCGTTGGAGATGCCTTAGGGTCGATTATTTTTCCCCAATTTCTGAGCTGGGTCGACTGACCCTCCTCGACCCGGTGGTGGCTCCGCCCATGGGACCGAGTAACTGACGCACAACACAGATCGCAGGCACGATCACCTCAACTCTCCCCACCTCTCTTCCCACACAGTTCACCAACACCATTACGGTGCGCCTCGATCGCTCCAATTTTCTGCTATGGAGGACTCAGGTGATCCCCAACATTGCCGGCCAGGAATGGCTCGGCTTCCTCGATGGAACCTGCGCGGCACCGCCAACGACGATCACCACCCCCGCCAGCGAGGGCCAACCTGCCGCTACCGTGCCCAACCCGGCCTACACCGTCTGGTGGCATATCGATCAGAGGGTGCTGGGCATCCTCCTTGGGTCGATGACCGAGGAATTCCTCGGGCAGATGGTGGGGCGCACCACCTCGGCCGCCGTCTGGAGCACCGTCGTCTCCATGTTCGCCGCCCAAAACAGGGCCGGCATCCGTTAGCTCCATCGACAGTTGACGACGATGCGGAAGAACGACATGTCCGCCCATGACTACTTCCACAAGATGAAGGGGTTCGCCGACGCCCTGGCCATGGTCGGCAGCCCCATCTCCGATGACGAGCTGATCGACTACATCGTGGTCGGCCTCGGATCGCAGCTCGAGGGTCTGCAGTTCTCCATGACCGTCCTCAACAACACCGGCCACGCGCTCACCGTCCCCGACTTCTACTCCATGCTCCCTCGTGTGAGTCCATCCATGAACAGAATTCGCAGGCCGGTAGTTTTGTTTCCTCAGCTAACTCTGCAGCACGTCACGGTGATCATGGACGTGGCGGTGGGCGCCCCTCCGACGGCGCCCCCAACACCGGCCGCAATGGTGGCCGTCCGCATGGTGGACAGCAGCAAGGCGGTGGTGCCAACCACCATGGCGGCGGTGGCGGCAACCATTATGGTGGCGGAGGGAACCAGCAAGGAGGTGGTGGCCAGCAAGGATACCGTGGCAACCGCAATGACGGCGGTGCCCACGGTTATGGAGATGGCAACAGGGGCGGGCGCAATGGCGGCCGTAACCGCTCCCGTACCCAATGCCAAGTCTGCGGGATTTGGGGGCACGATGCCCTCTCCTGCAGAAACCGCTTCAACCACGTGTATCTAGCCGATACGCAGCGCTCGGGCAACTCCGCGTCCACCTCCTTCCACGATGAACGTCCGTGGATCATGGACTCTGGGGCCACCGATCACTACACCAACGACATGGATCGGATGCACTACCATGAACGCTACCTCGGCAAGGATCAAGTCCAGGTCGCCAATGGCACAGGTTTGTCTATTGCGCATGTTGGTCATTCTAGTATAGCTGGTTCTTCCCGATCCCTTGCCTTGAGAAATATCTTGCATGTTCCTGATATTAGCAAAAACTTGCTTTCCGTTTATCGCCTTGTGTTCGATAATAATATATTCATCGAATTTCACAAATATTTATTTTATGTTAAGGCCAAGGCCACGAGGAACGTCATCCTGCGAGGTAGAAGTCGTGGTGGACTCTACCCTATCCCGTTTGATCGCGCATTCTTCCATGGTCGTCATGCTTCATCCAGCGTCAAGATTTCGCCATCGCAATGGCATCATCGTCTCGGTCATCCGTCAAATAAAATAGTTCAAAGTATTGTTAGGACCAACAATTTGCCTTGTTCCTCGAATTTTGAGTCTTCAGTTTGTGATGCTTGTCAACATGCGAAGAGTCATCAACTTCCTTATAATAGTTCATCTCGTGTTTCACATACTCCTCTTGAACTTATTCATATAGATGTTTGGGGGCCTGCGTTGCCTTCTTCCGGAGGTTTAAATATTATGTTAGCTTTATCGATGATTTTAGTCGCCACTGTTGGATATATCTTATCAAACATAAATCTGATGTTGAGGGCATTTTCTATGTTTTTCAGAACCATGTTGAGCGTCGCCTAAACACTAAAATCCGTGCGGTCCAATCCGATTGGGGTGGCGAGTATCATCGCCTCCATACTCATTTCCAGCGCACGGGGATTTCTCACCGCGTGTCTTGCCCCCATACGTCTCAACAAAATGGTATTGCCGAACGCAAGCATCGACACCTTGTCGAAACCGGGTTAGCCCTTCTAGCTCATTCATCCCTTCCTCTTCGTTTTTGGGATGAGGCTTTTCTCACCGCTTGCTATCTCATAAATCGAATGCCCTCTCCCACCCTCGACAACACCACCCCACTGTCGCGCCTCCTCAACATACAACCCGATTATTCCTTCTTACGCACGTTTGGTTGTGCGTGTTATCCAAGTTTGCGCAAATACAACTCTCGTAAGTTAGAGTTTCGGTCCAAGATGTGCGTTTTTCTCGGATATAGTCCCATGCACAAAGGCTACAAGTGCCTCGACCGCACCACAGGTCGCGTTTATATCTCTCGTGATGTTATTTTCGACGAACAAATTTTCCCTTTCGCCACACCCGGAGTCACTACGGATATCTCTCTCTTGCAGCATGTTACATTCCCCACCACTGAACCAGCTATTCAGAATACTAACATGCGTAATTATGACATTTTCTTGTTGCCAGTTGATCCTCCTGGTATTTTTCCTTCCGTGGTTGTGCAGGATTCCGTGGAGGGAACTTCAGCTCCAATCGACGCCTCTGGCTCTCCAGCGATCGACGTGCATGCGGTGCATGCCTCGTCGCCCGCGCCTGGCGATCATGCGCCCGGTTCTCCGCGCACTTGGCCGTCGCCCACGCCTGGCGATCGTGCGCCCGGCTCTCCTCGCGGTGGGACGACCACGCCCGGACCATCCTCTCCAGGGCCTACTCCTTCGGGGCCTGCTTCGTCGCCACACACTGCGGCCCCCTCGCCTGATGGGCTCTCCGAGTCGGGCCCCTCCGTACGGACGGAGTCTACGTCGGCTTCGCTCGCTAACGATCCTGGCGTCGAGCAAGGTGCACCAGCGATGTCTTCGTCACATCCGATGACGACCCGGCGTAGCCACGACATCCACCGTCCGAAGGAATACAAGGACGGCACGGTCCGCTACGATCCCTATCGTCGCGGTGCTTTTCTGGTCACTCCTGCGACTTACCGTGGTGCTCTTTCCGAGCCTGCTTGGAGATCCGCGATGGAGGCTGAGTTTGATGCTCTTATCAGCAATCGCACGTGGACATTGGTGCCCCGGCCTCCTGGTACAAATATTGTTGGCAGCAAATGGATATTCAAAACCAAATTTCGCCCTGATGGTTCAGTAGATAAACACAAGGCACGCTTGGTGGCTCGCGGTTTCACTCAGCAGCAGGGTATTGACTACCATGACACATTTAGTCCCGTGGTCAAACCAGTCACCGTCCGTCTTGTGCTCTCGCTTGCTGTCTCCCGAGGGTGGTGCCTCCGTCAGATTGATGTCAGCAATGCCTTTCTCCATGGTTTTCTTGAGGAAGATGTTTATATGCAGCAGCCTCCCGGTTTTGAGGATTCTCGGTACCCACAGCATGTGTGCAAGCTTCAGAAGGCTCTCTATGGCCTTAAGCAGTCTCCACGCGCCTGGTATGCGCGTCTGAGTGATCGTCTTCTTCAACTGGGGTTCATTCCTAGTAAGGCCGACACCTCTCTCTTTATCTATGGTCGGCGTGGGTGTCAGATTTACATGCTTGTGTATGTTGATGATATTGTCATTGCTGGCTCTTCCTCGTCTGTTGTGGATCATGTGGTTCATACCCTTTCGGCCACCTTTCCTATCAAGGACCTTGGTCGGCTAGAGTATTTTCTCGGTATTGAGGCTGCCTATAAATCTCGGGGTATGGTACTGACACAACACAAGTATGCGCTGGATCTTCTGCACCGCGCAAATATGGAGAACTGCCGAGCTGTTACCACTCATATGTCTTCTACAGACAAGATCTCTCGTGATGCTGGTGATCCTCTTGGTCCTGATGATGCTTTTCGGTACCGGAGTTTAGTCGGAGGACTACAATACCTCACCCTCACTCGGCCCGATCTGTCTTTTGCTGTGAACAAAGTTTGTCAATATTTGTCTCAGCCCACGACTGTACATTATGAGGCAGTCAAACGGATTCTACGCTATGTGAAAGGCACTCTCTCCACCGGACTTCATATTCAGCCGACCCCCTCTACAGTGTTAGATATCTAAACTGATGCTGATTGGGCCGGATGTCCTGATGATCGCCGCTCCACTGGCGGTTTCGCTATATTCCTCGGTGGGAATTTGATTTCATGGAGCTCTCGTAAACAGCCCACGGTTTCCCGCTCCAGTACTGAGGCTGAATACAAGGCACTGGCGAATGGCACTGCCGAAGCTACTTGGATCCAATCAGTCCTCAAGGAACTTGGTGTTCATCAGCCTCGTCCACCGGTACTGTGGTGCGACAACCTTGGCGCCACTTATTTGTCCGCCAATCCTGTTTTCCATGCTCGCACCAAACACATCGAAATTGATTTTCATTTTGTCCGTGAGAAAGCTGCCTTGGGAGCCCTTCATGTTCGCTTTATCGCCTCGGCCGATCAAATCGCCGACGTGTTTACTAAACCTGTAACTCAGGTGGTGCTCCACAAGTTTTGGACCAATCTCAACCTTGTACACGACGGTTTAGATTGAGGGAGGGTATTAAGGATAGAATCAGTTAGGCATATTCCATTGATTCTATTGATTCTCTATATCTCCGTGTAATAGCTAGGATTGGATGTAATCCTCCATATCAATGGCTGATCGCTTGTGATCATTGCCTTCCTTTGCTGTACATGTATCCTGTATAAATAGACACCCTCACGATGGGGATGATTCACGGCAAAATACTCATCTTGACTCATGCCACCATTCCGTAGCAGCACAAGCACATGTCTTCAAATCAAGCACTATCTAGAAGCATTTTTTTCAATAATAGACGTTTTTATTACTTGAACAGGCAATTACACCCGACCAATACATGTCGAAACAAGAAAATGTAAAACGCATATAAAACAGGTGGAGCTCCACGGCTCGAACTTGACCTGGGCGTGGAGTGAAAGCTCAACTTCTATTTTAAAGTTTGCTCTTATCTCTTTCGGAGACTAAGTTGTGTCTGTATACACACAAACTTGCTCACTTGATGCCAATGCTTCTTGGTGCATGTGTGGTAGACTGGTAGCTCCCATCTATACTCACAGCTTACAAGTATTATCTCACAAACTTCTGCAAAGATATGTTTGCATCTATATCTGAAGAAAGGATGGAGTAGATAAATGTGTTGTATGTAAATGATACACAATAGTTTATATATATTACTATCTCAACTCCTCTTTGTTGTTGTATTTTCTTAATTTTATACATGATTTTTAGAGTCATTTCTACTTCGTCTACGATTTATCTATTCAGCTACAATGTCCAAATTACTCTATTGGCTGCACATTTGTCTTCATTGACAGTAAATGAAATTTCTTAATTTTTTCCGCAGCAACGTGCAAGGAATTATCTAGTTTTGTTAGTTTTTGGGACGCGATCACACACGCTCCTCTCTCTATGCGCGAGAAGAACCACACACACGCACAGAGAGGCTGAGATTTTTGCCACGCACTTAATGCATCTTGTCTAATCTTCTTTTTATTCAGAGTCGAGGAACGGCTCAAACGGAAAGCCCCATAAAATCGCCCTGATCCACTTTGCGTCTTTGCCTGCGCCATCCCACGTCCTTAATCATGGCGAGACCAACACAATTGAACAGGGAAAGGAAAGCGACTCGATCGCAGCATGGACTCAGCAGCTTCTGACCGCTACGGACAGGGAACTATATAAACTGAATAAGGCTTTTGCTCGGGTACAACCTCCTTCCTCTAAATTCAGATAAACAAAAACACAAAGATGGCTGAGATCGCACGATACCCTTTCATAATTAAGTCGATGATGTTTTTCTTTAAAATTAATTGGTACACGTAGCCCTGTATAAAGCCTGTATAGCCCAACTTCTTTTAACGGTATGCGGTCGGAGAGTTGACCGGCCAGTCCGGCAGCTCCAGGAACCAGGGCTACCTCCTCCTCCTCCGAGCGGCGGAAATTAGAGCCATTATCGGGAGCTACCAGCTCGGCTTCCTCAGATTGCAGACAACTTGATAGACGGGAGTCAGATTGAATGCAGCGCCCTGCCGGCAGCTCCTGACCTCTGTTCCTATGGGGGAAAGAAGGTGTGGCTTTGGACCCCAAACTCTTCCATGACGCCCTTCTTCTTATAGCGTGGGTAAGTGATCAATACACACCCATTGGATCCAATCCATCCTGATATGATTGGGTGATTTGCACGTTCCCTTAAGAACAAGCACACACACACACACTAAATCCTGAAAAGAAAGATAGATGCTCATCTTCCCACTGATAGCAGCAGGCTCACTACGTACGTTGTCCAACCCACCTCGTAAGACATCTTTCCTCGGATAGCCAAGCTCACACCTGCGAGCTAAAAAAAGGAGCAAGCCCAATCAGTATATGAAAAGGAAGCCCTTGCCATCCTGGAGGCATTGAAGAAATGGCGCCACTATCTCTTGGGTAATCGCCTGATCATCAAAACAGATCAGCAGAGCCTCAGGTTTATGACCACTCAAAGCCCAGGCCATTGGCTGCGCCGCTTTCTGCAACTCGTAGTCACACACCTGATTCGTTCAACCATCTCCCGCATGACTATCCGTCACTAGGGTGAGGGCGTGGACGAGACATACTCGCCCACTCGAGCCTAACTATTGTCTTACCCATCATAGCTATCGAGCCATCAATTGTTCACCTTGATATTGCTTAAACAATCTCCGGATGATGGGTCTCAGCAGCACCTCACGCCCAATCTATATGGGTCGTTAGTGGTAATCGTTTGCGCCGTGAAGGTGGGTTCATGCCTTTCTTCAGCTCACCCCGTACGATCTCCATCCGAGACGATCATCATCCTGTAGCTAGCTACCAATTAATGTATTCAAGTTCATATAGTCTCTTAAGTGCTAGCGTAGCGGGAGAGCAAATAGCAATGAAACTTATATAAAGTATAGTATTACTTTCCCTCCTACCAAAGCTGCACCTCGCGGGAACCTCATCAACGCAGGGACGGAGCTGCCTTCTAACGACGTGGGTCAGCTGACCCCAATGGATTCAGGGATTCCCTGGCTATCTTAGTGCTAATCACTACTCATCTGGCGAACATGACTTCATTAATTGCTTTTTCTGCCTTCTCCCCTACATCAGAGGCTCCATGACTCCATCCCCAGTAGCCTCCGGCAACAGCATGAGCAAGGATCGTGGTTGGCAACTTGTTGTCCCTCTGTGCTACCTCATGGGTTGTTATTGTAGAAGGAAGAGGAGGTCGAGCGGTAGCATCACTCGAGCACGGAGCATGAAGCAGTGGACGACATGTATTCTTAAGACTCCTATGACGGCGGCCGTGGGGCGAGAAGCCGGGGACGTCGGAGGTGGAGTCAGGCGGTGGAGATGCGGGCAGCAAGCTAGTGCACTTCAACGTGCTGCTGGCGTTCGTGGCGGATGACCTGTTGTGCGCGCGCGACGGCGAGAGACGTTGAAATACTAGGTTATGTATGGGCTTAGAAGGGCTCACGATGAATTATTTAATTAATTATCTAATTACCCGAAAGCCCAAACTGAGTTTAGAAGGGGGTTGTACCGGAGCAAGCCTCACTGAATAAACAAAGCTAAAGCTAGTGCTAGTACGTGAGTACATTATCTCTGGTGCAGCTAGAGCTAACAATTCGGGAAAGTCCATTCTAACGGAACCGGTATCTACCGGATACGTATCCACCGTTCGCTTCTTCGTCATTCCCTTTCTATATCTAGTATCATTTCCATATAATATATCTACAAAATTTAAAAGAAATTTTGATAAATTTTCGTATTTTCTTTATATAAGACGTGAATATGTGATCGTGATACTTTGAACAAAAAAAATAACTACAACAATTCAAATATGCGCGAAATATATGTATAATGTGGTTGAAATAACAAATTTGTTATTTATATCTAATAAATATTATAGATATATCATATCGTAGTAAAATTGACAAGAAATTGGAGACAAATTAGCACGAATCGTGAGGCAACTACCGGTCGGATGATGACCGGTAGTTACCGGTTCCGTTACAAAATCCTCTCCCCTAACAATTCGCATATTCTGCCCGCTTTGAAAAACAGAAACTATCTATCTAGCTGCAAAGTTTCAACACACCTCACGTAATACCTTGCTAAGAATATAGGAATCATCCTCTGAACTTTCACCGCCATCATCGTTAGTTGCTCCGTTGGCCGTGGCCTCGCTGCCAATTGGCGTAACAGCCGACTCTGCCTCGGCTTGATCCTTCTTCTTCGCGTTAAGCTCATCGATCAGACGCTCGAGGCAAGCATCCGCGTCACGATCTGTGCGGTTCGATGCCATAAGACACTCGGCAACATCCGCCGGCGTAATCTCCACCTCCTTCAGCAGCTCCTCGATGGTGTCGAACAGCCGGTGATCGTCCACTCCAAGGTAGTTCTTGGCCAGGGTCTTGAACGCACCAAACTCGCAGTAGGACATCTCGATGTGCATGTCCATCCGTCCGCGCCGGATCAGCGCCGGGTCGAGGTCGTCGATGTAGTTAGTCGTGAACACAATGATCCGCTCGCCGCTGTGTGCCGACCACAGCCCATCGATAAAGTTGAGCAGGCCGGACAGCGTCAGCGTGTTGGCATTGTCACTGCGGTAGCGTTGTTGGGCGCCCGCGTTGCCTTGAGCCTGCGGTAGCTTTGTGGCTAGGCGGCTGCCAGTCAAATCGAGGGAGCAGTCGATGTCCTCGATGACGATGATGGACTTCCCCGTGGTCTCAATGAATAGCTTGCGGAGGTCGCTGTTGGTTTGCAGGGTGGTCAGCTCAATGTCGTAGATGTCGTAGTTGAGGTAGTTGGCCATGGCAGCTATCATGGTCGATTTGCCGGTGCCTGGCGGGCCGTACAGAAGGTAGCCACGCTTCCACGCCTTGCCGATACGACGGTAGTAGTCCTTGTTGTTTCGGAAGTTGTCGAGATCATCCATGATCTTCTTCTTCTTGGCTGGGTCCATGGCGAGGGTGTCGAAGGTGGTTGGGTGATGGAAGTCGATGTACCTCCACACCTCTTCCCTGCTGGAACTGATATATGCGTGGACAAAGAAGCTATAATCAGTGATCGATCTCTTGCAGTTGCGGTGAAAGTAATTATTCGATCCACAGGTCGTTACTTACATGTAGCTGACGTCCTTATTGTTGGAGTAGAGCCTGCGGGGACGATTTCCGAACGTCACCTCTTGTCCGGTGCGGCGTACGTACGGCAGGTACTCTTCGACGACGAGCCTCCGGTGCCGCTCGTGGAACGTCAGGCGGCAGCACCTCCCCGGCGATCCCTGTACCGTTACTCCTTCCGCCACCGCCGACCACCACATGGTGACGCCCTTGAACTCGTCCGCCACCTCCTGCCCCTCGCGGAGGCTCAGCACCAAACCGTGGCCCTCGGCGGCGCCCTCGGCACGGAGCTCTCGCGCCTCCAACGAGCACACCGCGCTCAGGTACGCCAGCACCTCCGCGTAGGCGTCGCTCGACTTCACCCTGGCCACCATGTAGGGGTTCGAGTTCTGCTCTGGCTTCGCGAGGATGTCGATGGTGACGAACGGGTCGAGGAACGGGAGGAGCTGCCGCATGGGTCGCCGGAGGTTCTGGTTAAAGTAGGTCTTGAGCACCGGTGCGCACGCCACGGCCACCGGTGTCAGGTAATACCACGTCGACGGACGTTGGAGGTGGTCCAGCACTCCGGCCATCAGCTTCTTGCTTTTGCTGGATCGACCCATCGAAGCGTCTCTAGAGAATAGATATCAATGCTGCGCCTAGTAGCGATCACAAGTCCGATTGCTTATATTGTTTTTAGTGTTTTTTTCTGGTACAAATCTGATCGCAGGACTTGTGCATATATATATGCAACGAACAGCCGACGAAAACCACCTGAACCTAGTCGTATGCGACCGTGATCCAACCCAACTCAAACTCAGCTTGAAGCTAAATAAGCTAAGTAGTACTAGTACCTTGTACGGCATGCAAGAAGGCTTGAAACACAAATCCTAATCCTACTAGAAGATGGACTCAGCTTTTTTAAACACTAGTAGTTGAATGCCCGTGCGTTGCCACGGACATCCTTATATTTCTTTGCTCTTCACACAACATTGAAGTATAGGAAAGATAACAATTAATTACTACGAAACAAAGTAGTTCCAAAATATCTATTGCTACTAAAACAAAGTAGTTCCAAAATATCTATTGCTACTAAAAAAAAGTAGTTCCAAAATGTCTATTGCGCCACCCGCTGCTGATGCTTCTCCGCCGCTTGCTACCGCTGACGCTCCTCCGCCTCCCGCCGCTGCCGCTCGATCGCCTCCCACCATTCACGGTACTGGAGCTCCCACTCCGTGCGCTCGCGTTGCCGCTCTGCACACCACCGCTCGGCCATCTCCTCCGTCCGGCGCCGCCGTGCCTCCTCTGCCGTGGCGGTGTCGAACGCCGCAATGGTGTCTTCCAGCGCCGCCTCCTCCCACGCCACATTGTCCTCAGCTTCGGGGTCTCCCGCTGATGACGCTCCCGCCACCGCCTCACGCGGCTGATGCTCCCGCTGCTCGATTGCCTCCCGTCGATCACGCCGCTCTGCACGCCATCGCTTTGACCGGCGCCGCCGGACTCTTCCTTCGCGGAGGCGTCGATGATGAAGCGCGGATCCGGTGGTGAAGGTGGTGGTGAAGACGGCGGTGGAGGGAACTTGCCGGCGCCGGGGCGAGTGGTGTTCGATCGACCAGGGCTGTGTTTGCGACGGAGAAAGGGGTGTCGGCGGCTGTGGTTGCTGCCATTCAGAGAGGGGAATTTTATAGACGCCAGCGGCGGGAAGAGGCCAGAAGCGACGGGAAGAAAGCGCGGGAAGACGCGGTGGCATGCGAACGCAGGCGACGTGTGGAGGTTGCGCAGCACCGACGAGAGGTCTCGTCTTCCCCTCCGTCGCCATTAAGGCAAAGCTGCGACGCTTCGGTCGTGTGTCACTACGCGCCAATAACTTCTTTCGCGAGGTAGGCGACGGTTAGGTCTAAACTTGAATGCGCCGCTGACGCGTCGGTCCCGCCATGCCTCGCCTCTCTTTTCGTTGAGTCCAGCGTACCCGGAGTGTTCCATGTGTACCGGGGACGGGCTCGGTGCGCCGGACCGTATCGTGCCGCGCCGGACAAAAAGGGACTTTGGGGCACGCAGCTGGGAACGTTTTTTGTCTGACGTGCCTCAAATCGCTTTGGGACGCTTTGGAGGACGCGGCTGGAGATGCTCTTAGGTATTAACAACGGGGGAGAAATGAAAATGTTGCCTACCAATATGAATCTCGAGTACATACCTGGGATTTCAGCAGCAAAAAAAATACATCAAATTTGCTATGGATGGTTAGTGCAGTCGCGAGCATTGGGTGTGGATGAGGGTGACATGGAGAAAGACCAAGAATCGAGACACATTAGGTGTCTGCGGCCCCGATGAGCATACTTTCTCAACGACGAACTGCCCGCATTGGGGAGGTCATCGATCGACATGGCCCACCGTGTTTCGTAGTCTCAACCATAGCTACGACGCCTGGAACTACCCCACTCGACGAGACAACATAGAAAAGAGAAGATCACGATCAAGTGCTTGTGTTGTTAAGCCCAGGCCGTCTTCTCCGCATGCATGCACCGCCTGCCATCAGAAAAACGGTGATGAGGAAGACGTAGTAGTAGCCAGTTTAACCTCCATCGATGTTGACCTCTTCGTCCAGGCAGTGCTTAATTGCAATTTGCAAGAACAAACTGGGAAGAAGGAAGGTGGGATGACAAAAAAAACTCTCCGTTTGCAATAACCGTGATCATTCCCGGGATTGTGGAGACTTAATTGATGCTGGACGTCAATGTTTGGTACCAGGACTTCTATTTCCTTAATTGTGATGATTGGATTGATACAACAATTAATACATTTCTAATTTTCTGCATAGATACGTGGGAATGTTGTTTGATGGCATTTTTGAGATGATAAACGGGCTGGGATCGTTCGAATGTTTGATGTCAAAGTGGCACCATCCCCAACTCCAATTTAATAGTAAAGATAACGCACAAGTGCCTAGCTTTAAATTAATAAAGCCCAAACAGCCGAGGTTTGATACAAGGTGCAACCAGTTTACAACACAACGAACATCAAAAGCACTACATAAACAAGAAAAACAACTTGTCGATGTCGAAGCCTCTACGCGGAGCCACCAGGGAAGACGCAGCACAGGCTCGAGGGATCCACCTGCTACTTTGAGGGAAGTCATCGTCTACGTCGCAGGTTGGGGGAGCTTCAACACCAACCATTTCCAATGCCGAAGAGGGATCCCTGCCCTCTCGGCCTGGCTCGAAGGACGCCGGACCGTCAGACATCAGATACGCTCCCCGGGCAATGGGGTAAGCAAGCCAAACGCCAATCTGGCCAGAAACTAGACACACCTCGCCAAAGCTGATGAAGCCACCAGAGTTGAGCTACCGCCGGTCGAAGGAGACGCCACATAGAAAGCAAACAGGGGCCACGATCGCTGATGAAGAAGGAGCAGGGCACTAAGCATGCTCGGGCACCACTACGAGCCGCCTACCACCTCCGCCGCCCTCCACCGATAACCGTTCCCAAAGCGATGCCCCCAAGGAGGATGCGACGCCCATGCCGCCGTCGTCGCCCAATCCACAGGAATGTGGGTTTTCACCCGGGAACAAGACCGGGGTGGGGAGCACATGGGATCTCAGCAACGCCTAGAGAGGAAGTGCGGCGCCCATGGCGTCGCCACTGCCGTGGTGGACCAGCCACCAAGGATTTCTCCCGGTCCCGGACTCAGACCACCACCCCGCAAACCGTCCCCGAATCCATCAAGGACCGACGACCAGCAAGAGGGGGAGGAGAGCTAGCCAGAGAGGAAAAAACTCACCTTCAGATCTGGCGGAAGGTCGCCGGAGCCACCCCGAAGCCACGACCGTCACCCACCGCCTCCTTGCCACCCACGTGGCCAAGAACGGCGGCGCGCACCCGCAGACGCCACTAGCCGCCGTCGTCGACACCGCCACAACACCCGAGGCCGCCGCCCCGTCGACCAAGAGACCACCAGAAGAAGCTGCGCCTCCGCAGCCGTCACCCGCGAGGAAGACATCTGCATCGTCGAGCTCCGCCGCCTCAACCACGCGGAGCCGCCGGCTCGTCGCTGTAGATCCCGCCGCCAGGGTTGGAGATCCCCGCGTCGCCTGATACGCGTGAAGCACACGTCCGTTGGGAACCCCAAGAGGAAGGTGTGATGCGTACAGCAGCAAGTTTTCCCTCAGTAAGAAACCAAGGTTATCGAACCAGTAGGAGTCAAGGATCACGTGAAGGTCGTTGGTGACGGAGTGTAGTGCGGCGCAACACCAGGGATTCCGGCGCCAACGTGGAACCTGCACAACACAATCAAAGTACTTTGCCCCAACGTAACAGTGAGGTTGTCAATCTCACCGGCTTGTTGTAAACAAAGGATTAAATGTATAGTGTGGAAGATGATGTTTGTTTGCGAAGAACAGTAAAGAACAAGTATTGCAGTAGATTGTCTTTCAGATGTAAAAGAATGGACCGGGGTCCACAGTTCACTAGTGGTGTCTCTCCAATAAGATAAATAGCATGTTGGGTGAACAAATTACAGTTGGGCAATTGACAAATAGAGAGGGCATAACAATGCACATACATATCACGATGACTACTATGAGATTTAATCAGAGCATTACGAGAAAGTACATAGACCGCTATCCAAGCATGCATCTATGCCTAAAAAGTCCACCTTCGGGTTAGCATCCGCACCCCTTCCGAGTATTAAGTTGCAAACAACGGACAATTGCATTAAGTATGGTGCGTAATGTAATCAACACAAATATCGTTAGACAAAGCATTAATGTTTTATCCCTAGTGGCAACAAGACATCCACAACCTTAGAACTTTCCGTCACTCGTCCCAGCATTCAATGGAGGCATGAACCCACTATCGAGCATAAATACTCCCTCTTGGAGTTACAAGTATCAACTTGGTCAGAGCCTCTACTAGCAACGGAGAGCATGCAAGAACATAAACAACACATATATGATAGATTGATAATTAACTTGACATAGTATTCCACTAGACCATAGAAGCGCGCTTTGCCGCGCCCATCCATCATAAATAAAAGTAAATGATATAGTTGGAGAAGTCTCATCGTAAAAATATTTCATGAAATTTGAACTGTTTAAGTTACAACACACGACAACTGGTGATATGGCATACTTATTTTAGCTTAAGTTACAACGTATTAAAGTGGTGATAGGGCATACTTATTTTAAGTTATAACTGATCCACTAAGATAAATACTTTCTCTTTCTTTTGATATTTTACAACATCAAATCTTATACCAACAGAGAGCAAAACTCTTGAACACCTCACTTCTCGGACACGTTACTTTAAAAACATATGAAATGAACCACTCAATCAATAATTCTAAGCAAACTTGCAGAACCTCGACAGCAAGAATTTGAGAGCGCACATAATGAACATCGATGTCAAATTAGATGACTCCAAATAGATAGGCCAAGCCAGTTTTATGAACAGAATTAGGCTTTTACTCTTTTTTTTGCAACATACATGTACCTTTTGTTTCTTCATTTTCAGCTATTAACATAAAATGTACTTATATTCCAAGTAAAATCATCCTATCCTACCTACTCCAAGTAAGCACAAATGGACAACCTTAAAGCAGGAGCAATCCAAAGGTCAATGCAATAAACAAGCAAATAAGACTTGTGGCTCTCGGTACAGGGGTTTTCGCGACGAAGGCTATAAGTAGGCGGAAGGGCAGAGTCGGAGGGCTGACGAGGGGCCCACACCATAGGGTGGCGCGGGCCCCCCTTTGGCCGCGCGGCCCTATGGTGGCGGCGCCTCGTCGCCCCACTTCGTATCCCCTTCGATCTTCTGGAAGCTCCGTGGAAAAATAAGACCCTGGGCGTTGATTTCGTCCAATTCCGAGAATATTTCCTTTGTAGGATTTCTGAAACCAAAAACAGCAGAAAACAGTAACTGGCTCTTCGGCATCTCGTCAATTGGTTAGTGCCGGAAAATGCATAATAATGACATAAAGTGTGTATAAAACATGTGAGTATCATCATAAAAGTAGCATGGAACATAAGAAATTATAGATACGTTTGAGACGTATCAAGCATCCCCAAGCTTAGTTCCTACTCGCCCTCGAGTAGGTAAACGATAACTATGATAATTTCTGAAGTGACATGCTATCATAATCTTGATCAATACTATTGTAAAGCATATGAGATGAATGAAGTGATTCGAAGCAATGGTAAAGACAATGATTAAACAACTGAATCATATAGCAAAGACTTTTCATGAATAGTACTTTCAAGACAAGCATCAATAAGACTTGCATAAGAGTTAACTCATAAAGCAATAAATTCTTAGTAGAAAGCTTTGAAGCAACACAAAGGAAGATATAAGTTTCAGCAGTTGCTTTCAACTTCAACATGTTTATCTCATGGATAATTGTCAACACAAAG
Organism: Lolium rigidum; assembly: GCF_022539505.1. Lineage (NCBI taxonomy): Eukaryota > Viridiplantae > Streptophyta > Magnoliopsida > Poales > Poaceae > Lolium > Lolium rigidum. The sequence continues at coordinate 205,182,014 of NC_061514.1, forward strand.
TAATATAACAAGTGCAATAGGTAAACATGTAAGAATCAATGCACACAGTTCACACAAGTGTTTGCTTCTAAGATAGAAAGAAGTAGGTAAACTGACTCAACATAAAGTAAAAGAAAGGCCCTTCGCAGAGGGAAGCATGGATTACTATTTTTGTGCTAGAGCTTTTCATTTTGAAAACATAGAAACAATTTTGTCAACGGTAGTAATAAATCATATGTGTTATGCATAAGACATCTTATAAGTTGCAAGCCTCATGCATAGATTACCAATAGTGCTCGCACCTTGTCCTAATTAGCTTGGATTTACATGGATTATCATTGCATAACATATGTTTCAACCAAGTGTCACAAAGGGGTACCTCTATGTCGCTCGTACAAAGGTTCAAGGAGATAGATCGCATTTGATTTCTCGTTTTTGATAGATCTCAACTTAGACATCCATACTGGGACAACATAGACAACGAGGTAATGGACTCCTCTTTAATGCATAAGCATTCAACAACGGATAATATTCTCATAAGAGATTGAGGATTGATGTCCAAACCGAAACTTCCACCATGATTCATGGCTTTAGTTAGCGGCCCAATGTTCTTCTCTAACAATATGCATACTCAAACCATTTGATCATGATAAATCACCCTTACTTCAGACAAGACGAACATGCATAGCAACTCACATGATATTCAACAAAGGTGTAATAGTTGGTGGCGTCCCCAGAAACATGGTTACCGCTCAACAAGCAACTTATAAGAAATAAGATACATAGGCTACATATTCTTTACCACAATAGTTTTTAAGGCTATTTTCCCATGAGCTATATATTGTAAAGACAAAGAATAGAATTTTAAAGGTAGCACTCAAGTAATTTACTTTGGAATGACAGAGAAATACCATGTAGTAGGTAGGTATGGTGGACACAGATGGCATAGTTTTTGGCTCAAGGATTTGGATGCACGAGAAGTAATCTCTCTCAATACAAGGCTTAGGCTAGCAAGGTTGTTTGAAGCAAACTCAAGTATAAACCGGTACAGCAAAACTTACATAAGAACATATTGCAAGCATTATAAGACTCTACACTTGTCTTCCTTGTTGTTCAAACACCTCACCGTGAAAATATCTAGACTCTAGAGAGACCAATCATGCAAACCAAATTTTAACAAGCTCTATGTAGTTCTTCATTAATAGGTGCAAAGTACATGATGCAAGAGCTTAAACATGATCTATATGAGCACAACAATTGCCAAGTATCAAATTATTCAAGACATTATACCAATTACCACATGAAGCATTTTCTGTTTCCAACCATAATAATGATGAACGAAGCAGTTTCATCCTTCGCCATGAAAATTAAAAGTAAAGCTAAGAACACATGTGTTCATATGCAACAGCGGAGGGTGTCTCTCTCCCACACAAGGAATGCTAGGATCCGATTTTATTCAAACAAAAACAAAAACAAAAACATACAGACACTTCAAGTAAAGCACATAAGATGTGATAGAATAAAAATATAGTTTCACTAGAGGTGACCTGATAAGTTGTCGATGAAGAAGGGATGCCTTGGGCATCCCCAAGCTTAGATGCTTGAGTCTTCTTGAAATATGCAGGGATGAACCACGGGGGCATCCCCAAGCTTAGACTTTTCACTCTTCTTGATCATATTGTATCATCCTCCTCTCTTGACCCTTGAAAACTTCCTCCACACCAAACTCAAAACAAACTCATTAGAGCGTTAGTGCATAATAAAAAATTCACATATTCAGAGGTGACATAATCATTCTTAACACTTCTGGACATTGCACAAAGCTACTGAAAGTTAATCGAACAAAGAAATCCATCAAACATAGCAAAACAGGCAATGCGAAATAAAAGGCAGAATCTGTCAAAACAGAACAGTCCGTAAAGATGAATTTTTCTAGGACACTTAACTTGCTCAGATGAAAAAGCTCAAATTGAATGAAAGTTGCGTACATATCTGAGGATCACGCACGTAAATTGGCATATTTTTCTGAGTTACCTACAGACGGGGCTGCTCAATTTCGTGACAGTAAGAAATCTGTTTCTGCGCAGTAATCCAAATCTAGTATCAACCCTACTATCAAAGACTTTACTTGGCACAACAATGCAATAAAATAAAGATAAGGAGAGGTTGCTACAGTAGTAACAACTTCCAAGACTCAAATATAAAACAAAAGTGCAGAAGTAAAATAAAAGGTTGTCTCCCATAAGCGCTTTTCTTTAACGCCTTTCAGCTAGGCGCAGAAAGTGTGAATCAAGTATTATCAAGAGATGAAGCATCAATATCATAACTTTCACAATTTGTCACAATAGGTATCTTAGGTGCTCCATCATCCATAGTGGTGCTAAGGACTTTGTCAATTTTAGGCCTATTATAGTTTTTTGGCTTAGGCACTTTAGAGACATACATGAACTTTTGCTCCTTACCCACATAAGCTTTCTCCTTAAACTTAAGAGAAGAAAAAGTTGAACCCAAGGTTCCCATAGTGATGAGGACATCCCTACTACACCACTACCTCCGTCATTGATAAATGAAGATGAACCTGCTGTGAAGCTCAAGTCCAATGAAGTTCGGATTGGACCAATTACAAGGGCTCGTGCGAAGCTACTTAAACAACAGGTGAACTTGTTTCTAAACGGTACTTTGATTGATGAGAATTTTATACTGCCTAAGTCCTATTACTTATGTATCATCAGGTATCAAGAGGAGAGGAGCGTCGCACGAGGAGTAGAGGAGCAGCTGGACATGAAGACGGACGTCAAGATGGACGTGAAGCTGGACATGGAGCTGGACATGAAGATATCTCATGGTCGCGCGAGGGAGGAGCGGGAGGCATGCGCGAGAGGAGAAGACGACGTCCGGGCCGGTCCAAGCACCCGGTTAGGACCGGCCTCCGGACCGGCCAGCCCGGTCCCGGCACGGTTGACCGGACGCCAACCGGATGGGATGCATCGTACGGGCAAAAACCGAAAAGTTGCGAAGTTTCGGTTGCCGACCGGTTGATCGGACGCCAGACCGGCCGACCCGGTCCCTGGCCCGGTTGGCCGGATTCCAGACCGGATTCGTCCGAGTCTGTCTCGACCAGATCTATTCTGGGTCGGTTATTCTTGTATCTTTTCGACCAGAAGTCGTCCCGGACGCCTATATAAGTGCCCAGGACGCCCCCTAGCTGCTTTAGACCACGTTTAAGATAAACTCTAGTTCTTAGTTGTTTGCTCTAGCAAAACTATTGAATCCCTACACCATATTGCTTGATATTGTGTAGATCCTGAAAAAGTCTTGTGTGATCTTCTGTTCCATTGGGAATTAGACGGTTGCAACTTACCGCTTCGTGGTCGGCGGCTACGTGCGCAAGTGTGTGGAGTTGCGAATATCTTGCGGGGTTGAGAGCCGTTGCATTGGCGACGGGGACCAATCGAGAGATCTCGTTCGTCATCAGTTATCATCCACTTCATCGTCGTGTATCTCCGCTGCCATCACCCCGTGATCATCATCACCACTCGTTGCTTACTCGAGAAGATCGGGCCACCCCCTATCATCTTGGTATCGGATTTCCGGTTTTCCTCGGTAAGCCATCCACAATCCACCCCATAGTTGAGTTGTGAGTGTTTTCCTATCCAGAAAAAGCCATAAAAAGTTAGGGTTAGGGTTTGCCATAGCCTTAGATTGCACTAATTTCAAGTTTTAGTTGCTTTTCGTAGTTGTTTTTGCGTATCTTTTCTTTCCATCTAGTATTTTAGGGTTTGAGTTTCCTCTATCATCTTGTGTTCCTTTGTCGTCTAGTGTCAGTTTTTGTTACTCCGAGTCCACATAGCGTACAGTGTGCTTGTTCCCCACCATAGACACAGCCTTTCGATATAAAGTGACTAGGAACTTCCCTAGAAGAGACTAGTTTTATCGCTCGACAGGCTGCTCGTTAGGTTATCGGTGCTTTGCATATTTCTGTTGGCCGTGTTATCAAGGAGTTGCGTCAAAAAATCAAAAAAAGAGAAAATTGAAAAGAAGCAAAAAGAGCTACATAGCTGCGTGTGTTATACAAAAAGAAAAATCCAAAAAGAAAAGTGTAGTGCTAGTTGAATCAAGTGAAGGCCTAAGTTTACTTTACTGCACCTGTAGTTGAGCAATCTTGTGTCTGTCTCGTTGAGCTTTGCTAGCGTCTCTCTTGTGCATTGCAACTTTTCTCACATATAGTTGCATTGCCCCATTATATCGCCTTGTGTGAGTATCATTGGTTGTCTACGGTCAGCGCTAGAGCTTGTTATTGGTGCAAATAGGTAGCCTACCTACAGCCCCACATATACCCTGCTTTGTCGTGTGATTTGTTCTTATACCCTTGATATTCGCTTCGCTACATCCGTGCACTGGTTGTTACTACAAGTGGTAAGCAACACTAATTTACTTTGGAACGGTAAGATCTCCTTTTCTTATCAGTTTTGAGTGAGTTGTGAGAGTACCACCATATATTTTCGATTTAGTGCACTAATCTACTAACGATGTCTGCTAGTGATCATAAACTTGTTAACCAGGAAAACAAGAGTGCTGTCGATATCATCACATGGAGGGAGTATGAGGCTCTTCGTAATGAGATGCGACGTGAATTCCGCGCTCAGGACGATGTGCTTAATGGGAAGATTGAAGAGATTTCCCAAAAGCTGGATGCTACTCATGTGACCGTCACTACAATGCAAGATCAAATGACGGATGTACAACGCAGTCTTGTTGATTTGCGTTTAGCTGTTGAGAATTTGACCGCACAACAACAACAACAACAACAAGAAGATGACGAAGATCCTGAGCTTCAAGATGACGCACACAATGCTCGCTGCGCCACGTGGTAATCGTCCTCGCGGTTGGGCTCCACTTGGCCGCAATGGTCGTGGACAAGATGAGGAAGATGGTTTGGGTAAGCCCAAGTTTTCAATACCCAAGTTTGAAGGAGGAGCTGATGTTGAAGAATACCTCACTTGGGAGCTCAAGATTGAGAAGTTGTGGAGCTTACATCCACATTATACTGAAGATCGGAAGATTAAGCTTGCTTCTTTCGAATTTGATGGCTACGCTTTGCGTTGGTGGGATGATTTTGTTCGTAACCGAGACGAGGATGGTGAGCAACCTATATGCACATGGCGTGCTATGAAGGAGGCGATGACTTCTCGCTTTGTGCCTACAAATTACTTGCGGAATATATATGATAAGTTGACTCTATTGAGACAAGGTGTGAAGACTGTGGATGAATACTACATGGAGATGGAGATGCTTGTGCAGCGTGGCCGTGTCCGTGAGTCTCTCGAGATGACAATGCAGCGTTTCCTCAACGGTTTGAAGTATGATATCAAAGGCATTGTTCGTCACTACAGTTACACCAATATGAATCAATTGTTACATCATGCAAGAGAAGCTGAATCACAGTTGGTTGACGAAGCAAAGATCAAAGGTTGAGCTACAGGAGGTGGGCGTTTCACACCCCGCGCGGCACCATCTTCGGCGCCGGCGCCTTCGACGCGCTCCGCACCTTACTCTACTACGCCTAGTAAGCCGGTCTCCAATGTGTCTAACACAAAGAAGTCCGAATCTGCTGCAAGTACGAGTGGCTCTAATGTGTCTACTGCGCGTAACCGTGATATGGTTTGTCATACATGTGGTGGCAAGGGTCACTTCAAGAGAGATTGTCGTAACCGCAAAGTCATGATTATCAATGAGGACAATGAATTCGAGACTGGAGATGATGTTGATCCTGATGCTCCAGAAGATGATGACTATGACACTGATGGTGAAGATGCATATCCGTCTGATGCTCGCACCATTGTTGTGTCGCAGCGTGCTCTTAATGTGTTGCCTAGTGCATCTACTCAGCGCTGCAATTTGTTCCAAACAAAGGCTTTAGTTGGTCCCGACAAGGCTTGCAAGGTCATTATTGATGGCGGGAGTTGCCGCAATTTAGCAAGCAAGGAGTTGTGTACCAAGCTGAAGTTGAAGTATCTACCGCACCCGCATCCATACTATATTCAGTGGTTGAGCGACAATGGTGAGATGAAGGTAAACCACATGGTGCGTGTTGAGTTTGCTATTGGACCGTATAAGGATTGCATTGATTTTGATGTCGTTCCTATGACGGTGTGTCACCTACTGTTGGGACGGCCTTGGCTCTATGACCGTTATGTGCAACACAATGGCCGTGCTAATACATATCACTTGGAGTTCAAGGGCAAGAAAATTAATTTACATCCTATGACACCACAGCAAATTGTCAATGAGTCTCGTCAAAAAGTTGAAGTCAACTTGGAGGATGCTTCATTAGATAGGCGAGAGAATTGTAATGTTGTGACTTGTGAGTGATATAACGAAAAGTGAGAGAGTGAATGACTTAGTCTCATTAGCCACCAAAGAAGACATGAGAGAATTTAGTGAGGATCCTACAGCCATGCCTCTTGTGCTCTTGTACAGGGGTACGGTTTTGGTTTCTAACGACATGACCCCTCTTCCTCTTGGTGTTTCTAATGTTTTGCAGGAATTTGGCGACGTGTTTCCGGACGAGGTACCCGCAGGACTTCCACCATTGCGAGGTATTGAGCATCAAATCGACTTGATTCCCGGAGCTTCGCTACCCAATCGGGCACCATATAGAACGAACCCCGAAGAGACGAAGGAGATACGAAGCAAGTACAAGCGCTACTCGACAAAGGTTATATCCGCATAAGCCTTAGTCCTTGTGTTGTTCCTATTATTCTTGTTCCTAAGAAAGATGGTACATGGCGTATGTGCGTAGATTGTAGAGCGATAAACAACATTACTATTCGATATCGTCATCCTATTCCCCGTTTAGAGGATATGCTAGATGAATTGAGTGGTGCTGCTGTTTTCACTAAAATTGATTTGTGTAGTGGTTATCATCAAATTAGGATGAAAGAAGGGGATGAGTGGAAAACCGCCTTTAAAACAAAATTTGGTTTATATGAGTGGTTAGTAATGCCTTTTGGTTTGACTAATGCACCTAGCACTTTCATGAGACTGATGAACCATGTTTTGCGTGATTTTATTGGCAAGTTTGTGGTTGTGTATTTTGATGACATATTAATTTACAGCCGCAACGAATCTGATCATATTATACATATTCGACATGTTTTGCAAGTGTTGCGTGATAGTAAACTCTATGGTAATCTTGAGAAGTGCACATTTTGCAAAGATAAGGTCATATTTCATGGTTATGTTGTCTCTAAGCATGGAGTAGAAGTAGATGTATCTAAAATTGAAGCTATTCAAAATTGGCCTACTCCCATGAATGTGAGTCAAGTTAGAAGTTTTCATGGTCTAGCTGGGTTTTATCGCCGTTTTGTGCCCAATTTTTCTACTATTGCTGCACCTTTGAATGAATTGACTAAAAAGGGTGTTGCATTTGAGTGGGGCGTTGCCCAAGATCATGCTTTTGATGAACTGAAACGATTGTTAACTTCTGCACCGTTGCTTGCACTTCCCGATTTCAATAAGCAATTTGAGATTGAATGTGATGCTAGTGGTATTGGAATTGGTGGTGTGTTGATGCAAGAGGGTCGCCCAATTGCATATTTTTCTGAGAAACTTTCTGGTGCTAAGTTGAACTATCCAATATATGATAAAGAATTGTATGCTTTAATTAGAGTTCTTGAAGTTTGGCAACATTATTTGTGGCCAAAAGAATTTATCATACATTCTGATCATGAAGCTTTTAAATATCTGAAAGCCCAATCTACTTTGCATAGGCGTCTTGCTAAGTGGGTTGAGTTCATTGAGTCTTTTCCATACATTATTAAGCATAAGAAGGGAAAAGATAATATTGTTGCTGATGCTCTATCTAGGAAGACTATGCTATTAACCCATCTTGATGTTAAAATTCCTGGATTAGAGGTGTTATGTGATTTATATGCGATCGATCATGATTTTGCTGAACCGTACCGCTTGTGTGTTATGGGTAAAGCATGGGAAAAGTATCACATACACGATGGGTTCTTGTTTAGAGCTAACAAACTATGTGTTCCGGAATCGTACGTGCGTTTGCTCTTATTGCAGGAATCACATGCTGGAGGTTTGATGGGTCACTTTGGGCGTGAGAAGACGCTACTCATGCTCGCTGATCATTTTTATTGGCCAAAGATGAGGCGGGATGTGGACAGGTATGTGAAGAGGTGCAGTACTTGCAAAAAGTCCAAGTCAAAGCTGAAGCCTCACGGTTTGTATACTCCGTTACCGGCACCTACTACACCTTTGGAAGATATTAGTATGGATTTTGTGTTGGGTTTGCCGCGTACTAAAAGAGGCCATGATTCTATATTTGTGGTAGTGGACAGATTTTCTAAAATGTCACACTTTATTGCCTGCCACAAAAGCGACGATGCGTCGCATATTGCTAACCTGTTTTTCAGGGAGATTGTTCGACTACATGGAGTCCCGAAGACTATTGTTTCTGATCGTGATGTGAAGTTCATGAGCTACTTCTGGAAGACACTTTGGGGAAAGCTGGGGACAAAACTACTGTTCAGTACTACTTGTCATCCCCAAACTGATGGTCAAACTGAGGTGGTGAATCGAACCTTGTCACAACTGCTGAGATCCATGATCAAGAAGAACCTGAAGGAGTGGGAAGAGTGTTTGCCGCATGTAGAGTTTGCTTACAACAGGGCGGTACATTCTACCACGGAGTTGTGTCCTTTTGAGGTGGTGTATGGTTTCAAACCCATTACTCCACTTGACTTGTTGCCTTTGCCCATACATGAGAGAGTTAATATGGAGGCATCCAAGAGGGCAGATTTTGTGCGGAAGATCCATGTGAAGACTAAATAGTTAATAGAGAAGAAAGGCAAGAGCAATGCTGCAAGGATGAACAAGAAGCGCAAAGAGATGTTGTTCAAGCCTGGTGATATGGTCTGGGTACATTTTCGCACGGATAGGTTCCCGAAGCTGCGGAAGTCTAAGTTGAAGCCTCGTGGTGCTGGGTCCTTACAAAGTGCTTGCCAAGATCAATGATAATGCATACTCGATAGATCTTCCGAGTTGATGAGTTTGGTGTCGGTAATTCTTTCAATGTTGCTGATTTGACACCATATGACGGAGAAGACCTTGGAGCATCGAGGTCGACGCCTTTTGAAGGGGGAGATGATGAGGACATCCCTACTACACCACTACCTCCGTCATTGATAAATGAAGATGAACCTGCTGTGAAGCTCAAGTCCAATGAAGTTCGGATTGGACCAATTACAAGGGCTTGTGCGAAGCTACTTAAACAACAGGTGAACTTGTTTCTAAACGGTACTTTGATTGATGGGAATTTTATACTGCCTAAGTCCTATTACTTATGTATCATCAGGTATCAAGAGGAGACGAGCGTCGCACGAGGAGTAGAGGAGCTGCTGGACATGAAGACGGACGTCAAGATGGACGTGAAGCTGGACATGGAGCTGGACATGAAGATATCTCATGGTCGCGCGAGGGAGGAGCGGGAGGCATGCGCGAGAGGAGAAGACGACGTCCAGGCCGGTCCAGCACCCGGTTAGACCGGCCTCCAGACCGGCCAGCCCGGTCCCTGGCCCGGTTGACCGGCCGCCAACCGGATGGGATGCATCGTACGGGCAAAAACCGGAAAGTTGCGAAGTTTCCGGTTGCCGACCGGTTGACCGGACGCCAGACCGGCCGACCCGGTCCCTGGCCCGGTTGACCGGATTCCAGACCGGATTCGTCCGAGTCTGTCTCGACCAGATCTATTCTGGGTCGGTTATTCTTGTATCTTTTCGACCGTAAGTCGTCCCGGACGCCTATATAAGTGCCCGGGACGCCCCCTAGCTGCTTTAGACCACGTTTAAGATAAACCCTAGTTCTTAGTTGTTTGCTCTAGCAAAACTATTGAATCCCTACACCATATTGCTTGATATTGTGTAGATCCCGAAAAAGTCTTGTGTGATCTGTCTGTTCCATTGGGAATTAGACGGTTGCAACTTACCGCTTCGTGGTCGGCGGCTACGTGCGCAAGTGTGTGGAGTTGCGAATATCTTGCAGGGTTGAGAGCTGTTGCATTGGCGACAGGGACCAATCGAGAGATCTCGTTGCGTCATACAAGTTATCATCCACTTCATCGTCGTGTATCTCTGCTGCCATCACCCCGTGATCATCATCACCACCGTTGCTTACCGAGAAGATCGGGCCACCCCTCTATCACATAGCTTCTTCAAGTTCACTAATCCTATGGGTTCGATTATCATGAGTAGCACAAGTTTCTAAAACGGCAATTCTCTCATTGATTCCACTTAGAGTTTTATCAAGTTTATCAGTGTTATTAAGTAATATTCCCAATTTAGTCTCAACACTTGGAAGATTTTTCTCTATGGCCTCCAACTTTTTCATGACATCTTCAAGAGAGATTTCAATTTTAGCTTCATTAACAGGTGGTATTCCAACTAGACTCTCAATAATGCAACTAGCTTCTAAAGCAGGGGTGCCTAGGAAATTACCTCCCGCAAGAGTATCAAGAACATACCTATTCCAGCTAGAGATACCAACATAAAAGTTCCTAAGTAGGATAATAGTGGAGTGTTTCTTAGTGCACCTATGATGAGCATCACTAATGCTATATCAAGCATCTTTAAAACTTTCTCCCCCTTGTTGCTTAAACGAACGAACTTTGACTTCAGGATTACTCATTTTAGTAGTAGTAAATAAAGCAAACTAAATAAAGTAGATGCAAGTAACTAAATTTTTTGTGTTTTTAATATGGAGAACGCAAATAAGACAGTAAATAAAGTAAAACTAGTAACTATTTTTTTGTATTTTTGATATAGAGAGCAAACAAAGCAGTAAATAAAGTAAAGTAAAGCAAGACAAAAACAAAGTAAAGAGATTGGATGTGGGAGACTCCCCTTGCAGCGTGTCTTGATCTCCCCGGCACCGGCGCCAGAAAAAGAGCTTGATACGCGTGAAGCACACGTCCGTTGGGAACCCCAAGAGGAAGGTGTGATGCGTACATCAGCAAGTTTTCCCTCAGTAAGAAACCAAGGTTATCGAACCGAGTAGGAGTCAAGGATCACGTGAAGGTCGTTGGTGACGGAGTGTAGTGCGGCGCAACACCAGTGGATTCCGGCGCTAACGTGGAACCCGCACAACACAATCAAAGTACTTTGCCCCAACGTAACAGTGAGGTTGTCAATCTCACCGGCTTGTTGTAAACAAAGGATTAAATGTATAGTGTGGAAGATGATGTTTGTTTGCGAAGAACAGTAAAGAGTAAGTATTGCAGTAGATTGTATTTCAGATGTAAAAGAATGGACCGGGGTCCACAGTTCACTAGTGGTGTCTCTCCAATAAGATAAATAGCATGTTGGGTGAACAAATTACAGTTGGGCAATTGACAAATAGAGAGGGAATAACAATGCACATACATATCACGATGACTACTATGAGATTTAATCAGAGCATTACGACAAAGTACATAGACCGCTATCCAAGCATGCATCTATGCCTAAAAAGTCCACCTTCGAGTTAGCATCCGCACCCCTTCCAGTATTAAGTTGCAAACAACGAGACAATTGCATTAAGTATGGTGCGTAATGTAATCAACACAAATATCGTTAGACAAAGCATTGATGTTTTATCCCTAGTGGCAACAGCACATCCACAACCTTAGAACTTTCTCGTCATCTGTCTCGCATTCAATGGAGGCATGAACCCACTATCGAGCATAAATACTCCCTCTTGGAGTTACAAGTAGCAACTTGGCCGAGCCTCTACTAGCAACGGAGAGCATGCAAGAACATAAACAACACATATATGATAGATTGATAATCGACTTGACATAGTATTCCATATTCATCGGATCCCAACAAACACAACATGTAGCATTACAAATAGATGATCTTGATCATGATAGGCAGCTCACAAGATCTAACATGATAGCACAATGAGGAGAAGACAACCATCTAGCTACTGCTATGGACCCATAATCCAGGGGTGAACTACTCACACATCAATCCGGAGGCGATCATGGTGATGAAGAGTCCTCCGGGAGATGATTCCCCTCTCCGGCAGGGTGCCAGAGGCGATCTCCTGAATCCCCCGAGATGGGATTGGCGGCGGCGGCGTCTCTGGAAGGTTTTCCGTATCGTGGCTCTCGGTACAGGGGTTTTCGCGACGAAGGTTATAAGTAGGCGGAAGGGCAGAGTCGGAGGGTGTTGGAGACTGTCCTAGGAGAGCCCAGAATATTCCAGGGAGTAATAGTATATTTGTGCTATCCTAGGAGTGCCCGGAACATTCCGAGTGAATGTTGTAGTCTAGGCTAGTGTCCTACCAGATTCTAGAGTATTCCACTGTACTAGTTAACATGTACCTAGTTCAGCTATATATATATATATATATATATATATATATATGAGGGTGTGGAGGACCTGAAGGGGTCTGCCCAACCAGAAACTATTTTCTCCCAAAAACTACATGGTATCAGAGCTGGAGGCAACGCTGGGTGGCCGCTGGTGGTGAATCGGCGCTCAGCCGGCACAAGTGTATGAGCTGGAGCTGGGGCGTGTGCTGGCTGGAAGCGAGGAGGAGGAAGGAGAAGCCCGGATGCGAAGTTCCGCAGGTGAAGTATCGACTGGTGGAGTCCCCGGTAAAGAGAATCGTTAGGAGGAACAGCAGCCGAGCACCGTCCCGGAGCGGAGTGGAAGAGGAGAGAAGAGCTGATTGGAGCTAGTGTGTGTGCGGCTGTGGCTAGGAGAGGAAGCAGAGGGGCATTATCTGAAAGAGGAACCTGAGTGGTAGCTGCAGGTGGTTGCAGGGAATAGGTGTGTATCGTGGCTCTCGGTACAGGGGTTTTCGCGACGAAGGTTATAAGTAGGCGGAAGGGCAGAGTCGGAGGGTGTTGGAGACTGTCCTAGGAGAGCCCAGAATATTCCAGGGAGTAATAGTATATTTGTGCTATCCTAGGAGTGCCTGGAACATTCCAGTGAATGTTGTAGTCTAGGCTAGTGTCCTACCAGATTCTAGAGTATTCCACTGTACTAGTTAACATGTACCTAGTTCAGCTATATATATATATATATATATATATATATATATATATATATATATATATATATATATATATATATATATGAGGGTGTGGAGGACCTGAAGGGGTCCGCCCAACCGAGAAACTATTTTCTCCCAAAAACTACATGGTATCGAGCCGGAGGCAACGCCGGGTGGCTGCCGGTGGTGAATCGGCGCTTAGCGGCACAAGTGTATGAGCTGGAGCTGGGGCGTGTGCTGGCTGGAAGCGAGGAGGAGGAAGGAGAAGCCCGGATGCGTGAAGTTCCGCAGTGAAGTATCGATTGGTGGAGTCCCCGGTAAAGAGAATCGTTTGGAGGAACGAGCAGCCGAGCACCGTCCCTGGAGCGGAGTGGAAGAGGAGAGAAGAGCTGATTGGAGCTAGTGTGTGTGCGGGCTGTGGCTAGGAGAGGAAGCAGAGGGGCATTATCTCGAAGAGGAACCTGAGTGGTAGCTCGCAGGTGGTTGCGGGGAATAGGTGTGCACCTGATTTGTATTTCTCCGAGGCGTTGTGATTGTTCGGATCATGGGGGAAAATCAAGGATTGGAGAAGACACTTGAGAAACTGGCCGAGCTTCTCACAGCCAAGGCAGGTGGTGTATTATCATCACATAGTACAGTTTCGTAGCAGACCCAGAAGATTGAACTGCCATCCAATGAGATCAAGTTGGAAGGCGTAAAAAACTATTTGAGCTGGTCAAGAAGGGCTTTGCTCATCTTAAGGACTAAAGACTTGGAGAGGTATGTTGAGGGTGAAGCAGCCGAGCCAGGGGACAAGACATCTCCAAAATGGAAGGTGTGGAGTACTACTAATTCGCTGATTGTTGCGTGGCTATTAAATTCCTTATCCCCAATGGAGATCCTCTCTAGTGCAGCTGAAGTATGGGAGACCTTAAAGAAATTGTATTCAGGTGAAGGGAATGTAATGTTGATGGCTGAAACAGAGGAGAGACTGAGTGAACTGAGACAAGAGGACAAGTCTCGTGATGGAGTATGTCGCTGAGCTGCAGCATTTGTGGGCTGATTTAGATCACTATGATCCTCTGGAGCTCCATCATGCAGATTGCATTGCTGCTACTAGAAAGTGGATTGAACGCAGGCGAGTGATGAAATTTCTGAAAGGCCTAAACTCTGAGTTCGAGGGAGGACGTGCTGCATTGTACCATCAGCCTTCACTTCCCACTCTAGAGGATGCCATAGCAGCGATCACACAGGAAGAGGTCAGATTGAAGTTGACAAAGAGCAACACAACAACTCCATCTCATCCAGCCTTCGTTGTAACCCAAAGCTTGGAGACTAGGGACTGCTTCAACTGTGGTGAGAATGGTCATTTGAGCCGAAATTGCACAGCCCCACGCAGGGGAATTCGGGGTAGAGGAAGAGGATATAATAGAGACGGATTAAGCGGAGGCACGTGCCGAGGCCGAGGATACTCAAGTGGCCCTAGAGCAAATGTGGCATTCTCCGAAGAAGAATCCTCGGGCACATCTCATGAAGAGCTAAAGAAGGAAGCAAATGTGACTAATGATGGCGGTTATGGGGACTTCAGCTTCGACAAGTTCGCTCACCTTGCCTACACCGATGAAGGTAATTATGCCCATGCATCTACATCTTTGCATAAGTCTTGTTCAAATTGGATATTAGATTCTGGTGCATCAAAGCATGTTACGGGCACATTCAAAGAGTTCGATTCTTACACCCAATATCCACCCTCACATAAAGAAACTATTCAAACCGCCGATGGAACCTCTCAGCCCATCATAGGAGTTGGAACAGTTCAGTGCACTCCCGCAATTAAGTTATCTTCTATCCTTCACGTTCCTGCCTTCCCCGTAAGCCTTATTTCATTGAGTGCCTTGGTTGATGATATAGATTGTCGTGTAATGCTTGACTGCAAGATGTGTTTAATTCAGGAAAGGCTGACTGGAGAGAGGCTTGGGACCGGAACCAGGCATAAGGGACTGTGGTATATGGACCGGGAGGTGACAAACGATGCATTATGTCTTGTACTAGCAAAGAATCAGGGGAGAGAAGGAAGCCATGGTGATGCTTCAACATTGTAGAATGGGACATTTGTCTTTTGATAAAATGTATAAGGTTGTGCCTGATGTGATGTGTGGGGTGGATAAAAACAAATTAGTGTGTGATGCTTGTGAGTTTGGGAAACACACTAGACCATCCTATGTGAGTAGGGGACTCCGGAGTATCTCGCCTTTTGTGCTTATTCATTCAGATGTCTGGACATGCCCTGTTATCTCTATCGGTGGAATGAAGTACTTCGTGACATTCATTGACTCGTTATTCTCGCATGACATGGGTGTATCTTATGAAGCATAAAAATGAGGTATTTAGATGTTTCCAGGACTTTTATGCTTATGTGAAAAATCAGTTCCATACACAAGTGCAGGTAATTAGGACAGACAATGGGACTGAGTATGTGAATAAAGAGTTTGGTGCATTCTTGTCAGCAGAAGGTATATTGCACCAAACCTCCTGTCCAGATACGCCCCCTCAAAATGGAGTAGCAGAAAGGAAAAACCGTCATATTTTGGAGGTTGCTCGGTCGCTGATGTACACAATGAATGTGCCAAAATTCTTATGGAGTGAGGCGGTGATGACAGCCACATATCTCATCAACCGCATGCCATCAAGGGTGATTGGGATGAAGTCACCATGTGAAATGTTGCTAGGTGAGAACAAGTTTTTAGTTGCTCCTAAAGTATTTGGGTGCACGTGCTTTGTTAGAGATCATAGACCCTTGGTGGGGAAGTTGGACCCACGAGCGGTTAAGTGTATATTTATAGGATACCCATCTGGACAAAAGGGCTACAAGTGTTGGAGTCCTATCGAGCGAAGGACATTTGTGAGCATGGATGTGACATTTAGGGAGTCTGAGCCGTTCTATGGAGAGAAGACCGATCTCAGCTCATTATTTGACATTGACTTTGACTCTCCTAACACAGGTGAGGCTAGTCGAGAGGGGGAGAGTGAGGTGTTGAGGACAAATGAAGATGAACCTTTGAGAGTTATGGTTGATTCAGTCCCATATCCTATGGGTGAGGAGAGATGGAGAAAGCCAAACGAGGAAGAGAACTTGAAAGTGTATACACGAAGAAAATCGCAGCATGAGCAGTAGCAACAACAGGCTCCCACGACAAGTGACACACAGGTGCAGGGGGAGCAACATGTGCAACAACAGGCTCCCACGACAAGTGACACACAGGTGCAGGGGGAGCAACATGCTCCAACAGGTGTTGAAACTGATGAATTGTCTGATGACGCAGGTCCATCTATTACGAGGGATTCAATGGACTTGCCCATTGCCTTAAGAAAAGGAACCCGAGCTGCAGCTAGAAAACCTCCAAATTGGTACCAGGAGGAGCATGACATTGCTAATTATGTATCATATGCATCTCTATCTACGAACTACAGTGGCCTTCATCGCATCATTGCAATCTGTGGTGATCCCAAGAGACTCGGAAAGTAGCAAAGCAAGACCCCAAGTGGCGTGAGGCCATGATAGAGGAGTTAAATGCTCTCGAAAGGAATAAAACTTGGGAACTTGTACATCTTCCAGCAGGAAAGAGAGCTGTTGGGTGTAAATGGATCTACACCGTGAAACAAAATCCGTAAGGGAAAATTGAAAGGTACAAGGCAAGACTAGTTGCGAGAGGATATAGTCAGACATATGGGATTGACTATGATGAGACTTTTGCGTCGGTGGCAAAGATGAACACGGTGAGGATCCTAATCTCATGTGCAACTAACTTCGGGTGGCCTTTGCATCGCTTGGATGTCAAGAATGCATTCTTGCATGGAGATTTAAAGGAGGAAGTATACATGGATATCCCACCCGGTTTCTCCACTCCTAGAACATCCGGAAAGGTATGCGAAGTTGGAGAAAATCTCTATACGGCCTTAAGCAATCTCCACGGGCATGGTTTGATAGATTTAGACGAGTTATATGTGCTATGAGATATAAGCGGTGTAATGGGGATCATACGGTATTCTATCGGCACTCAAATAGCAAGATTACAATCCTTGCCGTATATGTTGATGATATCATAATCACCGGAGATGATGAGGTGGAGATATCACGATTGAAAGACAGCCTACGCAAGGAATTTGAGGTAAAGGATCTTGGCCAACTCAAGTACTTTCTTGGCATAGAAATTGCTAGATCCCCCAAAGGGATTGTTCTCTCCCAGATGAAAGTATGTATTGGACTTGCTTAGTGACACGAGCATGCTTGGGTGTCGGGTTGCATCAACACCTATTGATCAAAACCACAAATTATGCGCCGAATCTGGGAACCGGTGAACAAAGAGAAGTACCGAAGCTTGTTGGAAGGCTCATCTATCTATGTCACACGAGACCTCGATATTTCATATGCCTGTGAGTGTAGTGAGCAGATACAAGCATGATCCTAGAAGCGGACACTTATATGCGGTCAACCAAATCCTCCGGTACTTGAAAGGTAGTCCAGGAAAGGGACTATGGTTCAAAAGGAATGGTCATCTAAATGTGGATGGGTATTGTGATGCTGACTGGGCAAGTTGCTTGGATGATAGGAGATCAACATCTGGTTATTGTGTGTTTGTCGGGGAAATTTAGTGTCATGGCGAAGTAAGAAGCAGCCAGTGGTTTCAAAGTCAACAGCTGAAGCTGAATACGAGCTATGTCGCAAGGTTTGAGTGAGATGTTATGGGTGAGGAATCTTCTTTCGAACCGAAACCGTTGAGGAAAGGCCCTTTAAATTTGTGGTGTGACAACAAGTTGGCAATCAACATCGCAAACAATCTCGTTCAACATGATAGAACCAAGCATGTGGAGATTGATCGCTTCTTCATAAAGGAGAAGTTGGATGACGGTATAATTAAGATAAGTCATGTAACCTCTAGCAAACAAATTGCAGACTGTTTAACTAAATGATTAGGAAATAAATAGTGTAGTTCAACTTGTAACAAGATGAGAATGATAGATATCTATCATCCATCTTGAGGGGGAGTGTTGGAGACTGTCCTAGGAGAGCCCAGAATATTCCAGGGAGTAATAGTATATTAGTGCTGTCCTAGGAGTGCTCGGAACATTCCGAGTGAATGTTGTAGTCTAGGCTAGTGTCCTACCGTATTCTAGAGTATTCCATCGTACTAGTTAACATGTACCTAGTTCAGCTATATATATATGAGGGTGTGGAGGACCTGAAGGGGTCTGCCCAACCAGAAACTATTTTCTCCCAAAAACTACAGAGGGCTGACGAGGGGCCCACACCATAGGGCGGCGCGGGCCCCCCTTTGGCCGCGCGGCCCTATGGTGGCGGCGCCTCGTCGCCCCACTTCGTATCCCCTTCGGTCTTCTGGAAGCTCCTTGGAAAAATAAGACCCTGGGCGTTGATTTCGTCCAATTCCGAGAATATTTCCTTTGTAGGATTTCTGAAACCAAAAATAGCGAGTAAACAAAGAATCGGCTCTTCGGCATCTCGTCAATAGGTTAGTGCCGGAAAATGCATAATAATGACATAAAGTGTGTATAAAACATGTGAGTATCATCATAAAAGTAGCATGGAACATAAGAAATTATAGATACGTTTGAGACGTATCATCGCCGCCTCGCGAGCGGAATCCAGGGATCCGCCGCTGCCGGCACCGCACGGGCTTTGCCGGCGGCTATCGCCGGCGGCGGTGGTGGAGGGGGCGGGGAGAGGGGTGGCTGGGGCTAGGGTTTGGGGTCGCCCTCCCGTCGCCCGCGGGGAGCGACAGGACGGGCCGAAACGTTTTTTTCCAAGATGGACTCAGCTAATAGCATTATACACTATGGAACAGAAACAAAGGCCCTCGGGTCATCCTCCCTGGGCCACATGGAGGAAACCCTAGAAATCACCACCGTCACCCTCCCTTCCCACGCCTCCCCTCTCTCGACATCGCTGAAGGAGGCTACCGGGCTAAGCCTATGCGGTGGACGGCAGCAGTGGGGCTTTCTCGAACTGTGGCGGCGCGGGATGGCTTGGACCAAGGACGCCGGCCCTCCTAATCTGCTCTGTTGTGGCGGCCTTCGCGGCTGTTAGGGCGACGCGGGGTCGGGCCTAGAGGCGTTCTGGCCATATGCTTTGTGGTGCTCGTCCATGGAGTCTCGACGAGATCTTGGCACAGCAGCGCATCCCAGGATCGGCCACGTCAGCAACCCACGGAAAAGTGATGGCTAGTATGTTGGTGGCAGCCGAACCTGGTTGGGCTTGGCCTCCTAGCGTGGATTGTGCATGGCCATGCTCGTGGTATCCACCCCGTGTGTTTGACATGGGGTGGTTGCGCACCTACAGTCTGGTTGGAATAAATGTGGTGGTCGACCTATGGTTTTTCTCTCGCGCCAAGACGAATATTCTTTAGATGCTTGTCCTCCTTGACCTGACCGAAGTGTCGAGTTCCGGAAGGCTCTGCTAGTGAACTCCCTTATATTTTATGTTTTCTTTCTTCTCTTTTATATTTATTTTTTGATTGAAAAATCTGCACATTTTATAAAATTTGAACATTCTTAAATCTGAACAACTTCAAAATTTGAATAAATTTCAAATCTTCAACATTTTCCATATTTAAAGATTTTTAGAATTTTAAAATATTCAAAATCCAAACATTTTTCTTATTTGAAAAATTTTAAGATTTTTTTGACAGTCAATACCACATATATTCATAGTAACAAATAGTACATGGTAGAGATACATGAACTGACTCCGATGATTACAAAATAAAGTCTAAAAGATAGTAACAAATCTTCGAGGTCTTCAATTTTTTCTTCTTCCAGAACACAATCTTATACTCTTCTGAAGGCAGCTAAAGATAGATAACGAACCATAGACTTGTAAATACCGACGAAAGTTCTCCCATAATTTTTTGAGCCGCAATGTGATGACCCACAAGTATAGGGGATCGCAACAGTCTTCGAGGGAAGTATTACCAAATTTATTGATTCGACACAAGGGGAGACAAAGAATACTTGAAAGCCTTAACAGCGGAGTTGTCAATTCAGCTCGCACTGGAAACAGACTTGCTCGCAAGAGTTTATCAATAGTAACAATTTTATAGTAGTAGCGGTAGTGAAATAACAGCGACAGAGTAACAAAGACAGCAGTAGTGATTTTAGTAAACAACAGGATTAAAATATTGTAGGCACGGGGATGGATGACGGGCGTTGCATGGATGAGAGAAACTCATGTAACAATCATAGCAGGGCATTTGCAGATAATAATAAAACGGTATCCAAGTACTAATCAATCAATAGGCATGTGTTCCAATTATAGTCGTACGTGCTCGCGAGTGAGAAACTTGCACAACATCTTTTGTCCTACCAGCCGGTGGCAGCCGGGCCTCAAGGGAAACTCATCGGATATTAAGGTACTCCTTTTAATAGAGTACGGAGCAAAGCATTAACACTCCGTGAACACATGTGATCCTCACATCACTGCCATCCCCTCCGGTTGTCCCGATTTCGTCACTTCGGGGCCATTGGTTCCGGACAGACGACATGTGTATACAACTTGCAGGTAAGATCATAAACAACGAATATCATGATGAAATAATAACATGTTCAGATCTGAGATCATGGCACTCGGGCCCTAGTGACAAGCATTAAGCATAACAAGTTGCAACAATATCATAAAAGTACCATCTACGGACACTAGGCACTATGCCCTAACAATCTTATGCTATTACATGACCAATCTCATCCAATCCCTACCATCCCCTTCGGCCTACAGCGGGGAATTACTCACACATGGATGGGGGAAACATTGCTGGTTGATGGAGAGGCGTTGGCGGTGATGGCGGTGATGATCTCCTCCAATTCCCGTCCCGGCGGAGTGCCGAACGGAGACTTCGGCTCCTGCGACGGAGTTTCGCGATGTGGCGGCGTTCCGGAGGGTTTCGGCGACTTCGACTTCTCTCCGTGCGTTTTTAGGTCGAGGCGAATAAGTAGTCCGAAGGGGGCGTCGGAGGCCGACCGAGGGGCCACACTACATGGCCGCGCGGCCCCCCGGGCCGCGCCGCCATGTAGTGTGGGGCCCTCGGGCCTCCACTTCAATTGCCCTTCCGGCTCCGTCATTATTCCGGGAAAATAGGCCCTTTCGTCAAAATCCCGAGGTTTTTCCTGAAAGTTGGATTTACGCACAAAAACGAGACACCGGAACGGTTCTGCTGAAAACAGCGTTAGTCCGTGTTAGTTGCATCCAAAATACACAAATTAGAGGCAAAACAATAGCAAAAGTGTTCGGGAAAGTAGATACGTTTTGGACGTATCAACTCCCCCAAGCTTAGCTTATTGCTTGTCCTCAAGCAATTCGGTTAACAAGTCGAGCGATAAAAGAACTTTCACGAACACATTTGCTCATATGATGTATATATTCTCATGATATGGCTAATACTTGAGCAGTTCATAATAAGGTACATGCAAATAAGATCATCTAACAGCTATGTCAATCATGAAGAGGTACCAACAATTAATAATAAGCATCATGAATCATGTATATAAGCGGGATTGCAATGTTCATAAGAGAGTATGATAAAGTGGTATCTCGCTTGCCTGTATTTGATCGGCAAAACATAAATGCCCGGGCACCTCTGGAGTTCATAGAAAGACTAGAAGTAGTGATTGTCAAAGATAAAAGCATCAAAGTTATACCACAATCAATCATATTTTGAGACAAGCATATTATACTAAGAATGACAGATGTGCTCTCAAGAAAGTGCTCAAAGAAATAATGGAGACACAACATAAAAGTAAAAGATTGACCCTTCGCAGAGGGAAGCAGGGATTAACATGCGCTAGAGCTTTTCATTTGTGAAGCAGGAGTAAAATTATTTTGAGAGGTGTTTGTTGTTGTCAACGAATGGTAATGGGTACACCAACTACCTCGCCAACCGGACTTTCAAGAGCGGCTCCCATGAGTTATTGCATATTTATGTGGCACTCCTTCCAACCTTTCTTACACAAACCATGGCTAACCGAATCCTCGGGTGCACTGCCAACAATCTCATACCATGAAGGAGTGCCTTTTTATTTTAGTTTTATTATGATGATGACACTCCCCCAACCTTTGCTTACACAAGCCATGGCTAACCGAATCCTTCGGGTGCCGTCCAACAATCACAAACCATGGAGGAGTGTCTATTTAAGTTAATTAATTCGGGACTGGGAATCCCATTGCCAGCTCTTTTTGCAAAATTATTGGATAAGCGGATGTGCCACTATTCCATATGAGAGTCCGTCAAAAGTAAATGACAAGGTTGAAAGCTAAACACCACATACTTCCTCATGAGCTATGAAACATTAACACAAATTAAGAAGCATTTTGAAGATTTTAAAGGTAGCGCATGAGAATTTACTTGGAATGGTTTGAAATGCCATGCATAGGTATTTATGGTGGACACTCTGGAATAACTTGGTTTTCATGTGTTTGGAGGCACGAGCAGCGTTCCCGCTCGGTACAAGTGAAGGCTAGCAAAAGACTAGGGAGCGACAAATCAAGAGAGCGATAGACTTGTCATAATCATGCTTGCGGCAAAATAAATTAACTGGGGCATAAAAGTGATACAAGAACTCTGAAGCAATGTAAATCATTGAGGCTTAATTGACTCTTGTTCAGTCATATGCATGCGTGAGCATGTGCCAAGTCGATATAAATGAATTATTCAGAGGAGGATACCACCATCCCATACTTACTTATGAATAAAATAATGCAAGCAAACATCCATGACATGCTACTCATATTAATAGATTGGAGCTAATCATGAGAGATCATGAACCACTAGACTTTCTTAAATGACATAAACCTCACATGAACCAACTAAGCATGCTCACATGGATGAGTATATGTACAAAAATGAAAACAAATAGAGTTCATACCAGCTTCTCACCACAATCAGATTGTCGTAGATCGTCATTATTGCCTTTTCACTTGTGTAGCTTGGATAATATGAAATGAAAACCACGCTCCAGCCACCGAAGACCATTGAACTCATGATGAACTTTACAAACCAAAGAAGAACAGCAAATATTTTTGGTGTTTTCGAATTTGAGAACAAGAACAAAAGGAAACAAGCAAACAAAGCAAAATCTTTTTGGGTTTTCTTATAGCAAACTAGCAATAGCAAATAAAGCGAAACAAATGCAAAAACCAAGATAAAGAAATGGTGAAGAGAAACAACAGAAATATTTTTGGTCTTTTTGTGTTTTGGGAAAGAAACAAAGTGAAAACAAGAAATAGCAAACTAAAAGAAACACGAGAAAAGCGAGATGGCAGAAATCTGCCAAAACCTGACAGCAGTACAGAAATCGATTTTTACAAAAATCTTACGTTGCTCAGTTCGAAAAGTGTTCAACTAATGAAAGTTAGATAACAACCTGGGGAACATGCACAAAAAATTTCAACTCAAAATACTGTTCTGGCTGGGCACACGAATTTTTACGGTAACAGCCCAGAATCTGTTTTCAGGCAGCACTTCCCCAAATATCATCTTCCTCTCATTGGAAAACCACTCAAACAAACTAAACAAGTATATACAAGTATCCAGCAATCATAATATGCAAAGAATGAGTGATGCCGGTATACCTCCCCCAAGCTTAGGCTTTTGGCCTAAGTGGAGTTCAACCCCAACGAGGTCGTTCCTCGCCGGTGGGTAGTCCATGGAGTAGTCATAGTAAAGCTCCTGCGCAAAAGAAAAGCGTGGAGGCTCCGCATATCCACCATGTTGATGCGAGGAACTTGCTGCATCGGATGATGAGTCGAGGTGCTCCTCGACCTCTATGTCGTCTCTTGCATGTTGGCCTCCTCTCTCTATATGTGCATCTAGTGCACCTTCTGTGACCGACCAATCTCCCCTGAGAAACTCCTTCCATCGCAAATCATCTTGTAAAGATCCGAGAGTTCTTGCGGCGATCCCCTTATCTTCTCGCACGACCCCCATTGCGGTATTCTAATTGCTGCACAAAAAGCACTAAATGGCAAGTTGACAGTTTTATTGTAAATTTTATACTGGACCGTGGGGTTAGATCGCGACCAATTAAACTTGAAGTCCTGCACAAAAGCCATAGTTAATTTTACATATTGTCTTGGCTCTCCTTCAACAAAGTCACTCAGCCCTGCACGAGAAATTAGAGTTTGAACATCTTCAAATATCCCCGCGCTTCTCATGAAATCCGCGCACGGGTGGTAAGAGGGGTATACTCCCTCTTCACGATTGACTACCATAACTTGTTGGACTTCCAATTCTTGCTGGTTCAAGTGATATCTATTCCATTCCATTTTCTGAAATTTCAACAACCAATATAAAAATTTGATTTGGTGACATAAAATTGAGGGAAACTACCATAGGAACTTGCTAGAGTACAAATCATGCATCAAAACTAATTTCTATCAACTAGAACAAGCATGCAAGCTCACCAAACATGTTACCTACAGCAGCAAAATATTCAAGATATACTCAACCAAACGAAATTCTACTTGGATGGGTGGAGGAGTCACATACCGAAGAGCAAATGTGCCAAATTTCGGACGAAATCTGGGCTGAGCAAAGAGATCGAGAAATCTGGAGCTCCGGAGCAAAAACGCGAGAGAGATGAACTTGGTACGAGTTTTTTTGGGAGAGAGAAGGTGCTCGGGAGGAAGAGATGGCAAAGTGGGGCGAGAGGGAGCCCACACCACATGGTGGCGCGGCCACCTCCTTGGCCGCGCCGGCCGGTGGTGTGGCGCCCTCCGGTGCCCCACAGGTCATCCTCCGGTGCTCCCGGTGCCTCGTCGAAAAATAGGACCAACGGTATAATTTTCGCGAATTTTTGAAAACTTTGAAAAATGCACATTTTCTGGGTATTAAGTTTATTATTACTGGCCAGGAAAATTTTTGAAATCTCTAATCAACTAAAGAACTTTACAAATTAAAAGTGCTACAGCAACTAGAGCAAGTGGAGGAAGAAAGATATGTTGTTTACCCCCTCTATGCATATAAAAAGTATTTGTTAACAAGGTTGATCAAGTCTTGCCACCAAATAAATTTTACATAGCATATGAAGAAATAAACCTCAAATCAATCATGTTACCTTGAATTGTATTGATATGGATCCAATAACAAGAGTTTGATATTCTTCTTTAGGCTCATATATGGGACAATCGATGGTTCCCACTTTGATAGTTCTCACATGAGAGATAGTATTAACTCCGCACGCTCTCTCAATTCTCTTGGGGAAATAGACGGTGTGTTCCTTATCATCAACATTGAAAGTGACATTTCCTTTATTGCAATCAATAACAGCCCCTGCGGTGTTAAGAAAAGGTCTCCCAAGAATAATAGACATATTATCATCTTCAGGCATTTCCAATACAACAAAATCAGTTAATATCAAGCAGTTGGTAGTAACTTGAACAGGAACATTCTCACATATACCAACGGGAATAGCGGTAGATTTATCAGCCATTTGCAAAGATATATCAGTAGGTATCAACTTATCTAAGTAAAGTCTCTTATAAAGAGAAAAAGGCATAACACTAACACCGGCTCCCAAATCACATAGAGCGGTTTTAACATAATTATTCTTAATAGAACAAGGAATAGTAGGTATACCTGGGTCGCCCAACTTCTTTGGAACTTTACCATTGAAAGAGTAATTAGCAAGCATAGTGGAAATTTCCTCATTGGGGATTTTCCTTTTGTTAGTAACAATATCTTTCATATACTTTGAATAAGGAGGCAATTTAATAGCATCGAGTCAAAGGAATTTGCAAGAATAAAGGTTTCATCCAATCACAAAATTTATTATAGTGTTCTTCTTCCTTTGATTTTAATTTCTTAGCAGGAAAAGGCATTGGCTTTTGCACCCAAGGTTCTCTTTCATTACCATGTTTCTGAGCGATAAAATCTTCTTTAGTATACTTTTTATTTTTAGCATGCTTTTCGAGTTCTTTTTCAACCTCTTCTTTATCGGAGTATCATTCTTATCATTATCTTTATCATTATCATGTTCATTACCACTTTCGGTTTCAGCATCGAAATAGAAATACTATTAGGATCATTAACGAGTTCGGAGGATTCTACAACATTTTTATGTTTCTTCTTCTTTTTCTTAGAATGAGCTCTAGGTTCAATGCGTTGAGAATCTTGTTCAATTCTTTTGGGATGCCCTTCGGGATATAGAGGATCCTGGGTAGAGACACCACCTCTAGTTGTTACTTCATAAGCATGTTTTTCTTTAGCATTACTTCCTAACAAGTCATTTTGCACTTTAGTGAGTTGATCAATTTGAGTTTGAATCATATGAAAATGTTTAACAAGCATCTTAACATCATTGGAGGTTCTCTCCACAATATCATGCAATTGACTAATAGCTTGAGAATTTTCCATTAGATGATTCTCTACTCTCATATTAAAATTTTCTTGCTTAACAATATAATTATCAAACTCATCTAAGCATTGCGCAGGAGGTTTTGAATATGGAATATCTTCCCTAGTAAAGCGTTGAAGGGAATTTACCACAATCATGGATGAAGGGGGAATTATCTCACATATATCTTCTATTGGAGGTAGATTCTTCACATCTTCAGATTTAATACCTTTCTCCTTAAGAGACTTCTTGGCTTCCCTCATATCTTCATCATTCAATTTAATTAAACCCCTCTTCTTCACTATTGGCGTTGGAGTTGGTTCAGGCGTATTCCAATCATCATAATTCCGGCCTATTTTAGCCAATAATTCTTCAGCGTCGTCTGGAGTTCTTTTCTGAAAACACAACCAGCACAACTATCCAGGTATGCCCTAGACTCAATGGTTAGTCCGCTATAAAATATATCAAGTAAATCATGCTTTTCTAAATCATGGTCGAGCAGAGCTCTAATAAGAGAGCAAAATCTCGCCCAAGCCTCGGGCAATTTCTCTTCATCTTCCCGATCAAAATTATAAACTCTCTCGCAAAGCAGCATGTTGAGCACTAGCGGGAAAGTATTTCCGGAAGAAAACGAGCAAGTAATTCTTTTGGACTTTTAATAGAACCAGGTGGCAAACTATTATACCAAGTTTTAGCGTCATCCTTTAATGAGAATGGAAATATTTTAGCAACAAAGTAAGTACGCTTCTTAACATCATCAGAAAACAAGCTACTCAAAGTAGATAACTCAGTCATGTGTTCGACAGCACTTTCTTTTTCAGTACCACAAAAAGGTGTTTTCTCAACAATAGCTATATGAGATAGATCAAGAGAAAAATCATAATCTTTATCCCTAATGTTTATAGGAGATGTGGCAAATTTAGGATCAGGAGACAGTTTATATCTAACGGTATGTTACGCAAGCAACTTTTTAATTTTTCTTGCATCAGTAGTAGCATGGCATTTTTCAATAAAATCATCATCAAGTTCCACATAATCTTCATCAAGATCATCACTAGAGTATTCAAGTTCAGGTGAACTAACAGGTGTAGTAGCATTAGGAGTTTCAGTATTTTCAATTTGTCTAGATTTAGCAATTGTAGCATCTAGAAAAGATCCCAATGAACCACTATCATCAAGCACAGCAGAAACATTATCAATATCATGAGAGTGTTCAGATTCAGCAGATGTACCCGCATGCGAAGCATGTGGCGGTGAAACAAGTTTATCAATCACAAGATGGTGAATCAAGTGTAGCGGAGGTACTCGTAATTGTACCTTTTCTTGTAGTGGATGGTAATATGGCGATCTTAGTATCGCGAGGTTTACCCATGATGGAGAATTTGCAGCGAACAATATCAATCCAAGTGAACTTCCAAATAAAGCTATGCTCCCCGACAACGGCGCCAGAAAATAGTCTTGATGACCCACAAGTATAGGGGATCGCAACGAGTCTTCGAGGGAAGTATTACCCAATTTATTGATTCGACACAAGGGAGACGAAGAATACTTGAAAGCCTTAACGGCGGAGTTGTCAATTCAGCTGCACCGGAAACAGACTTGCTCGCAAGAGTTTATCGATAGTAACAATTTTATAGTAGTAGCGATAGTGAAATAACAAAGACGAGAGTAACAAAGACAAGCGAGTAGTGATTTTAGTAAACAGCAGGATTAAAATACCGTAGGCACGGGGACGGATGACGGGCGTTGCATGGATGAGAGAAACTCATGTAACAATCATAGCGGGGCATTTGCGAGATAATAATAAAACGGTATCCAAGTACTAATCAATCAATAGGCATGTGTTCCAATTATAGTCGTACGTGCTCGCAATGAGAAACTTGCACAACATCTTTTGTCCTACCAGCCGGTGGCAGCCGGGCCTCAAGGGAAACTATCGGATATTAAGGTACTCCTTTTAATAGAGTACCGGAGCAAAGCATTAACACTCCGTGAACACATGTGATCCTCACATCAACGCCATCCCCTCCGGTTGTCCCGATTTCGTCACTTCGGGGCCATTGGTTCCGGACGACGACATGTGTATACAACTTGCGAGTAAGATCATAAACAACGAATATCATGATGAAATAATAACATGTTCGGATCCGAGATCATGGCACTCGGGCCCTAGTGACAAGCATTAAGCATAACAAGTTGCAACAATATCATAAAAGTACCATCTACGGACACTAGGCACTATGCCCTAACAATCTTATGCTATTACATGACCAATCTCATCCAATCCCTACCATCCCCTTCGGCCTACAGCGGGGAATTACTCACACATGGATGGGGGAAACATTGTCGGTTGATGGAGAGGCGTTGGCGGTGATGGCGGTGATGATCTCCTCCAATTCCCCGTCCCGGCGGAGTGCCGTAACGGAGACTTCCGGCTCCCGCGACGGAGTTTCGCGATGTGGCGGCGTTCGGAGGGTTTCCGGCGACTTCGACTTCTCTCCGTGCGTTTTTAGGTCGAGGCGAATAAGTAGTCCGAAGGGTGGCGTCGGAGGCCGACCGAGGGGCCACACTACATGGCCGCGCGGCCCCCCGGGCCGCGCCGCCATGTAGTGTGGGGCCCTCGGGCCTCCACTTCAATTGCCCTTCCGGCTCCGTCATTATTCCGGGAAAATAGGCCCTTTCGTCAAAATCCCGAGGTTTTTCCCCGAAAGTTGGATTTCCGCACAAAAACGAGACACCAGAACAGTTCTGCTGAAAACAGCGTTAGTCCGTGTTAGTTGCATCCAAAATACACAAATTAGAGGCAAAACAATAGCAAAAGTGTTCGGGAAAGTAGATACGTTTTGGACGTATCACAATGCTAATGTTGTGTGCACGCACGCAACCATTAAAGCAGTCATTCAACATCAGCAAGAGTACCAACACCAGTATGTCAGGGAATAACAACCGACTAGCTTTGTCGTCGTCGATGGGGAGCGGAGAGTACGAATCACCATTGTTGAGGACGTAGCAGCTAGGACAAAAACTGCGAGGATAATCCTCCTCGCGGCAACAACGATACAAGATCCAAAATCGATCTGGCGAAGCAAGATCTGAAGGCCCATACCTAGAAAATTGTAATCGTTCAACACCACCATTGACGTCGGGAAGAAGATCTCGTCGCAGAACGAAAGGACGAAGATCACTTATTGCAGACGATGCCATCTCCATTAAGGGGAACCAACGAGAAGGCGGCTACCAAAATCCTAACATAATCTAATGAAAACAATATTTTTATTAGAAACTCCACGCATAGATCGGTTCCCCAGTGCGTGTGTCCTTGACTTGAACAATTTTAACATTAATTCGAAATCAGAACTTTGTAAAACTTGACAAAAGGAAAATAAAACGGGCGAGGGTGAGGCGCCGTGCGCGGCACCCCCCACAGGTCGTCCAACCAGGTCATGTCATGGGTCGGAACCGACGCAAGTAAGGCTACATCGACCCCAATCCCATCCCGACGACGTTCGCCGCGACGTCCCCCCCCTTCCCTTCTCTCGGCTAAATCCCCAGACGCCACCGCCGCCGCTCGCTCGTTCCGTCGCCGGAGGGCGAGGGGGAGGGGGAAAAGATGAAGACCACCAAGGGTGGGAAGGTCATGAACCCCACCGACGCCTTCCGCAAGCAGCAGCGGAGGAAGGAGCTCAAGCGGGTGAGTCTCCAACCCTAGGGTTTCCGCCCCACGGACGGCCGGGTCGTTCGTGGGTGAAGCTCAACTGGCCTCATGCGTAGCTGCGATGACATCCGCTAGCTCGATTCGTTTCGTTTGTTGTTCTGTTCCGCGGGTGGGGGCTATCTGCGATGGAAACTCAGCAATGACTACCTAAGCTTGATTCGTCTGATCGGAAATTGGGATCCTCCTTTCCTAGTTACGGTCGATTGATATACTATCACCTACTAGCAAACTAGTCGTTATACAATTTGGCAGTTCGATGGTGGCAATTTTGGATGCAACAAATATGTTTTCATGAACATTACTACTAGATATATTTCAGTCGAGGAGCTTGAATGCAGAAGATAACCAAACAAAAACTACTTAGATTTGTCGAAGTTGGTCTTGTTTTCTCCTTTATTTCCTCTTTCTAGCTCTCGATCAAACCCTTATCCCAATCGACATCCGGAAAGAATGCTATGCCCACCGAATGGATAGCAGCAATTGGTGAGCACACCACTAGTTTTATTTGTTGAACAGTCTTGACCAGAAACTGTTAGCTGTCCTGATATCTGATGTAACTATCACCTAGCAGTTTGTTCGAACGTCTTTTTTATATTTCTTCTTTGCGAAGCACTCAAGTTTCTGTAAGATGATTTTTTTTTATTAGATGGTCACTTCAGGAGCAATGTAGTTCGTCAATGCGATCTACCTAGTTGCTGCGATTGGTCTGTGCTGTTGGACTCTTGCATATGCAGATATCACAATTCTTAGTGCGCATCATTTTGGCCTGGAAATGTATCTCTCCTCATGTATTCTTAGCATTTTTTTTTGTTGATCATATTGTCTTTTTAACCTCAGTTTCGCATCAGACTAATGTTAAAATATTCTCTGTTACCAATTAGTTCTATCCATCTTTATTTCTCTCAGACTTTGTCATTTTCTTGGCCCTGCAGAACAAAAAAGAAAGGAAGAAGGTACGGGAGGTTGGTATTCTCAAAAAGGACCCAGATGCAATAAAGGATCAGATTGACAAATTGGAAAAGATGAGTAAGTATATTGCATTATAATTTTAGGGTTAATGCACAACTGGATTTAGATCAATGCATTAGAAACACCTCATTTTTTAAACACTACCTCTTGAATGATTAATTTTTTTGACATCTTTTTTTATACTTTGGTGATCATTTACTTACACTGTTACACAATAAGCTTTGTTTGTTGGAGCCCTAATATTCTCAATTTTATGTGTCTTGTGACCAATTGTGATTTTAGCATATTAAATGCAAGCAGTGATTTCTTGAGTGCTTGGCTCGATGTTCATCAAATCAAATGTATATATTAACCTCGTCACGTTATCAGGCCAGTTTTTGTATTATTTGGATATATATCAATTTTACAGTTTGATATTAAAGCTATCACATCCTTTAGGCCCGCTGTAGGTGTAATTACAAGATTGTTGTCTGTTTTACCTAGTCTGTGCTTCTCAGTGACCAAATTAGTATTTGGTTGATGCAGAGGCTGATGGTGCTCTGGATAAGGCTAGGAAACATAAGAAAAGACAGCTTGAGGATACTTATAATCTTGTTGTGAAGAAAAGAAAGGTACTTTAATTTCTTCAGATATGTTGAACCTTTTGTTTTGGGAAAACTGTGTTCACTACTTTTTAATGTGGTCTGAATATATTTTTAGTCTATCCAATACATAGGGCAATAGTAGGCAGCACATTACTGTTGGATATCTTTTCTTCTTTGCAATCTTTAGTACATTATTTTAAAGAGGAAAAGCAGGAGGCCATCCAATGGATTTACCAGAAGGAAAGAAAAAAAAGTTCAGAGTTCATCAGGATTTAGGAACATGATATTTGGAGGATTTCAGTTAAATGTCCAATTCTGTTAGTGAACTATTATACTATATATAGCTATTTGTTTCCCAAGAAATTGTCGGTTTTGATAACAGTTGGAGAGATGGAACTAGAAAGGATCATACCGTATGGAATCATCTGTATCAACTATGTTGTGCAATCTTACAGAAGACTGTTATCACTTGTAGCCTATTGATGAGTAGGAGCAATAGTGTTTTGTTAATGTGCTAGTAAGTCTGTTTGGATCTTTCAATTGATATTGTTCTAGAACTTCTCGATGGGATATGGTATCATTAGTTCATTACTATTATGGCCACATGGTAGCTCATTCCTTTTTTCATATCTCTTCCAGGAATACGAAGACAAAATGAAAGAAAAGGGTGAGCAACCAGTTATGTTCAGGTGAGATTTCTTTTTTCTTTTGCATTCATTTTATTAAATTTCCATGCAATCATTCTTGTTTACTAAATTTTATTTCATTTTGCGTCAGCCATCTTGGACCACCAAAGAGGCGGCCTGCAGCAGACGAAGAAGACAGAGCGAAAAACCCTATGCCTGAGGTATGTTATTTACAGTTCTTCATAACATCATCCATATGTCTTACAGCATGTTCAGAATATATACTAACCAGGTTTGCATTTGCAGGATTCTGTTTACTATCATCCAACCTTGAATCCATCTGGGGCACCACCTCCTGGCAAACCTCCTATGTACAAATCATCCATAGGTCAGCATAACTTTTACTAAGCATATTTCCTTGTTAGACATTCCGTATTTTGCTTAAAAGAACCCCCTTGAATTTCTTAGTTTTTGTTTCTTGATTTACCATAGGACCAAGGATTCCACTGCCTTCCTCGTCCGGTGCTGGGCCTTCATCTTCGATGACAGAATCTGAAGAAGCAGGTCCTTCCACCATGCCGCCTCCGCCGCCGCCCCCTCCACTGCCAGCCTCTTCGGAACTTGCAGATCCGTCGGCTCCTTTACCTTTACCCCCACCGCCCCCTCCCCCACCTATGCCTGCTGGCGATGCAGCAGCACCAGGCTTACCTCCGCCACCCCCACCTCCTCCCGGTGCACCTCCCAGAGAACCTGTTGTGCCAGGTCATACATTACTGCCACCACCTCCACCTCCGCCACAGAGGCCTTTGCAACCACCACCTCTACCTGGTGCAAATGAGCTTACTAGTAAACAATCTGTTGGAGAGGGTGCAACCTCGGCAGATTCTGCACAGGTGCCACTTCCAGTTCACTTTACATATTCTGTATTCTCTTGAAATCCTCACTGTTAATGTTTATTTACCAAATCGGTCTTCATGTTTGATTTATTGTTTGGATGCTAGTTCCTGTTACGACTTCCTCTGAATGATTTCTTTTTGCAGGCCCCAGTTGTGCTACCTCCACCACCACCTCCCCCTAGGTTACCACCAAACTCAAATGAAATGCAGGCTACTGATAATATTGCCAGGGATGCTCCTATATTGAAGGAAGATGCCAAAATTTCAAGGGTCTTACCGCCACCTCCACCGCATCCATTGCAGTTGCCACCTATGCCTCCAAGACCTCCAATGATGCCTCCAACACAATCTGATATGCTAACTCCAGGAACGGTCAGATTTCCTCCACCTCCACCACCACCAGATTCAAGGCCACCATTTATGCCTCCTGGTGTTGCTGCCAGGCCTCCTCCACCTCCTCCTCCAGGATTACCTCCAGCTCAAATGCCAATGGCACCCTTTGGTGTACTTCCTGGTCCGCCACCAATGTTTAGGCCTCCATTTTTTCCAGGACCCCCTATTCAATCAGAAGAATTTGCTGCCTTTGGTCCAAGGCCACAGTTACCTCAGCAGCCATCGTATGTCAAATCAGCTGCCTCAACAGTTGTGAAGAGACCATTAGCACAACATACTCCTGAGCTAACAGCTATGGTATGTGTTTTTTACTCTGGTTACTAACTTACTGTGTCAATGTTATTGCTTGATTATTGCCTGAAATATATTACTAAAAAACAAGCAAGAAAGTTTAAACTGTGTAGCATGCAATTATTAACTAAGGCTCGGGTATGTCATTCCAAGTAAGCACATATAACATAGCCGCACTGACCTTATGCAGCACATAATACACTTCGCCTTTTCAGTTTGATTTTTGATTTTGTTGTACCACCATTTACAGATGGTTTGAGGTACACATCAAGAAAGCACTGATAGCGTAGGGACACTAAACTCATACAACAAATAATTTGTTTTGCCTTCTCAATTTTGATTTTTGATCATTGTTGTACTCGCCATTTACAAACGGTTTGGGGAAACAGCTCTCTAAGAAAGAAACAATTTAGAATATGTTGCAATCGAATAATAGGATTTAACTCCAGATTACCACTTTATTATTAAGCAAATATGGCCTGTATAACATGTTAATGAGACGTTGCTTCAGACATGCAAGTTTTTTAAGGGTATATCGGATAGTAGACTACAAATGGAGACCATTTGTCCATTTTGTAGTCCAGTGGGCAATTTGGTAGGTGGCCAATTATCGCACTCCTAGGATTTAACTCCAGACTACCACTTTATTATTAAGCAAATATGATATGTGTAACATGTTAATGAGATGTTGCTTCAGACGGGAAAGTTTTTGAATGGTATCTCGGATAGTAGACTACAAATGGAGACCATCTGTTCATTTGGTAGTCCATTGGACAATTTGGTAGGTGGACAATTACCCACCCCAAGGGACACCTACCATTTGTTCAATTCCATTTAACAACTACATATTGATTCAACAAAATTAAGTCAGATAAATATTGGAACATATAGATTCAGCAAAATTTTGATTTTTTAAACGGTATAACTTAATTTTGAATTTGATTATTTTTTGGAAAATCCTAAAAAGTGCACATTGACACATGAATTTGATATTGGACATTGACGTATAAATTTAGACATTGCAAATTGTCATAAATTAAACACTGCAAATTATAGAGAAAAATTAAACATTGCAAACCCATATATAGCTAACTAGCAGCAAACAAAATGGTGTTTTTTGGCACCTGTGAACGCTGAGACAGAAAGTGCCCCAGCCACCTCTGACTCGGGCTCCTCGAGGGCCCGAACAGTGTGGCAGAATTCAGCGAGGAGGACCCCTTCGGGGCTCGGGGGAGGGAGCTGGATTTGGCAGAAAGGAAGGCGACAGAGCTCGGGGAGGACTGCGCCAGGAGGGGGAGAGGGAGAGATAGGGGGTGGGGGCTGTTTTTTTCTTGCGCGGATGATGGTAGGGATTTGGTAGCTCCCCATGGAGACGCCCTTCCCCTTCCCCATATATCTGATTTATCGTTTTTGTCCGCGGATGATGGCAAGTTTTTTTTGTCTGCGGGCGACGGCAAGTTTTTTTTCGGACAACGGCAATGATTTGATACACAAGTTTTCTTATGGCACCTTTGCGCCACCAACTTTTATGTACCCCACCGCCCTCCCCCTTCACCATATATTTTATTTATCTTGTGCCTCTAATTAAGACTGCTTCTATGCATATCGCCTTTTGTAGTACTCCCTCCCTTCCAAAATGTAAAGGTGCCTAAGCTTTAGTCAAAAGTCAACATATTTTAAGTTTGACCAAATTTATACATAAAGATACCAAATCAATATCAATAGATTCACCAGAAAGTATAGTTTCTCAAAATGTCCATTTGATATAGTAGATATTCATATTTTTTTGTATAAACTTGGTCAAACTTAGAAGATGTTGACTTTTTGCTAAAGCTTAGGCGCCTTACATTTTGGGACGGAGGGAGTACTAGTTTACAGCATCCACATTCCTGAACTGATCAATATACAGAAAATGCTTGTTACCTTGTTGGTCATTTCAAATGATTATCATGGTGTCCTAATGTATACCCCCTCCGTTCCGATTAGATCAACGTGGAGCGGAGGCAACATTAGCTTGTACCTAGGCAATGTTCCGCGTCGATTAAATCGGATTGGAGGTAGTAGTATTAAGAACTGATAAATTCGGCACTCCAGCTTGAGCAGTTCACCCAGTATAAATTGGGCTAAAATGTTGCCCTTTCAATGTTTCGCAATAACTAGTTCCATTATAATTAAATAGCTTTCTGTGTGCGTTGCACCAAAACTCAAATTATTTTTTGTTACAGGTTCCTGCATCACTTCGAATTAAGAGAGAATCTGCTCTCCCCAAACCAAAACCAAAGGCGCAGCAGCAGTCATCAGCACCAACATATTCAGCCCCGAAGCCTTCAGTAGCCCCAATAAGATCTGTGGCCCAGCCTTCGCCCTCAGCTTCTAAGCCACAAAGTATTGATGACTCCTACATGGCGTTCCTGGAAGATATGAAGCAACTGGGTGCTCTCGATGATTAGCTCAGCATCAAGTCCCTTTTCCCTGAGGACACTCAGCTGCTGAGTCATAAACCTGAACCTGAAGGCGAGCCTGTTCTTTGCATCGCGGCTCATGAATAGCCTTCCGTGCTACTTGGAAACCATTTATGTTTTCCCCACGAATAAACATTTCAGGTCTATTCCAGTTAGAATGGGGGAAACCGTCATCATCAACAAATCTTGTTATTCCTGTTGCGCAACACAACTGTATGGAACTCATTGAAGCACTTAAAACACTTGATTTGTCGCTCTAGCCAATAGAGCAACAATATCCTCCCAGTTATACGTCTAATTATTGCCCTGGACAGATTCAGATAAGGCCAGTCGTGGGGAACACTACTTGGATGAATTATTAAGGCAACTTGATCTTATGCAACCATATTTATTTTGCATCATAGTGTGGCAAACGAGCATTAGCTGTTTGTGAGCATGTAACAGCTTTGTGCGTGGCTTACGTATATACCTGTATCTGTAGCTTTAATTTTTGAAATACAGGCTGGAAGTTGATATCTGTAGGATACTAAAGATGCACAGGTAAGATATGTTTTATTGCGTCATAGAAATAGTAAAATAAATCAAGAGGGTTGAGTGGGTGCAAATATTTGTATGAAGCTAGCGTAAATGAATGCTTCGGAAAAAAAAAACCTTGTGATCCAACGCAACAAACATAGGATAAAAATTCCTAATGTTTTAATTCTCAAAGTTTCTACTCATCTGATCCATAATAAGTGTTAAGGGTTTAGTACAAAGTAGTTCTAACTTTGTACTAAATCTCGTACGGAATGGGAGGGAGTAATAAACAATCATTTGAATTGAAGAGGCGCTGAATGTTTAATCTTGTGTGCTAAAGAAACGTTTTGGAATGTTGTAATTGTATGTTCGCAACTGAGACCACAACGTTTCATGCGTCGCACGATGAAGCCTCCTGATGTCTGGCATGTCTATGGGCGGTGGCTGCTGGTTCGTTGTTTCTTGACGTCGTGCAAACCTATCCTCGTAGCACGAAGAAGCCGGAGTTTCCAGCTTACTGGAGGATTCTGCCGCTGGCATTGTTTGTCCTGGTCGGCAGAGCAGAAACTCCGGAGAAGGCAGGAGATTCACATTTCACAGGGATCATATGATCTGCTTGTTAGCAGAGAGAAAAAAAACGTCAAAGAAATCACAAACACAAAGCTTAAACCGTCTAGAAACTCCGCCAGACCAAATCCTCGGCGAGCCTCTCCACGCTGGCAGTGTCTCCTCTGCCACGCCGTTGGTAAGCCCATCATATCCGGAGGATCCCCGACAGAGCTGGGTTGACTTTCGAATCGACAGAGTATCGGAGAGAAGATTTTCTCACTTAAATCAGTACAACTAGGCCTCCGGGAATCTGAATAAATGGCTGATCATTAAGCCTTAGAGCATTTCCAATCGCGTCCCCAAACCATCCCCAAAGCGCGCCGGATCGAGCGTTTGGGGATGTGTTTTGTTCGTGCCAAGTTTGGGACGTCGCTCCCCAGTCGCGTCCCCCAAACAAAATTTCGAAAATTTTAAACTTGAGCGAGATTCGATTAAATTCATCCAAACTTGGCATATATTACATAGATTCGAACGAAATTCGAGAAAATTTAAACTAAACCTAATCTAGAAGTACTTGCGGCGGCCGGAGGCGTCATAGTACTGCTGGAAGTTGTACATGTCGTCAGTGACGACCTCCTGCTTGGCGCGCTCGTCGGGCTCGTTGACGGGCTCGTCCTTCACCAGGCCGCTTGGTCCTGCCTCGTCGTCGTCGGTGAGGTCCACGAGCGGCTTGCCAGAGTCACGGATGGACATGGCGATCGCCGTGTCGAGGTCGCCCCTCCATGCGTCCTTGTCGTTCATCGATGCCAAGCACGCCGCTCGCAGCCCTGGGCAGTCTTCGGGGTCGTCGCTGCTGGCGATGAGCCGCTGCTGCCGCTCGTACTCCGCCAGCAGCACCGTCTGCGACGCTTCCTTCGGCTCCTTCTTCACCTCCGGCTTCGGGATGAGGAGGGTGCCGCCGCGCCTCTCTTGCTTCCGCTGCCGCCGCGCCTCGGATTGACCGGCGTCACGGGCTCCTCCTTCACCACGCGATTGCGGACGGTGTAGGGCGCCGAGCGGTACGACGAGGACGGCGTCGATCGGGCCGGTCCTGAGGAGGAAGAGTTCGAGGAGGACGAGTACGTACTCGTCCTCCTCGGCTGCCATTGCGCTGCGGGAGATGGTGGCGGTGAGGACGGCGTCTCCAACCTTGGAGCGCCGTTGCGGATGTCGTGGATGACGCTCTCCAGGGTGCGCCCCGGAACACCCCAGAACAGGAGGCACCCCTCCCTGTTCCAGCTGTTCGGTCCGCGATGAGGCCGGTAGTGCTGTGCATCTCCATGTCGTACTTGGCCTTGAAGTAGGTGGCCCACCAGTCGTCGTTGTTCTTGGCCGCCTAGGTCAGATCCGCCCGCTCCTCGGCGTCGAGTTGATCCCGTTTGGCCCTGATGCCGTCCTTCCATTGCTCCGTGTCCGGCTTCGGCGGTGACAGGATGCCAATGCCGTTCACGGCCATCTTCCAGCCGCCGCTGCTTGGCAGGCACATGTCCGGCGGGACGGGATATCCCGCGTGGTACATCGCCCACGCCTCCTTCACGGTTAGGCTGCCGCGGCGAAGCCGTTCGCCGCGGCGATCTTGCGGGCGGACGAGGACGACATTGCTTGGAACGGCAAGGAGAAGATCTGGGGACGGCGAGGAGAAGGTTTGGGAGCAGTGAGAGATTGGGACGAACCGCATGGCCTCTTAATGTACAGCGGCGGCAGCGGGTAGTTGCACGCAATAACGCCGGCGCGGACGGCCACGCGGCCATGCACGACGAGACGCGTCCCTGCGTCGCTTGGGAAAGCAGGGACGCCATTAACATCGCTTGACCAAAGGTAGGCGACGGGGTTTTAGGCTTCCGAGCCGCTGACACGTCGGGCCCGCGCCGCTTCGCCTCGCTTTTCGTTGTGTCCGGCGTGCCCGGAGCGTCCCCTGTGGGGCGGGGACGGGCTCGGGGCGCCGGACACCGTATCAGGCCGCACCGGACAAAAAATGACTTTGGGGAACGCGGCTCGAAACGTTTTTTTTGTTCGGCGCGCCCAAATCGCTTTGGGGGACACTTTGGGGGACACGACTGGAGATGCTCTTAGTTGACCAAAACAGTGATAAGAATGCCGGGAGTAAATAAGATAATAAAACTACTCCATGAGTAACCACAATGGGAGTATCATAGTAGTATTATGTATGTCATGTTGGCAAAAATTTAATGTGGCACATCAATTAATGAGGAGAGAAGTGATAGTAGTACTCCCCCGTCTCAATTTACTAGTCTTTCCCATATCCCTAGGTCGCCAATTTGATCTATATAATTTAAATTATATAATGTAAAAATTATATTATTAGAAAATAGAACATCTAAACTTTCTAATGATATAATTTATATAACATATAACTAATGCTAACTTGATCAAATTTGCATGTCTAATAAACTATGAGAGAGGGAGTATAATAGGTAGATATCGTATTATAGCACGTAAAACTAGAAAATTTAGTGAGAAACACATCATGAACATAAATTTGCGTTGAGATTCTACAAAGTATTAAATATGGTGGTACTATAATACTACCTCATGATACTATGCATTGTAGAGGTGGTAACATAAATTAGTATCAGGCTGGTCATAGTGGTAAGTATCATGTAGTAGTATCATGCATATGATACTTGTGTATGATACTATCCCTATAGTGATTAGTATCATGAAGTAGTATCATAGTCATGCTATATTTATTGCTTTTTAAAATCTCAATGCAAATTGTGCACAAGATTTGTTTGGCATTAACTTTTCTCGTGACATGCGCTATGATACATTATCTACCTATGTTACTCTAATCTCCTCTCTCCTCCTTAATTAGCTGCCACATTAGCATTTTTGTGGGACCAATGTGCATGATACTAGCTATGATATTAGCACTATGGCTAGCCTCATAGACATGATACTAATGTACATTATGACTAGTCTAACATGCACCCACGTATAAGGCTGACCATAGTGCTCTAGTATCATAGGTAGTATCATGCATCCTAGGCCCACAAAAATGATGATGTGGCATCTAATTAACGAGGAGAGATAGGATTAGAGTAACATAGGTAGATATTGTATCATAGCACATGTTACGAGAAAAGTAAATACCAAATAGATCTTGTACATAGATTTACATTGGGATTCTACAAAATAATAAATTTACAAGTTTATGATACTACACTATAATACCACCCACTATAGAGATAGTATCATAGACAAATATCGTATACATGATACTAGTATATGATACTATGCACTGTTACCAGCCTAATGCCGCATAGCCATTTATGTGACATGTCGAGATGTGTTCGTACTCCCAAGATGAGTCTATAATCTAATTAATATGAATTTGCATGATACCACGTTACCACATAATATATGTGTATTAATGCTCTATGTTACTTCCTACTATAAGACTGCACATAGTGGAGAGTAATTTAGTCTAGTAACATATGTCATGTTAGTGTCTAAGTTACTATCTCCATAGTGGGTAGTAACTTAGACGTGGTTTCGTGCAATATGTCATTAATTATGTTGTAGACTCATATTGCTTTAGGATGTGTGATGTTATGGTAACATAGATAGTTATCACCTCACTCTCTTTCTTCTTTTATTGTTATGTCATGTCACCAAAATGTCTTGAGACGTGTGATGTTACCACATATGTTACCCCCAGTATGAGTAGAGACTGACTTTTTAGAACATGGGTGCATGTGAACCCACTTTTTCAAAAGTGCGTTTATGATGTAAAAACATGTTTTAAAAATCGAAACACAAAATGAATACAAAGATGATCTTAAACATGTGCCCTGGACATGAGTTTCGTGACGAAAAAACCTTTTATTTTGCCTCGGCAAAAAAGTGAAATTTTGCAGGGCTATATAGCAGTATATATGTGACATATTTTGTCTTTTTTAGATTCTAAAGTAAAAACGTGGTTTCTCCGCGAAAACTTTACGCACACATGAAACATGCATACGTACCTTGTTATTTTTATTTCAATTTTTTTTTAATATTTAGAAAATGCATTTCCCACCTGAGTTCACGTGCACCCAGGTTTAACTGGGACTTTTCCCAGTATGAGTAGTCTAACTAGACTATAGTAGTATATACAAAGTGTACTCTCTAAGGCTGCTCATAGTGGGGAGTAACTTAGACTAGTAACATATGCCATGTTACTAGTATAGGTTACTACCTTCATAGTGGGTAGTAACTTATATGTGGTGTCATACATTGTGTCATTTATTATGTTGTAGACTCATTTTGCCTTGGGATGTGTGATGTTATGGTAACATAGCTAGTTACCACCTCACTCTCTTTCTTCATTTATTCGCATGCCATGTCACCAA
Organism: Lolium rigidum; assembly: GCF_022539505.1. Classification (NCBI taxonomy): domain Eukaryota; kingdom Viridiplantae; phylum Streptophyta; class Magnoliopsida; order Poales; family Poaceae; genus Lolium; species Lolium rigidum. The sequence goes on from NC_061514.1 coordinate 205,223,821, forward strand.
AATGCCTTGAGATGTGTGATGTTACTAGCTATGTTACTCCCACTATGAGCAGTCTAACTAGACTATAGTAGTATATACAAACTGTACTCTCGTCGGATTGGATACAGACCGTAGTACCAGACAGCAAAGCCGCAATTTAATTGGTTGACGTATATTGAATTAAACTATATTGCATCTGAGTGGTTGACTTCTCATGCTATATTTGCACATCACCGTTGCCCTTATTTTTTACCTGCATTATTAGAGTTTGGATTATTTAAGCTTAATGCACATTTCGTAAAGCACTTTGACTTCAGTTCAGCCGCGAGTAACGGAAATATTCCATGGTTCCCTAAACACTATGCAAGGGAGAAACAATACACTGAACTCCATACCAGGCTAGTCAAGTGATGACTAACTTAAAAAATACTGTATGCAGCCCATATGAAATGAACTTAGACATGTCAACGAAACACTTATCTGGTGCAAACAATAGTATACACACCAGTGGACCATGGCAAATGAAACAAAATCATCATGAGAATTGCCTACAAACAGCAAGTAGGCAAGTACTTCATGTCTCTATTTTCCTTTTTGGAAATTCTTCTAGCAATCAAGCGATTCTTATTTGCCTCAAACAAGACATTCTCAAAACTTGCACTTCAAAAAAGCATAGCTAGAAGAGTGCTGTTATTGACAAATGAAGAGAAGGTTCACACATCTCCATCTTTTCTTGTATCAGAGCTGGATAACTATTTTATGCTTGCCTGTCTAAGTTATTTAAATATAGCAGTAGTATTTTTGTAGAGCTTAACTCAAATAAGCCCCTTTTTTTGCATATAAAATCGGGGCTGGACTGGTCATAGCCTTATGACCCTTTGTAGTTTGGCACCATGTATTAACTGCGAATATTATAAATTCCACTCGCCCAAAGAGTAGGATTTTTAGTGTTCTTTTTCATTAACGGATTAGTGGAAGATTCTGCAGATTTCTCAGCGAAGTATAAATCTGTAAGGACGAATATACTTTTGTCAATTGTGAATTGGACATTTGAACCGAAAAAGGGTGCAAGTATGTGATGACACATTGACGCTGATATAAACATGTGTAGATTCTTCATTCTTGGCAATTAGTTGTGTCCACACCCGATTTCTCCTAACGTGCACCTTGTTCTTTTTTATGTATAAATGATCAGGTATGTCGAATGAGTGAGGAGCTTCGTTTGCCGGCCAGGTTCTGTAAAAGTCAGAGCTGTCATATCTTGCCTTGCTCAGGCAGTTATCATTATTGAAAAAACTATACTGTATGAAATATTTACCTGAGGTAGCAAATGTTCAGTATCTAATTGATTGCAATTAACTCTAATACGCCAACGAAAATGACTCGTACATTGGTTGCGACTTGGTAATATAATAAGCATGCATATAAGCATAACAACATACTGTCACTGTCATTTGTGATCCACCACTATCAGCTATTCAGCTATGACAATAATCAGTAAAACTTCAGCTTTAACCCCTAACGAGTGATCAAAACTGGATTGCTGCTGACTCTGGAACTCCAAGTTCAGAAGAATCTTGTTGCAGGCGTGCAGCTAGACAACACCATCTGTTCTCAGGTTTCGCTACAAACAAGATGCCACATTTCCCATTCTTTAACGCTATGTTTGGCACTGCGATGGATATTGATAATCATATTTCTCTAATCCACTTTTGCCCATCTTATCATTTGACTTAACTTTTTTTTATATATTTGTGCGGCTGTTTTCTGCTGTAGATTTTTACTAAAGCATCGAGCTGGTACAATTAAAATAAGTTCAACACAACGCAATTAAACAACTGCCAGTTTTGTATACAATCAACGGCAATTTTTGTACACCATAAACTGCAATTTTTCTAGTCAACTCCCCATTTCATCCATATAGAGCCAAGAGAAACTATATATTTTTAATCCTCTTTGACTTCAGCATCACCTTGGGGCCATATATTTTACATGTGAACAAGCATAAGAACTGCCAAAAGAAGCAAAACAGGAGGTATATCTTAAGTAACCACTGTCTCCAGGTCAACTCTTTCTTCCAGATCAATCTCTCGCGAGATCTGGACGTTCGTAAACAGTATTGTTGAAATGTATAAGTGGATTGCACTAGCCTTTTTATCGAAACTTTGGACCTTTGGTTGCATTGACTAGTGCATGAAGTTTGACATGGTATCAAAGCCAAGGGTATCGAGTCCGAGTCTTGGATTTTGTAATTTATCTTCAAATTGTTGTTGCCCCTTGGTTTCCACGTATAGGTCTCTGGAGCAATACCTCTGAGTCAAGGTTCACGTACAAGACCTATTGAGCCTACATCCGAGTCTCTACACTTGTTGACCTGTCTCTCCCGTCACACCTGAGTGGGGATGTTGAAATGTATAAGTAGATTACACTAGTCCTTTCCAGCAGCTCATACTTTTTGTTGTGTTGGCTAGTGCATGAAGTCTGACATATCATGGTTTTTTAGTAACACATCAAAAGGGAAAGGTTACTACATTTCTATATAGAAGAAATAGTTGCTCAGTTAATTAGGAGAAAAGCAGGCCATCGCCGGAAACCACAAATAGGGGCACCACTGAACAAACCAATACACCAAATATACGATTCCTCCGTCAGTCCTCCACCGAGTTGGCTTCATTTGTGTGAGCCGCATAAAAGGGGACATGATGATAATGGAAGGTTCTTCGAGGAGCACATGAGACGCTTTACGAAGCACAATACAATTGCGCCATAAGCGCCTTCATCGCTGGAGGGGAGAGAGACCAAAGTCGTGAAGCAGAGTAGGGTCAGACCACTCTGACATTGGTGGTGAAGAACACACACCTCAAGATCTAAGTTACGTGCACGACATCGAACACACCGACGAACACCATAGTCTAGGGCATCCAGACCAGCTTCCGCCTGAAACCATGACCTACTAGCCCTCCTTCGCCACATCTATGTGCCCTTTTGTTCTGTCTTGAAGAAGGACAATCATATATGTCTGGACATGCTGATATGCTCGAATCATATTTATCCGAAAATGCGAAATCTTGAGCCTGGGCATCAATTACGGCTTTGCTAATTCTCGGTGTAATTTACTTAGAGTTCATTCAACTCCAAAATTGTCGGATATTCATCGCCATCCATACATCCTATGAGTTGCAAATCAACATTCTTTTTCGATAAAGGACACTTTGTTACTTAATAGTCACAAGCATTACACCTGACCTCTGAATTGAGATACACACAACTGTTCCACAACCGAAGTTTGAAAACAAAACCCAAAAAAGACTGGATAGATAATATCAGCATGAAATAGTATAGACTCCTAAGGCGGCAGGGGTCCAATCCTAAGATTATGTTGCCACCTGAAAGTATAGAGATGGTAAACCTAGAGGGGGGGTGAATAGGTTTCTACAGATTTTAATTCTTTCTTTGCAATATTAGGCTTTGCGGAATATAAAGGTGAGCCTAATGCAAGCTAGGTGAAGCAACCTATATGAAGATACAACTATCTCGAGCACGAAGGCTCTCTCGAGCGATTTAAATCACAAGTAAGGAGTTCGGTTAGAGATAGCCGATAGCACGCGGAGACGAGGATGTATTCCCGTGTTCCCTTGCTTTGCAACAAGGTACGTCACGTTTGGAGGGGTGGAGGTCCCACGAAGGATTCCCCACGCCACGAAGGCTCACCCTATTCTCCGGAGCCTATCCCACGAAGGAATAGCTCACTCACTTGTGGTAGACTTTGAGGTAGCCTCCAAACCTTCACAATCTTGCCCGGAGCAAATCCACAGCCTGGATGCTTCCGGACTCCTCTTGCCCACCTAGGGTTTCCAAGGAACCCTAGGAAGCAAGCTTCTTGATGAATACAAGGGGGAATGAGATTTGGCTTGGTAGAACGAGTAGATCGGGTCCTCCTCTAGTGATTCCCCGGAGGGATTTGAGTTTGGGTGGAGGACGAGGGAGATCGGAGGCTTTTGGTGTTTCTAATAATGGAGTAAGAGAGAGAGAGCTCAAGAACAGCTTGTAGTGTGTTGCCTACATCTTCCAAGGTAGGAGAAGGGGTATTTATAGTGCTCTTCGAAAACTGGCCGTTGCAACTTGCCACATCATCAATTTCCTCGAGGAACCCAGTCGACCGGATTTGGCACCGGACTGGCCGGCGCACAGTCCGGTCCGACCGGCCCTGTGACCGGGACGGCCGGTTTCAACCGGAGCTGGGACCGGGTCTTGACCGGACGAGGTTCTGAGCTTACTGGATCATGCCCGGATGTCACAAGTGCAAACTCCGGTTGGGCACCGGGGTGGTCGGTCAGGAACCCGGTCCAACCGGGTCGTGGACCGGATGGGCCGGTCCAAACCGGGCTGGCGACCGGACGCTGACCGGGTGATTGCCCACCCTTTACTGGATTCTGCCCGGATGGCACAAGCGCTGGATCCGGTTGCCTCCGGGCCGTCCGGTGCCAGGGCCGGTCTGACCGGGTCTGGGACCGGCCAGGCACTGGAAAACCTTGTTGATTCTTCGTCGAAGTGGGGGGTCTCCCATTGCCATCTTGTTCCATTGTTACACCATTAAACCTCTTTGGCTAATACACGAGAATCATCTTGTAGACATGTATTAGACCAAATACACTAGCACGGTGTCATAGTTACCAAAATAATGGATAAGGGTAAAATACCCTTACAATCTCCCCCTTTTTGGTATACGATGACAAACCGAGCTAGAGTCACATAAATATATTATGATAAGCTTTAAACCTTGATTCCATATAAGATATTGAGACGGCTCCCCCATAAGGTGTGCACTTGGAGAATTTGCGTTTGAATGCAAGGTGCAACCTTTGTGGAACATGAGAAGCTCCCCCAATATCTTTAGGAAACAAGCATGGTATGGAGATGTGCATATCAAGATACATAAACATAACACACATAATCATCCTAACATAGAGTAGCACATATAGTAGAGTTTAAGCATATAGGTACATGTCCATACACGAATACTTAAGATAGCAAATGGTTCTTGAAACGATAAAAGTACGGAAGCACAAGCCATATAAGAACCAAATAAAGCAACACCCATGGCTTGTGACATCCAAAGCAACACCCCGTGAATCCTAGACTCTACTCTCTTCTCCCCCTTTGGCATCGGAACACCAAAAAGGCGAAGAAAAGAGGAGAGAAGCTAGCGCACCCATCAATAGAACTCATGCCCAACGGAGTATGAGCTCTCGCCATCATCACGCGCATCATCATCGTCTTCCTCTTCAGCATCATCATCAGTAGGGACACGAGCAGGCCTAGGAGGAGGACCGCCAAAGGTGTACAAGGAGGGGTCAAAGTTCGGAACATCCGATCGGTGAGGAGAGGCATCTCCCGATTAGGTGCATGTACGGGCTCCAACTCAGGACCAGGAGGAGGAACAGGGACATTCCTAGTAGTCATGAACTCATTTTGGCGCCTCCTTGTCTCTTGGTTCAAGGCAAGGCTTTGGTGTGCAACATCATTGGTATTTTTGCACATCTGCCATAAGCTAGAGAAGAACCGTGAGACACCATGCTGTGGGCGGCGAGAGGAGCTGGAGCTAGCAGGGTCATTGCGTTCCTTGGTCCGGCGCTCATAGGGCATCATCTCAGGGACATCTGGTCGATCACCTTGGATAGGAACCCTGAAGGCTTCCATCCTAACCCTTTCACCTTGCGTGTTGAGAGGTGCTGGCACAACCACGTTGATGAGCAGCTGAACATATTGAGCATAGTTAGGTGTCATCCGTTCGCGAACACATCGCCGCAGCTCACGGTAGAGGAAATCACACCCATCAATAAGTTTCCGGTACTCGGGATGGCGATAGTACATCAAGTTCAGATGATAGCCACGGCATTCACTTGTATCGCCGGACTTGCTGATGAGGGTCTCACGGAAGAGCTTGGCAAGTAGCAGGTAGGAGTAGTACATGCCAGAAATAGTGGGAGGTCCAGCCGTGGGATTCGAAGGATAGCAAAATGCAATGTCTCCATTAGCGAACTTCTGCTGAGAGTATATCTTGAAACCACGAGCACGACCTCCACCAAACCCCAGGGCTTCACAGAAATCAAGATAGTTGCAAGTGTATTTCTCTTTGCCAGTCATCCAAGTCATAGTCCGAGCTGCATCATCATGGAAAAAGACTGTGCAATGAAACTGCCTCACCAAGATCGGACAGTAGCACTCATCAGAGGGCATCAGGCACATAAGCTCATACAACCCCATCCGCTTCAAGGTCTCAACCGCAAAGCGGAACGTGGTGTCTTCATGCAGGGCAAGAACATTCTTGATGGCCTTGGGCATAACAAAGGTACCATTCTTCATGTGTTCTTGGGTGTCATAGTACTCTTCCCACATCCTCTGCTGTATCTTAGTCCAGAAAAAGCGATCTCCCCCTGTGTAAGTGGGTTCCTCAAAGCGATAGGGGTTGGAATCTCTAAGTCTTCTCCATGCCCCAACTTGTACATCACCAACATTATATGTTGGCAAGATCTCATCTTCTTCCTGTGCTGCATGCTTATCTCTCTTCCTGTTGGGAACCGACTTGGTTCGGCCAGAGGAGGTACCATCAGTAGGCACACGACCGCTAGTACGTCGTGGTGGGTGTCCTGCATGCCTCCCTCTCTTGGCAGTGGTGTCACGGTCCTCACCGCTCCAGTCTCCTGTGAATAAGCAATATAGGGCGAGGAGAGCAATGAGGTAAGTGTACATGTCATCAATATATAGGGAGGCCAAAGAAACATAGCATATATCCAAGTGTTTCGACGAGTTTGTGCGAAGAACTGGGCGAGCCGGCGCACGGGCCGGTCAGACCGGACTACAGACCGGATGAGCCGGTTGTAAATCCGGTTGACCGGGCGGCACGCCGGAACGGCCGGTTGAGAGGCCGGTTGACCGGGCTGTGAACCGGGTGCTGCTGACTTGTGATGTTTGCCCAGAACTTCGACCACAAAATCATGCAAAAACTCACAAACTTGAACATAGACTACACCAAGGGAGTGAATAATGTGCATAGGGGTGTGAGACACTCTAGATGGCATGAGGACTTACAAACCCTAACCCTAACCCTAACTTTTCTCAACTTTCCTCAACATGTGGCAATGGGAGAGGAAAAGCAAGAAAGAGAGGGAATGGAAGGGAGATTTACCCGAAGACATTGTCCTTTTTGCCCAAGTGAGAAAGAACAACACGTGAAGAGGGCTTGAGGGCCAAATCCCCAAGATCTCCCAAACGAGCTTGAGAAGGACCAAATCCTTTGGTGAAGAAGCTTGAGAGATCCCGATCTACGGTTGGGTGTAGTTTGAGGAGAAACCAGTTGTGGGAAGGGCCTAGGCTGTGGTGGAGATGGGGGAGGCGGCGGCCATGGAAGGTTTGGAGATGGGGAACAATGAGGAAGAAAAACCCCAAGGGGTATCCTCCTCCAATACATAACAGCCGCACGACCGGTTGGTTGCCCGGTCGACCGGGCCAAACGCCGGACGACCCGGCGCAAAGGCCGGTCCGACCGGGCCAGTGACCGGCCGAAGTCAATTTGCCCAAAATTGTGTTATTTTGCCTCGTTTTGCCCCTATTCTTTGTGTAAATGTGTGTGAGTGCTCAGATGATGACATGTACATATAGATAGATAGATGATGATGAGATGAGCATAGACATGGGGTTGGAAACACAAAGTTCTCTAGGCATACCCATTGGAATGAAATCCAAACAAGATATAAATAGCGACAATGGGTATGATTCGAAGTATATCAAGAGCCATAAAACATTTTTAGAATAGTTTGCAATAAGATCATTTAGCCTTATATAGTCAAATCAAGTTATAAGAAGGCTCAATGAGGGGCGGGGGATTACTCCCCCTATGTGAAAGCGCAAATGTCATGCGACCTCGAAGAGACATGCTTGGGTCCATATAATGACATTGGGTCTATTTATGTTGCACACATAGGTATGCATCATACCAAGACATGGTAGGATGACTATCCCCATATGTGCTATGCCTCTAAGCTAGATAGCAAGATAAATGCAAGAATATAGTGCAAGAAGTTAATCAATCCAAGTTTTTAGGATCAAGAATACCAAGTTCTCCTCTCAAGTTAACAAAGCGGGCTTCATCCAAAGGCTTAGTGAAAATATCCGCCAATTGGTAGGTTGTTCCCACATGAGTGAGATCAATATCCTTATTGGCAACATGATCACGTAGGAAGTGATGGCGAATGTCAATATGTTTGGTGCGACAATGTTGAACCGGGTTGTTGGCGATCTTTATTGCACTTTCATTGTCACAAAGAAGAGGCACCGTACCAAGAGACACACCATAGTCTTTCAAGGTTTGCTTCATCCATAACAATTGAGTGCAACAAGATGCCGCGGATATGTATTCGGCTTCGGCGGTGGATAGGGCGGTGGAGTTTTGTTTCTTGGATGACCAACTCACCAATGACCGGCCAATAAATTGGCAAGCCCCGGAGGTAGACTTCCGATCAACCTTATCACCGGCCCAATCGGAATCCGAATAGCCAATGAGTTCAAAGGTTGACCCCTTTGGATACCATAGCCCGAGAGTAGGAGTGAGAACAAGGTATCTTAGAATCCGTTTGACCGCCACTAAATGGCTCTCCTTGGGAGCGGATTGAAAACGAGCACACATCCCTACACTTAGCATGATATCCGGCCTAGAGGCACAAAGGTAGAGCAAGGATCCTATCATGGAGCGGTATACCTTTATGTCCACATCCTTCTCACCGTCACATGAACCAAGTTGCCCCTTTACGGGCATGGGTGTCTTCATTGGACTCGCATTGGTCATGTTGAATTTCTTGAGCATGTCCCTCACATACTTTTCTTGAGAGATGAAGGTGCCTTTTGCAAGTTGCCTCACTTGGAAGCCTAGAAAGAACTTCAACTCTCCCATCATGGACATCTCAAATTTCCTAGTCATCAATAGCTCAAAAGCTTTGTTATGATTGGGGTTAGTTCCACCAAAGATGATATCATCAACATATATTTGACATATAAATAGGCCACCCCCTTTAACCCGTTTGGTGAAAAGGGTGGAGTCGACCGTACCCATGCAAAACCCATCATGTAGTAAGAAATCCCTAAGGAACTCATACCAAGCACGTGGAGCTTGCTTGAGACCGTAGAGTGCCTTATGGAGTAAATACACGTGGTTGGGTCGGCATGGGTCTTCGAAACCCGGGGGTGATGACCCACAAGTATAGGGGGTGTATCGTAGTATCTTCGATAAGTAAGAATGTCGATCCCAACAAGGAGCAGAAGGTGTTGACAA
>NC_061514.1:205233227-205245082 GCF_022539505.1 Lolium rigidum
TGTTTTATCCCTAGTGGCAACAAGCACATCCACAACCTTAGAACTTTCTCGTCATCTGTCCTGCATTCAATGGAGGCATGAACCCACTATCGAGCATAAATACTCCCTCTTGGAGTTACAAGTATCAACTTGGTCAGAGCCTCTACTAGCAACGGAGAGCATGCAAGAACATAAACAACACATATATGATAGATTGATAATCAACTTGACATAGTATTCCACTAGACCATAGAAGCGCGCTTTGCCGCGCCCATCCATCATAAATAAAAGTAAATGATATAGTTGGAGAAGTCTCATCGTAAAAATATTTCATGAAATTTGAACTGTTTAAGTTACAACACACGACAACTGGTGATATGGCATACTTATTTTAGCTTAAGTTACAACGTATGAAAGTGGTGATAGGGCATACTTATTTTAAGTTATAACTGATCCACTAAGATAAATACTTTCTCTTTCTTTTGATATTTTACAACATCAAATCTTATACCAACAGAGAGCAAAACTCTTGAACACCTCACTTCTCAGACCTGTTACTTTAAAACATATGAAATGAACCACTCAATCAATAATTCTAAGCAAACTTGCAGAACCTCGACAGCAAGAATTTGAGAGCGCACATAATGAACATCGATGTCAAATTAGATGACTCCAAATAGATAGGCCAAGCCAGTTTTATGAACAGAATTAGGCTTTTACTCTTTTTTTGCAACATACATGTACCTTTTGTTTCTTCATTTTCAGCTATTAACATAAAATGTACTTATATTCCAAGTAAAATCATCCTATCCTACCTACTCCAAGTAAGCACAAATGGACAACCTTAAAGCAGGAGCAATCCAAAGGTCAATGCAATAAACAAGCAAATAAGACTTGTGGTGGCGGTACAATTGATTTTGTTCTCTCATCGTTATGACTCTAGTGAGGAAGAAGATGCAAAACCCGAACGCTACACCGGAGGAATAACAGGCACATAGACGCTTCAGATCCTCTGCCTTAAAAGTTGCAATGCCACCAACCTGTGAGCCGATTCCCTGACAATCAGGATGCATTGTTGTGCTATCACAAGCCGGTGGCTGGTCCTGATATAAAATGTGGTAGTATGATAGGTAAAGAACAAAATAAATGGATAATGCTATCAAAAGGCTCGTGTTACCGTGTCGCTCAACCTTGAAGAAATGACCACAATATCATTTAAGAAAACCGATAGCACAAATAAATAAGATGTGTCCATGTTGTGGAGAATTGAAAATGTATAAGTGTAACAGAAAGAATAAACAGTTGATCGTCTCAGTTACGAACGTGTCTTCTAACAACCGGTGGGAAGTGGGTGTACATATATTGTTGTTTACCCTCTTTGGCCATGCCATCAAGCAAAGAAAATGACAAAAAATATTAAGTCTCCAAATGGCATGACAAACAACAGTATTGATGATAAAGGGAGTGCTTCCACAAGTACTCCTTCCTTTCCAAAATAATTGTAGCAGATTTGTCTAGATTTGCATTTATGTGCACAACAAAACGTGTATGAAGAAAAACAATTCAAACTTTTAATGTTTTCCTTGCAATTGGTATATTCTCTTCTGTCCACTCTAAATGATAGACAAAAGACGTAGACGTAAACTTTCAAAGGCATTGAGGCATGCTAACAATCACCATCCTCGTCCATCTAAATGAGCCAAACAAAACTTTCTTATCAGCTGAGCAACACCACTCCTTTTTCAGCTAGCCATAAACATGCCCATATTAACCTGCAATGAATAGGAAGCAACAAATAAATATAACAACAACAGAGACTACGTGTGATGGTATGGTGCGAAAATATGGATCAAACAGTAGGTTCATGGAGCATAGAGAAATCAGAAAAGGGTGTTATGATGTGATATACGGTGGAAAGATGCATGTAATTATAGATGGGAAAAGGAGAACTAATGAAAGTTTGAATTAAGGAAATAATTGCATAATCCAAAGACAAAAGCGAACTACAGCAGAGGTTTTTTTTTTCCAACAATGTGTTGATGAGTTTTAATACAAAGGTTGGCTAGGGATATTGCCTCTTATTCAAAAGAATTGACTATGAACACCAAAATGATTGAATAATGGTGTATAGTAGCAGTGTAGCACTGATGAATCATGACACAACCATATAGTTAGTCTATAACTCGAAAGCATGTCACATGAAGTAAGAAGGAGAAAAAACACATCTTCGAGCGCAAGGATGCACAGATATTTTAGGTCCAGTTGGTCTCAGAACTTTCAAACTTGCGTGGTGATATAACAGCTGAAATAGGTGAGGTCATATGTCTGTTTATCTTCAGCAAGATATAAGTGAACAATAGTTAAGTCTCATTAGACTACACATAGTGTATAGATATTCATGTCTGCAGGTCAAAATGAGTGCAGTACAAACATGCCAGGATTAGTCCTTAAATCAGCAAGTTCTCATCTGATATAATGTAGACAAAGATCACAAAGAATAACAGCTTTTGCCCCAATTAACAATTGAAGAGCAGGAAAAGCAATGGCCTAGTCGAGTTGTAGCATGAATTTTATATTCTGATCATGAAAGACAAAGACCCTTGATGTCTAGTTAACTATATAACTCATAGTCTGATTTTGTGAATATGTAGATAATAGCAGGGCAAACAAATAAAGAAGCACATGCTAGGAATTATGCAGTAAATCAAAACTTTCCATATGGTCTAGTATAAGTGAGGACTTGCGACGCTGCCAGCTTTGATATAATTAAATCTGCCAGCTTGGATATACTTAAATTTCATTGGCGTATAATATTTAAAATTTAGATTGACAAATTGCGATGCCTAGATTTATCCACTTTATTCTTCAATATGGTGGGAGTGAAAACTGAAAAGATATTGTATGTGAAACTATAAATGTTATTGAGCTCGTCTTGAGTGATAAGACATACTTCTTATCTCTTTCCTTTTAATCAACTGAACTTTAACTTCAACCCAGCATAAATTTATCTCAGCAGCAAGAAAATATCAGATGACCCCCAACCTGACAGCAAACACCTAATGCATCTGTCCACCTCTGGGCGGAGCAGCCAGCCGCAGCACAAGCTCATCTCCTCTTGCATCACTCCTATGTTAGTTGTTCAGTTGTAATACAGCTTTACAGAAGCGATCTAGTTCCGGGACCAAACATAACCCTGCACAAGGTTGAAAGGTCAGGCTATTTTATACCCTTATGCTGAACATCAAACAATAACCCCAAAGTTACTACAGGTAGTACGTGGCATCCAAATTCAATCAATCTGCTATCAATAACACTAAATTTGCATGCCCATCTGTAGATCAATTAATTTGTTCCATTCTTTCCACTACTGCAGGATTATCACGTAGATGAAATCAAGAACGAAGCAGTTGAGACAAATGCCAACTTTCTAATCTCGAGCAGCCAGCGAAAATACAAATAAATTAAATTTCCTATAGCAAGTGGAAGAACGAGAGGAGCAAGGAAAAATAGGAGATGGGTAATTACCATGGGGCGGCCGGCGGAAGAGAGACCCTGCTCGACGGCGAGAGCGAGAGCCAGGTCGCGGACGAGGAGCGCGTGCGTGGCTATGGGTCACCGCTGAAGAGGGATTGGGAAAGATTGTTGAGGAGACCGGGAGGGGAAGCGACAGCAGGTGGTGGTGCCCCTGGCAAGCACAGGAAGGGCCGAAGGGGGACGAGTGCCGCGGAGACGATTAGGGCCGGTCTGGTTCTGCGGGGGGGATTCCTCAGCCAGCGTCTCCCTGTATGATGGCCCGATTGATGAGAAGACTCCCAGGTCAGTTCCTGGAGTAGCAGCCCAAAAATGTTGGGCCGATTATTACGGACGGTGTGACGGGTGAAAAGGGGTCCTTCTAGCGGCCAGTGGAGGACCAAGCGATCTCATGCATTCATGCGGGTGATCAAACGGCTGGCAAGCTCTAATCGCTGTGGTTAGCCCTGAGTGGTTCAGTTTTACTGTTAACTAATATATTCATCGGATCCCAACAAACACAACATGTAGCATTACAAATAGATGATCTTGATCATGATAGGTAGCTCACAAGATCTAACATGATAGCACAATGAGGAGAAGACAACCATCTACGTACTGCTATGGACCCATAGTCCAGGGGTGAACTACTCACACATCAATCCGGAGGCGATCATGGTGATGAAGAGTCCTCCGGGAGATGATTCCCCTCTCCAGTAGGGTGCCAGAGGCGATCTCCTGAATCCCCCGGGATGGGATTGGCGGCGGCGGCGTCTCTGGAAGGTTTTCCGTATCGTGGCTCTCGGTATAGGGGTTTTCGCGACGAAGGTTATAAGTAGGAGGAAGGGCAGAGTCGGAGGGCTGACGAGGGGCCCACACCATAGGGCGGCGCGGGCCCCGCTTTGGCCGCGCGGCCCTATGGTGGCGGCGCCTCGTCGCCCCACTTCGTATCCCCTTCGGTCTTCTGGAAGCTCCGTGGAAAAATAAGACCCTGGGTGTTGATTTCGTCCAATTCCAAGAATATTTCCTTTGTAGGATTTCGAAACCAAAAACAAGAGAAAACAAAGAATCGGCTCTTCGGCATCTCGTCAATAGGTTAGTGCCGGAAAATGCATAATAATGACATAAAGTGTGTATAAAACATGTGAGTATCATCATAAAAGTAGCATGGAACATAAGAAATTATAGATACGTTTGAGACGTATCATCGCCGCCTCGCGAGCGGAATCCAGGGATCCGCCGCCGCCGGCACCGCACGGGCTTTGCCCGGCGGCTATCGCCGGCGGCGGCGGTGGAGGGGGCGGGGAGAGGGGTGGCTGGGGCTAGGGTTTGGGGTCGCCCTCCCGTCGCCCGCGGGGAGCGACAGGACGGGCCGAAACGTTTTTTTCCAAGATGGACTCAGCTAGTAGCATTATACACTATGGAACGAAACAAAGGCCCTCGGGTCATCCTCCCTGGGCCACATGGAGGAAACCCTAGAAATCACCACCGTCACCCTCCCTTCCCACGCCTCCCCTCTCTCGACATCGCTGAAGGAGGCTACCGGGCTAAGCCTATGCGGTGGACGGCAGCGGTGGGGCTTTCTCGAACTGTGGCGGCGCGGGATGGCTTGGACCAAGGACGCCGGCCCTCCTAATCTGCTCTGTTGTGGCGGCTGATACGTCTCCAACGTATCGATAATTTCTTGTGTTCCATGCCACATTATTGATGTTATCTACATGTTTTATGCACACTTTATGTCATATTCGTGCATTTTCTGGAACTAACCTATTAACAAGATGCCGAAGTGCCGGTTCTCGTTTTCTGCTGTTTTTGGTTTCGAAATCCTAGTAACGAAATATTCTCGGAATCGGACGAAATCAACGCCAAAGTTCCTATTTTCATCGGAAGCATCCGGAACACCCGGGAAGGATCGGAGGGGAGCCACGGGGGCCCCACACCACACCCCGGCGCGGCCAAGGGGGGTGCGCCCCCTAGGGTGTGGGCCCCCTTCGACCTTCCTGCGCCGCCTCTTCGCCTATAAGAAGCCCCCGGATCGAGAAAACCCTATCACGATTGACGAAACCCACGTAAACCTTCCGGAGCCGCCGCCATCGCGAAGCCAAGATCTGGGAGACAGGAGTCTCTGTTCCGGCACCCTGCCGGAGCGGGGAAGTGCCCCCGGAAGGCTTCTCCATCGACACCGCTGCCATCTCCACCGCCATCTTCATCACCGCCGCTGCTCCCATGAGGAGGGAGTAGTTCTCCATCGAGGCTCGGGGCCGTACCGGTAGCTATGTGGTTCATCTCTCTCCTATGTGCTTCAATACAATAATCTCATGAGCTGCCTTACATGATTGAGATTCATATGATGATGCTTGTAATCTAGATGTCATTATGCTAGTCAAGTGAGTTTTACTTATGTGATCTCCGGAGACTCCTCGTCCCACGTGTGTAAAGGTGACGAGTGTGTGCACCGTGTGGGTCTCTTAGGCTAGATTTCACAGAATACTTATTCACTGTTGAATGGCATAGTGAGGTGCTTATTTATATCTCTTTATGATTGCAATGTGTTTGTATCACAATTTATCTATGTGCTACTCTAGTGATGTGTTATTAAAGTAGTTCTATTCCTCCCGCACGTGTGTAATGGTGACAGTGTGTGCACCGTGTTAGTACTTGGTTTGTGCTATGATCATGATCTCTTGTAGATTATGGAGTTAACTATTGCTATGATAATATTGATGTGATCTATTCCTCCTACATATGCATGAAGGTGACAGTGTGCATGCTATGCTAGTACTTGGTTTAGTAGCGTTGATCTATCTTACACTAAAGGTTACTAAAACATGAGCATTATTGTGGAGCTTGTTAACTCCGGCATTGAGGGTTCGTGTAATCCTACGCAATGTGTTCATCATCCAACAAAAGTGTAGAGTATGCATTTATCTATTCTCGTTATGTGATCAATGTTGAGAGTGTCCACTAGTGAAAGTCTAATCCCTAGGCCTTGTTCCTAAATACTGCTGAGTTACTACTGCTTGTTTACTACCGTCTGCGTTACTACTCGCTGCGTTATTACTCGCTTGTTTACTCGTCCCGGCGTAGCACTTTTCTGCCGTTGCTACTACTTATTCATACCACCTCGTATTTCACTATCTCTTCGCCGAACTAGTGCACCTATTAGGTGTGTTGGGGACACAAGAGACTTCTTGCTTTGTGGTTGCAGGGGTTGCATGAGAGGGATATCTTTGACCTCTTCCTCCCTGAGTTCGATAAACCTTGGGTATCCACTTAAGGGAAACTTG
Source organism: Lolium rigidum (assembly GCF_022539505.1). Taxonomy (NCBI): domain Eukaryota; kingdom Viridiplantae; phylum Streptophyta; class Magnoliopsida; order Poales; family Poaceae; genus Lolium; species Lolium rigidum. The sequence continues at coordinate 205,240,004 of NC_061514.1, forward strand.
CTGCCGTTCTACAAACCTCTGCTCTTGGAGGCCCAACACTGTCTACAAGAATAGAAGCTCCCGTAGACATCAAGCACTTTTCTGGCGCCGTTGTCGGGGAGGAAAGGTAAAAGGCTCTCATACTACGGTCCCAGGTAAAGTATTTTTCTGGCGCCGTCGTGTGTGTGCTTGAAGCTATTTCCTTTAGATCCTGCAATTGCATCTTGTTGTTTCTTGTTTACACTAGTTTGGCATAATGTACAAGAGTGAGCTTCTTATTCTATTTCCCGATTTAAAACATGGATTTTTTGATGCGAAAATTAAAAAACCTATGAAATCTTGTTTGCATGCTGGTAGTAATATTAGTATGAACGTTTCGAACACCATTGTTGATAATGATATAGAAAGTTCTAAGCTTGGGGAAGTCTGGTTTGCATGATATTTTTAGTCCCCCAAGCATTGAGGAGAAAATTTTCTTTGATGATACTTTGCCTCCTATTTCTGATGATGATAATGATAGTGGTCTTTTTGTGCCACCTACTATGGAGAGTAAATTTTGTTGTGATTATACTATGCCTCCTACACTTGATGAGAATAATAATGATAGCTACTTTGTTGAATTTGCTCCCACTATTACTAATAAAATTGACTATGCTTATGTGGAGAGTAATAATTTTATGCATGAGACTCATGATAAGAATGCTTTATGTGATAGTTATATTGTTGAGTTTGCTCATGATGCTACTGAAAGTTATTATGAGAGAGGAAAATATGGTTGTAGAAATTTTCATGTTACTAAAACACCTCTCTATGTGCTGAAATTTTTCAAGCTATACTTGTTTTATCTTCCTATGCTTGTTACTTTGCTCTTCATGAACTTGTTTATTTACAAGATTCCTATGCATAGGAAGCATGTTAGACTTAAATGTGTTTTGAATTTGCCTCTTGATGCTCTCTTTTGCTTCAAATACTATTTCTTGCGAGTGCATCATTAAAACTGCTGAGCCCATCTTAATGGCTAAAAAGAAAGAACTTCTTGGGAGATAACCCATGTGTTATTTTGTTACAGTACTTTGTTTTATATTTGTGTCTTGGAAGTTGTTTACTACTGTAGCAACCTCTCCTTATCTTAGTTTTGTGTTTTGTTGTGCCAAGTAAAGTCTTTGATAGTAAAGTAAGTACTAGATTTGGATTACTGCGCAGAAACAGATTTCTTTGCTCGTCACGAATCTGGGTCTAATTCTCTGTAGGCAACTCAGAAAATTATGCCAATTTACGTGAGTGATCCTCGGATATGTACGCAACTTTCATTCAATTTGAGCATTTTCATTTGAGCAAGTCTGGTGGCCTAATAAAATCCATCTTTACGGACTGTTCTGTTTTTGACAGATTCTGCCTTTTATTTCGTATTGCCTCTTTTGCTATATTGGATGAATTTCTTTGATCCATTAATGTCCAAGTAGCTTTATGCAATGTCCAGAAGTGTTAAGAATGATTGTGTCACCTCTGAACATGTTAATTTTTATTGTCCACTAACCCTCTAATGAGTTGTTTCGAGTTTGGTGTGGAGGAAGTTTTCAAGGGTCAAGAGAGGAGGATGATATACTACGATCAAGAAGAGTGAAAAGTCTAAGCTTGGGGATGCCCCGGTGGTTCATCCCTGCATATATCAAGAAGACTCAAGTGTCTAAGCTTGGGGATGCCCAAGGCATCCCCTTCTTCATCGATAAATTATCGAGTTCCTTCTCTTGAAACTATATTTTTATTCGGCCACATTTTATGTACTTTACTTGGAGCGTCCTGTTTGTTTGTTTCTATTTTTGTTTGTGTTTGAATAAATTGGATTACATCATGCTTGTGTGGGAGAGAGACACGCTCCGCTGGTTCATATGAACACATGTGTTCTTAGCTCATAATATTCATGGCGAAGTTTCCTCTTCGTTAAATTGTTTATATGGTTGGAATTGGAAAATGATACATGTAGTAATTGCTATAATGTCTTGGGTAATGTGATACTTGGCAATTGTTGTGCTCATGTTTAAGCTCTTGCATCATATACTTTGCACCTATTAGTGAAGAATACATAGAGCATGCTAAAATTTGGTTTGCATAATTGGTCTCTCTAAAGTCTAGATAATTTCTAGTATTGAGTTTTGAACAACAAGGAAGACGGTGTAGAGTCTTATAATGTTTTCAATATGTCTTTTATGTGAGTTTTGTCTGCACCGGTTCATCCTTGTGTTTGTTTCAAATAACCTTGCTAGCCTAAACCTTGTATCGAGAGGGATTACTTCTCATGCATCCAAATACTTGAGCCAACCACTATGCCATTTGTGTCCACCATACCTACCTACTACATGGTATTTCTCCGCCATTCCAAAGTAAATTGCTTGAGTGCTACCTTTAAATAATTCAAAATTTATCACCTCTTATTTGTGTCAATGTTTTATAGCTCATGAGGAAGTATGTGGTGTTTTATCTTTCGATCTTGTCATTTACTCGACGGACTTTCACAATGGACTAGTGGCACATCCGCTTATCCAATAATTTTGCAAAAAGAGCTGGCAATGGGGTTCCCAGCCCCGATTAATTAACTTGCATTAATAATTCTCTTCACATGTTTTGCTCGATTCATCGTTAAGCAACTTAATTTTGCAAATAGACACTCCTTCATGGTATGTGATTGTTGGAAGGCACCCGAGGATTCGGTTAGCCATGGCTTGTGTAAGCAAAAGGTTGGGAGGAGTGTCATCCATAAATAAAGAAAAACTAAACTAAAGTACATGTGTAAACAAAAGAGAAGAGGGATGATCTACCTTGCTGGTAGAGATAACGTCCTTCATGGGAGCCGCTCTTGAAAGTCCGGGTTGATGAGGTAGTTAGAGTACCCGCTACCATTCGTTGACAACAACATACACCTCTCAAAACTTTATTTTTATGCTCTCTTTATGTTTTCAAAATCAAAGCTCTAGCACAAATATAGCAATCGATGCTTTCCTCTTTGAAGGACCATTCTTTTACTTTTATGTTGAGTCAGTTCACCTATTTCTCTCCACCTCAAGAAGCAAACACTTGTGTGAACTGTGCATTGATTCTTACATATTTGCATATTGCATTTGTTATATTGCTTTGCATTGACAATTATGCATGAGATATACATGTTATAAGTTGAAAGCAACCGCTGAAACTTCATCTTCCATTGTGTTGCTTCAATGTCTTTACTTTGAATTATTGCTTTATGAGTTAACTCTTATGCAAGACTTATTGATGCTTGTCTTGAAGTGCTATTCATGAAAAGTCTTTGCTTTATGATTCAGCTTGTTTACCCATGTCATATACATTGTTTTGATCGCTGCATTCACTACATATGCTTTACAAATAGTATGATCAAGTTTATGATGGCATGTCACTCCGAAATTATCTTTGTTATCGTTTTACCTGCTCGGGACGAGCGGAACTAAGCTTGGGGATGCTGATACGTCTCCAACGTATCGATAATTTCTTGTGTTCCATGCCACATTATTGATGTTATCTACATGTTTTATGCACACTTTATGTCATATTCGTGCATTTTCCGGAACTAACCTATTAACAAGATGCCGAAGTGCCAGTTCTCGTTTTCTCGCTGTTTTTGGTTTCGGAAATCCTAGTAACGAAATATTCTCGGAATCAGACGAAATCAACGCCAAAGTTCCTATTTTCATCGGAAGCATCCAGAACACCCGGGAAGGATCAGAGGGGAGCCCTGGGGGCCCCACAGCACACCCCGGCGCGGCCAAGGGGGGGGGGTGCGCCCCCCTAGGGTGTGGGCCCCCCTTCGACCTTCCTGCGCCGCCTCTTCGCCTATAAGAAGCCCCTGGATCAGAAAACCCTATCACGATTGACGAAACCCACGAAAACCTTCCAGAGCCGCCGCCATCGCGAAGCCAAGATCCGGGGGACAGGGAGTCTCCGTTCCGGCACCCGCCGGAGCGGGGAAGTGCCCCGGAAGGCTTCTCCATCGACACCGCTGCCATCTCCACCGCCATCTTCATCACCGCTGCTGCTCCCATGAGGAGGGAGTAGTTCTCCATCGAGGCTCGGGGCTGTACCGGTAGCTATGTGGTTCATCTCTCTCCTATGTGCTTCAATACAATAATCTCATGAGCTGCCTTACATGATTGAGATTCATATGATGATGCTTGTAATCTAGATGTCATTATGCTAGTCAAGTGAGTTTTACTTATGTGATCTCCGGAGACTCCTCGTCCCACGTGTGTAAAGGTGACGAGTGTGTGCACCGTGTGGGTCTCTTAGGCTAGATTTCACGAGAATACTTATTCACTTGTTGAATGGCATAGTGAGGTGCTTATTTATATCTCTTTATGATTGCAATGTGTTTGTATCACAATTTATCTATGTGCTACTCTAGTGATGTGTTATTAAAGTAGTTCTATTCCTCCACGCACGTGTGTAATGGTGACGAGTGTGTGCACCGTGTTAGTACTTGGTTTGTGCTATGATCATGATCTCTTGTAGATTATGGAGTTAACTATTGCTATGATAATATTGATGTGATCTATTCCTCCTACATATGCATGAAGGTGACAGGTGTGCATGCTATGCTAGTACTTGGTTTAGTAGCGTTGATCTATCTTACACTAAAGGTTACTAAAACATGAGCATTATTGTGGAGCTTGTTAACTCCGGCATTGAGGGTTCGTGTAATCCTACGCAATGTGTTCATCATCCAACAAAAGTGTAGAGTATGCATTTATCTATTCTGTTATGTGATCAATGTTGAGAGTGTCCACTAGTGAAAGTGTAATCCCTAGGCCTTGTTCCTAAATACTGCTGAGTTACTACTGCTTGTTTACTACTGCTGCGTTACTACTACTGCGTTACTACTGCTTGTTTACTGTCCTGGGCAGAGCACTTTTCTGCCGTTGCTACTACTTATTCATACCACCTGTATTTCACTATCTCTTCGCCGAACTAGTGCACCTATTAGGTGTGTTGGGGACACAAGAGACTTCTTGCTTTGTGGTTGCGGGGTTGCATGAGAGGGATATCTTTGACCTCTTCCTCCCCGAGTTCGATAAACCTTGGGTATCCACTTAA
>NC_061514.1:205245182-205348415 GCF_022539505.1 Lolium rigidum
GTGTCATCGTGATGACAAAAAACACATTTTTTACTTTCTTGCCAATTTCACTTTGCAATGTTGTCTTTAGTAAGAATAACCCATCGGCGAAGATACCACACGAAAGCCTTCGTTTTCAACGTATCTTCATCTTCCAAATTAACTTATTATTAACCACCAGCCCAATAGGCTGGATAGTGCTTTGTACATAGAATGTACTAAGAATTTTCCATTCTCATTCAGGTTACAACGAAACTGGTTTGCCCCTTGCGTTATATGGATAAAATCCAAACCCTGAAGCAAGGCATTCCAAGATGCAAGCCGAGGCCCAACAAGATCTCTTATGAACGTCGCACTAGGTGGGGAGGATCCCAATACCTTAGCCAAGGCCCAACAAGATCTCTTATGAACGTCACACTAGGTGGGGAGGATCCTAATACCTTAGCCAAGGTTTCACTTTTGTGACACACAGTATTATACATAGCCGAATATTGTTTGCGGAGGGTGGTATTTCCTAACCACTTATCCTCCCAAAACCTTATCTCAGATCCATCCTTAATGGAGAAGGAACCTTATGAGAATAAATACTTTTTCGTGCCATAAGGCCAAACCATGAGTGTGCATCCCCACGCTTTCAAAACACCTGACATCTTTGGTGAGTAGCTTAGCTAGCCATTTAACTAGAAGAGCTCTATTCTTAACCTCAAAGTCATGAACACGAAACCCTCCTTGATATTTTGGGCGGCAAACCACACTCCATTTTGTAAGCTAGTATTTGTTTGTCTCACTATCTCCTTGCTAAAAGAGTCTTGATCTGAAATAATCTAGACGGTTGAGATGTCATATACAATATCATATTTGTAAGTACTGAATTAATGAGAACCAGTTTTTTGTGCCAAGAGATAGTAATTTGCCTCTCCAGTTACATAGACACTTTTGCAGTCTCTACTCGACATGCTTCCATTCAACATTTGCAAACCTCCAAAAATGAATTAGAATGCATAAATAGTTGGTTGGAAACTGACCAATCCACTGCCAAAAAACTCGGCATATAGATTGACATCGTCCCGGGTCTCACCGAAACAGAACAATTTATTTTTATAGAAATTAATTGCAAATCAACATCCGCATACCCGCAACAGAAAAATCAACATTTGCATAACTGACCATGGGATGCAAAGTTGGCCGTCTTGAAAATTACCTTTGAAGTCTCAAATACGACCTCCGTGCTAGGTGTTGGCCATCACCGTTGACAATTAGAGATCACTTTCACCGTGTCGCTTTCACAATCCAAACAGGTACATTTGTCTCCTCTGCCCCGTGCGATTTCTGAGTTTTTCTTATCCATCATTAGAGTATATACAAGTAATATGCTAGTGCTCATCTCACATGATTTAGTATGCACATAATTGTCATTGTCTGGCATGTGGTGAGTTGCTAACCCCAACCCTTGGTCAACGCCTTGCTTCTCCGGACTCCATAAAGTCGTACTAGTAGCTCCTAAGCAACCTCACATTCCCTTCTCGTCCTTCCTGAGGAACAATGAGGTCCATGGCGACCGCAACGCTCTTCATCGCCGCCGTTGTCCTCCTCCTCGCCGTCCGGGACGGCCATTGCGCGCAATTGTGCATGGACTCGAGTATGCCGTCCACTTCTTCCATTTTCTGTTTGTCGTTTCTCCGATACCTGTTTCTGATTTCGATCATGTCCACCAGCGTTCCCGCGGGCGGTCAACGGGTCCCTCTCCTTCTGCGGCTACAGCGGCACGGCCTGCTGCAACGCGACTGACGACGCTGCCGTCCAGAAGCAGTTCGCCGCCATGAACATCTCCGGCACGCCGTGCGGCGACCTCGTCAAGTCCATCCTCTGCGCGGTATGGTCTCTTGCTCGTTCCCAGCTGGATTGACTTGCCATGATCCAGGCTCTGCCGCTGACGCAATGGGGGTTCTTGTGGTCGCAGAGATGCAACCCCTACGCCGGCGAGCTGTTCACCGTCGAGAAGACCCCCCGGACGGTGCCTCTGCTGTGCAACTCCACGGGCGCGGCGAGCCGGGTGAGCGGCGTGGCCGCGGCTACAGGGTACTGCGCGGAGGTGTGGGACACCTGCAAGGACGTGTCCATCCCGGGGTCGCCGTTCCAGCCGCCCAAGGGCGGCGCGACGGCGCCGAAGCTCACCGAGGTGTGGCAGTCGGAGGGCGACTTCTGCGGCGCGCTGGGCGGCGAGCCCATCTGCTTCGACGGCGAGGCCGCGGCGTTCAACACGACCCGCGTCGTGCCGCCCGTGAACGGCATGTGCCTGGAGCGCGTCAGCAACGGGTCGTACATCAACATGGCGGCGCACCCGGACGGCTCCAACCGCGTGTTCCTCAGTACCCTGGCCGGCAAGGTGTTCCTGGCCACCGTGCCGCCGCATGGCTCCGGCAAGCAGCTAGAGCTGGACGTAGCCAACCCGTTCCTGGACATCACCGACGAGGTGCACTTCGACAACGAGTTCGGCCTCCTCGGCATGGCCTTCCACCCGGACTTCGCCAAGAACGGCCGCTTCTTCGTCTCCTACAGCTGCGACAAGACGCAGTCGGCGTCGTGCTCCGGCCGGTGCGCGTGCAACTCCGACATCGGCTGCGACCCGTCCAAACTCGGCGCCGACAACGGCGCGCAGCCGTGCCAGTACCAGAGCGTCATCGCAGAGTACACCGCCAATTCCTCCGCCGGCTCGCCGTCGACGGTAATACACATACACTGCCCGCTGATCAAATCTTGTATATAGTACGCACGACGAACTGCAGTGTGCTGATGCGCGGCCGCTTGCTATTCCTCTCAGGCCACCTCCGCGAACCCCACGGAGGCGAAGAGGATCATGACGCTCGGGCTGCCGTTCACGACGCACCACGGCGGGCAGATCCTCTTCGGCCCGGCCGACGGCTACATGTACTTCATGATGGGCGACGGCGGCAGCGTGGGCGACCCGTGGAACTTCGCGCAGAACAAGGGGACCATGCTCGGGAAGATCGTTCGGATCGACGTCAACGACATGCCAAGTAATCACACCAGAAACTCGATTTACTACTACTTCGATATGAATCAAATTGGAAATCAAATTTTGTTAGAAACCAGGTTCGGTTTTCTTCTCGAAAGCACTGAGTTCTTTAATTCGAAGAAAGAACATGGAGAATACGACCTGTGAACTTAAAAAAACAAAATTCTCCCGACAAGCCGGCTTCTGAGGAACTGTGCAGTGTGAAGAGAGGCTGCAGTTCCCCTTTGTCATTTGACCATGAAAAAATATATACGATAACAACAAACCTACAAAGTTTCAATGTCAGGGGAAAATTTCATCTTGTAGTTCGTCAGGATTTCCTTTGTGTTTTGGTAGCAACTGCTGATACTTCACGTCGATCAGGTTGAAAATTCAAATTTATTTACCAGATTTTGCAAAAATTCATAATCGAACTGTACTACCTGCAGGTGGTAACAGCACCCCCGGCTGGGGAAACTACGGTATCCCCAAGGACAACCCCTTCTCCGTGGACCCCGAGTTCGCGCCAGAGGTGTTCGCCCTCGGCTTCAAGAACCCATGGCGCTGCAGCTTCGACTCCGGCAAGCCTTCCAACTTATTCTGCGCCGACGTCGGAACGGTACCTATCTTCTCGCCATCCCGGTGCATTTCTCTTTCACCAGCATGGATGAGACCGCCGTCGCCGTGACAGTTAAAATCCGTCTGAATTTGCTTGCAGTCTTTGGCCGAGGAGGTCGATCTGGTGGTGAAGGGCGGGAACTACGGGTGGCGCGTGTTCGAGGGCCAGCAGCCGTACCCGGCGCTGTCCACCCCCGGCGGGAACACCACTGCCGATTCTATCAACGCCATCTCGCCAGTCATGGGCTACACCCACAACAGCGTCAACAACAACGTCGGCTCCGCCTCCATCACCGGCGGCTACGTCTACCGCTCCATGACCGACCCCTGCCTCAACGGAAGGTAATGGATCGCACCTCCATCTCATCCCCGAAGGTGGAAATGTTGCATCTCCGGCGAGCGATCAACGATGATGTTCTTCTTGATTGATTGCGCTGTGTGCTACCTGCAGGTACATCTACTCGGACCTGTACGCGCAGGCCATGTGGTCGGGGCTCGAGACGCCGGAGAACAGCGGGGTGTTCAACCAGACGCCACTGACGTTCGCCTGCTCCAAAACGTCGCCGATCCCGTGCGAAGTCGCGGCTAAGAGCCCTCTCCCGTCGCTAGGCTACATCTTCTCCTTCGGCGAAGACAACGCCAAAGACTTATACCTGCTCAACAGCAAGGGCGTGTACCGGGTGGTCGACCCCAGCAGCTGCAACTACGCCTGCCCGATAAAGAGCTCCGCCAACACGGGGTCCCCGCCGCCTGCAGCGTCGCCGAGCTCGGCGTTCAGAGCGCGGAGTCCCGCCATGGCGCCGATGCTCTTGGTGGGAGCGCTACTTGTGCTGTTGGGCTTGGGTTTTTGACAAGTCTCGTTTTGAGTTAAGAATGTTTTGTAGCAAAACTGCCATATCATTGTGGAGTTCTGACGGTATATATTTTGGGTAATTTGTGAGGGTGTGTCACTGTTTTTTCATCAAAACTATGTAATTATTGTGGAGGCCGTATTTGTCAATATATAAACAATTGCTGCATGAAAACGTGAACAAGAACCTCCAAGGCCCTCCAAAGGCTCACAAAATCGACTGAACTAGTGCGATGGTGCGCTCTGCAACCGTATTTCATTTGATCTATCTCCAAAATACGGTGGCACAAAATAAACTCTGTATGAAAAATTATGATGTGTGCTAATTCTATGTTTGTTTGTTTGCAAGGTCACACCCTTATGTCGAGACGGTGCAGCACATCTCGTTAATACACTCTAAATAAGTTGGTTGTTTGCACTTTTGATGTGATTATCTTTGGGTTTCTCAACGAGAGATCATACTTCATTGCAGATGAAAACAGTTGAGTTCTTCTTGCATCACTATCATTTAGTCCGGATCAAGTAAGGTTTTATGTACCTTGAGTGCTTCAAAACTAGACATAAAAGCATGATGTTGATAAAATAATTAGTAGTAGAGCTATGTGTTTCCGAGTTAACACTCCTTTGGATATGCTTCCGACGATCTTATCAACTTGGATCTACTAGACTTTGTGGGGTCTTGATCTTCCGGATGATTCCATCATGATCAAAAAAATTCACCTCTCGGTTGATGTCGACCATGAACAACAACTTGAGTTTGATCTTGAGGTGTAGAGGATTCATGTTCTCCATCTAGATCTTGCTCAATTTATTGAGGTTTTGGTGTTTGTTCTTCGGTATGCGGCTCCTCCTGAGTGATCCTGTGATGCACTTGACGGTTTAACTTGAGTAGAGCTATGCTCCACTTGAGTTAAATTTGAGTCTTCTCTATCATTTACTTGGTCAATGACTTCATCGATCTTCATGGGCAAGATATGTCCAATCCCCTTTACCTTGATGATTTGAGAAAAATCTCCATCACCTACATCACTTGGAACAACTTGCTTCGCTTGAGAGCCATTGTTCTCAAAGAACTCACATCACAAGATACTTCCACACATCCATTGATTCTTATAGTATCAATAGGCATCAGAGTCATCCGCATAACCAACAAAAATACTCTCGATATTTAGATCTAGTTTCGAACTTGCATCCAAAGATGCGGAACTACATGAAATTGTGCTTGTTTCCCGTGATGAGCTCGTATGGGGTCTTGTTGTGCAACGAGCGAGGAAGAGATGGTTGATGCATGTAAAATGCATATATTGACTTTGTCCTTAATGATATTGAATTTCCACATATTTGCAACATATATGATGATAATACCATGTTTTACATTGAATTATGGAGATTTACCAATGATCTCCTTTATTTGGTTTATAACTCTGCAGAACACGAAAATCCTGTTTTGTGCATTTTCACTTTCAGAGACCTATACAGAGTCAAAATAACCTGGGATTTTTGGAGCGTCACTTTTTGATCGGGAGAAGCACCCTGGGCCATGGAACCACACCAGGAGAGGCCTGAGGCCCTAAAGACCTCAGGTGGCGCGCCCAAACACTTAGGGCGCGCCACCTGTGCTCTTTCGGCCGTCGATCGTCGAAACCACGTGATCTTTTCTCCCACCGACGTATTTTGACCTAAAGATCACTATATATAGCCCCGAAGAGTTCTCAGGAAGAGATCGCCGCACAAACACAGAAACATGAAGGCTGCAGCAGAGAAGACTGGAGGGGAAAACTCCGCCGGTATTACCACCGGAGGGATCTCCACCTTCTTCAAAGTCTTCATCATCATTACCATGATCAAGGGAGAGTAGTCCACCTCTGGACTACGAGTTTGTGACAGTAGCTTGATCTATTTCTCTCATGTTCTTCATAGTTCTTAGTGCCATATGAGCTGCCTCACATGATTATGGCCATATTTGTAATACCTATGTGGTGAATCCTTATTCTATGATATTGTGTTATGAGATCTGATCGTATTATGTGTAAGATGTATTGATAGATGCATATTATGTACCATGTTCTTAAGTATTTGTTCTGATCCAACATCAAGAGCGTGTGTGGAGTGATATGTGTATTATATGGAGTAGCATGATTTTAGTGATTGGATAATGACAATATTTTCAAGATCTATTGTAGCCTTGGCCTTTTCGTTTGCTGCCTCACTAGAGATAAAGTTAATGCATGTGCTATGTTCGTCACGTGATAGTAGTGATGATCTTGTTTGTTCAAGGTAGCATATTTGATATTCAAACATCATGTGAAAGTACTTATGGTTGTGATCTATTAATTCTTAATAAAAGATTGCATGAAGTTTTCCCTTTCTTGTGGAGTATAAGAGAGATTTGTATAACTTTATTTTATCTCTGGTACATAAAGTAATTATTTTATCTTCGAAGAAAATGGCAGAAAGCATATGATTCTTATACCACTAATGTCACCCCATAGAAAAGAATGGAAAGAAAAGTTTGTGTTGAAGTTTTTTCGCAAGGAATAGAGGAATACCACACCAAGAGATATCTAAGAATGGTGAAGAACATAAGCTTGGGGATACCCATGGCACCCCACTAGACTCATTTTAAAAAATATCGATTAGTACACTTCTAAACTTTGTTTTTGAAGCAACATAGAATTTTCGCAAGAACATGGAGCGTCTTTAGTTTTGTTTGTGTCTAGTTTTGTTTTTAAATACATAAGACCATTGATACGTCTCAAACGTAACTATAATTTTTGATGCTCCATGCTTGTTTTACACCAATTTCTATATGTTTTGTTTACACTTTGTGGCATTTTAATGCATTTTCTGGAACTAACCTATTAACAAGATGCCACTGTGCCAGTTCCTGTTTTCTGCTGTTTTTGTATTTCAGAAAAGTTGAACATGAAATATTCTCGGAATTGAATGAAACAAAAGCCGAAGTTCCTATTTTACTATCACGAAGACGGAGTCCAAAGCAGAGACGGAGAAGAGCCAGGAGGTGGCCACACCACCCCTAGGCGCGGCCCACCCCCTGGTGGCGCCTAGGTATGGTGTGGGCCCCTCGGGCGCCCACCGACCTCACCCTTTCTCCTATAAATTCACATCATCGGGAAAACCTAAATACCCGAGCCTCCATCCACGAAAAGTTTCGTAGCCGTCGCCATCGTCGACCCTAGCTCGGGAGGGTTCTGAAGCTCTTCCCGGCACCCTGCCGGAGAGGGAGATCATCACCGGAGGCCTCTTCAGCACCATGCCCGCCTCCGAAGTGATGCGTCAGTAGTTCATCTCTGGACTACGGGTCCATAGCATTAGCTAGATGGTTGTCTTCTCCTCATTATGCTGCATGTTTAGATCTTGTGAGCTGCCTATCATGATCAAGATCATATTTATGTAATGCTACATGTTGTGTTTGCTGGAATCCGATGAATATTGAATACTATGGTTGAGTTGATTATAGACTTGTTTATCTTGTTATTTCTGATCTTGCATGATCTCCGTTGCTAGTAGATGCTCTAGCCAAGTATGTGCTTGTGACTCCTAGAGGGAGTATTTATGCTCGATAGTGGGTTCATGCCTCTAGTAATCTGGGAGAGTGACAGTAACTTCTAAGGTTGTAGATGTGTTGTTGCTACTAGGGAGAAAATAACAATTCTTTGTCCAAGGTAATTCTATTATTTACTTTACACACTTTACTTAATGCAATAATCTATTGCTTGTAACTTAATACTGAAAGGGGTGCGGATGCTAACCTGAAGGTGGATTATTAGTCATAGATGCAGTTGGATTACGGTCTATGAATCTTGTTATAATGCCCAACTGAATCTCATACTAATCATCTTGTCATGTATGGTCTTTATTCTGTCAATTGCCCAACTGTAATTTGTTTACCTAGCATGTTATTTATCTTTATGGAGAGACACCTCTAGTGAACTGTGGACCCCGGTCCTTTCTTTTACATTGATAAAACCAATTCCCACGGAAATTGCAAGCACTGTTCTCCGTATTTCACTGCAAACAAACATCTCTTTCCACACTATACGTCTAATCCTTTGTTTTCAATAAAACCTGTGGGATTGACAAACTCACTGTAAGTTGGGGCAAAGTATTTTGGTTGTGTTGTGTGTAGGTTCCACGTTGTTGCTGACACCGGTAGTGCGCCCAGCCAAAGTCATCCAGCAACACCTTCTGAAGTGATTTCTTTCTCCTAATGGTCGATTAAACCTTGGTTTCTTACTGAGGGAAAACTTGCTGCTGTGATCATCATACCTTCCTCTTGGGGCTTCCCAACTGCATGCTCTGCACAACATCAAGCTCTTTTCTGGCGCCGTTGTCGGGAGAAAGAGAATTTCTGCAAGGGGAGTCTCTCATCTCCAATCTCTTTACTTTGTTATTGTTTTGCTTAGTTTATTTTACTTTTTCTTGTTTGCTTCTTTTTTATCAAAAACACAAAAATTTAGTTTCTATTATAGCTTTTATTTATGTTGCTCTGTTTTAATCTTGCTAAAATGAGTAATCCTGAGAACACTAAGTTGACTTTACTAGCACAAACAACAATGATTTCATTTGTACACCTATTGCTCCACCTGCTCCTGAAACAGCCTTCTATGAAATTAAACCTGCTTTGTTAAATCTTGTTATGAGAGAGCAATTTTATGGTGTTAGTACTGATGATCCTACTTCTCGCCATACTAATTTTGTTGAAATTTGTGAGATGCAAAAATATAAGGATGTAGATGGAGACATTATTAAACTGAAATTGTTTCCTTTGTCTTTGAGAGGGCGAGCTAAAGATTGGTTGCTATGTTTTCCTAGAAATAATATTGACTCTTGGGTTAAATGCAAAGATGCTTTCACTGGAAAATATTATCCTCCTGCTAAGATTATATCCTTGAGAAGTGACATAATGAAATTTAGACAATTTGATAATGAACATTGTCCCACTCGTGGACTGACTACTTGGATAATGATCCAAACTTTCTATGCAAGACTGGATTTTTCTTCAAGAAACCTTCTGGATTCAGCTTCTGGAGGTACCTTTATGTCCATTACTTTGGAGGCTGCAACAAAGCTCCTTAATGATATGATGATAAATTATTCTGAATGGCACACTGAGAGGGCTCCACAAGGTAAGAAGGTAAATTCCGTTGAAGAAACCTCCTCCTTGAGTGATAAGATTGATACCATTATGTCTATGCTTGTTAATGGTAAAGCTCATGTTGATCCAAATGATATTCCTTTAGCCTCTTTGGTTGCTCAAGAAGAGCATGTTGATGTGAAATTCATTAAAAGCAATATTTTAACAACAATGCTTATATGAATAATTTTGGTAGTAACAATTATAGGCCATATCCTTCTAATAATGGCAACGATTATGGCAATTCTTATGGTAATTCCTACGACAACAATAGAAGTGCACCCTCTGATCTTGAAGTCATGCTTAAGGACTTTATTAGTAAACAAACTGCTTTTAATAAATTTGTTGAGGAAAAGTTTGGTAAAATTGATGTTCTTGCTTGTAAAGTTGATAGCCTTGCTCTTGATGTTGAAATTCTTAAACTAAAGGTATGCCTCACGATGTTAAATAAAGCAAGACTTTGAATTCCATTCAAGTTAGAATTGATGACAATGTTAGGATGTTGGCTGAATTGCATGCTAGGTGGGAAAGAGAGGATGAAATTGCTAGAAATAATAGTATGACTAAAGTTTGTACCATTACCACCACTACTAATGCTGAAGTCTCAAATGTTAGCAAACCTCCTACTATTAATGATAACATAATTGGTGTAGGAAAATTCCCCACTCCTTTTACAAAATTGCCTAGAACCACTCAAACTGTTTCTAATAAGAGTGCTGAAATTTTTCGAAGTATGGGAAACAATAGTTTTTTTACCTTTGATAATAATGAATTTGATTTTGATGGTTGCAATATGTATGAAGTAATTATGTTCCTACAAAAGCTTGCTAGAAGTCCTAATGTTAGTGCTATAAATATGGCTACAAAACATATTACAAATGCTCTCATGCAAATTAGAGAAGAGAAGTTAAAACATGAAGCTTCTATTCCTAGGAAGTTAGAAGATGGTTGGGATCTTGATGTCTACGCACGCTTCTATTCCTGTAGACAGTGTTGGGCCTCCAAGAGCAGAGGTTCGTAGAACAGAAGCAAGTGTCCCTTAAGTGAATCACCCAAGGTTTATCGAACTCAGGAAGGTAGAGGTCAAAGATATCCCTCTCAAGCAACCCTGCAATTAAGATACAAGAAGTCTCTTGTGTCCCCAACACACCTAATACACTTGTCAGATGTATAGGTGCACTAATACGGCGAAGATATAGTGAAATACAAGTAATATGGATGATTATAAGTAGTAATTGCAATATAAAATGGCAGCAAGCGAACATGTAGCAGAACTTGTTGGAAACGGTGGTTCAATGCTTAGAAACAAGGCCTAGGGATCATACTTTCACAAGTGGACACTCTCAACAATGATCACATAATTGAATAAATAAATGCTACTCTCAAACACTCTCTTGTTGGATAACAAACACCATTCATTGTGTAGGGCTGCAAAAGCACACCTCAAGCCGGAGTAAACAAGCTCCACACCGTCATAAAGGAATCACACACGATGCGCACACTCGTCACCATCACACCGTGGAGAGTGACTCCGGAGTTCATATTAAAGTAACCTCTAGAGTGCATAATAGACAAGAGTAACATCTACATATTCAACTAGATTACAAAGCTCATGATCACATAAAGATCACACCATGGGAGAGAGAGATGAACCACATAGCTACCGGTAGAGCCCTCAGCCTCGGGGGAGAACTACTCCCTCCTCATCATGGGAGACAGCAACGGCGATGAAGATGGCGATGGAGTCGATGGGGATGGCTCCGGGGGCAATTCCCCATCCCGGCAGGGTGCCAGAACAGAGACTTCTGTCCCCCGAAACCTGTCGTCGATGGTGGCGGCGCTGCGGAACTCTTCGTGGAAATTAGCAGGGTGATTTAGGGTTTTCGCATCTGGACAATATATAGGCGAAGGGGCAGCGTCGGTGGAGTCCCGAGGGGCCCACCCCATAGGGCGGCGCTGCCCCCTCCTGGCCGCGCCAGTGGATGGGGAGGAGGCCGTGGGCCTCCTCTGGACTGGCCCTTCTGGCTCCGTGGGTCTTCTGGCGAAATAGAATTTATGTAATTTTTCTGGATTTTTCGAGCACTTTGGTTTTTGGGCCTTTTCTACAATAAACAGACATAATAAACAGAAACTGGTGATGTCTACGGGTGCTTCTATTCTTGTAGATAGTGTTGGGCCTCCAAGAGCAGATGTTTGTAGAACAGCAACAAGTTTCCCTTAAGTGGATCACCCAAGGTTTATCGAACTCAGGGAGGAAGAGGTCAAAGATATTCCTCTCAAGCAACCCTGCAATCACGATACAAGAAGTCTCTTGTGTCCCCAACACACCTAATACACTTGTCGGATGTATAGGTGCACTAGTTCGGCGAAGAGATAGTGAAATACAAGTAGTATGGATGTATATGAGTGGTAATAGCAATCTGAATAAAATATGGCAGCGAGTAAACATGCAACGGAACAGTAAATAAACGGAGTTTCGATGCTTAGAAGCAAGGCCTAGGGATCATACTTTCACTAGTGGACACTCTCAACATTGAAATCATAATTGAATATAAATATAACCACTTCACTATGCTACTCTGAATTACTCTTTGGCAAGATAACGAACACTAATTCATCATGTAGGCAAACCTTAAAGATGTATTCCCAAGTACTAATAAACACCCCACGCTGTCACTTGTGAGCATTCATAGGAGGTACTAACACACCACAATTTTATAGAGACATCCAACTCAAATCATAACTCGGTGAATAAGTATTACTGTGAAATATAGCCTAAGAGACCCACACGGTGCACACACTTGTCACCTTTACACACGTGGGACAAGGAGTCTCCGGAGATCACATAAGTAAAATCCACTTGAATAGCATAACGACATCTAGATTACAAAGCTCATCATATGGATCTCAATCATGTAAGGCAGCTCATGAGATCATTGTATTGAAGTACATAGGAGAGAGATTAACCACATAGTTACCGGTACAACCCTTAGCCTCGATGGAGAACTACTCCCTCCTCATGGGAGACAGCAGCGTTGATGAAGATGGCGGTGGTGTCGATGGAGATGCCTTCCGGGGGCACTTCCCCGTCCCGGCGGCGTGCCGGAACAGAGACTCCTGTCCCCCAGATCTTGTCTTCGCGATGGCGGCGGCTCTGGAAGGTTTCTCGTACCGTGGCTTTTCCGTATCGAATTGAAGATTTAGGTCAGGGACCTTTAAATAGGTGAAGAGGCGGAGTCGGAAGGCTGACGGGGGCGCCACACAATAGGGGGGCGCGCCCCCCCTTGGGCCGCGCCGCCCTGGCGTCTGGTGGCCATGTGGCCCTCCTCTGGTGGCTCTCGGGTGTTCTGGAAGCTCCGTGGATTTCTAAGATGCTGGGCGTTGATTTCGTCCGATTCCGAGAATATTTCCTTACTAGGATTTCTGAAACCAAAAACAGCAGAAAACAGCAAGCGGCCCTTTGGCATCTCGTCAATAGGTTAGTTCCGGAAAACGCATAATAATGACATATAATGTGTATAAAACATGTGAGTATCATCATAAAAGTAGCATGGAACATAAGAAATTATAGATACGTTTGAGACGTATCAACTGGCAATGTGGCATCTTGTTAATAAGTTAGTGCAATAAATGCCATAATATGATATAAAGTGCATATAAAACATGTAGGTATTGTCATAAAACTAGCATGGAACATAAGAAATTATAGATACGTTGGAGACGTATCAAGCATCCCCAAGCTTAGTTCCTACTCGCCCTCGAGTAGGTAAACGATAAAAAGAATAATTTCCGAAGTGACATGCTACCAACATAATCTTGATCAATACTATTGTAAAGCATATGAGATGAATGAAGTGACTCAAAGCAATGGTCTATAGTTTGCTAACAAATAGATAATGACTAAACAACTGAATCATATAGCAAAAACTTTTCATGAATAGTACTTTCAAGACAAGCATCAAAAAGTCTTGCATAAGAGTTAACTCATAAAGCAATAGATTCTTAATACAAGGTTTTGAAGCAACACAAAGGAAGATTTAAGTTTCAACAATTGCTTTCAACTTTCAACATGCATATCTCATGGATAATTGTCAACACAAAGTAATATAATAAGTGCAATAAGTAAGCGTGTAAGAATCAATGCACACAGTTGACACAAGTGTTTGCTTCTAAGATAGAAAGAAGTAGGTAAACTGACTCAACATAAGGTAAAAGAAAGGCCCTTCGCAGAGGAAGCAGGGATTAAATCATGTGCTAGAGCTTTTTAAGTTTTGAAATCATATAGAGAGCATAAAAATAAAGTTTTGAGAGGTGTTTGTTGTTGTCAACGAATGGTAGTGGGCACTCTAACCCCCATGTCAAACAGACTTTCAAAGAGCGGCTCCCATGGAGGACGTTATCTCTACCAGCAAGGTAGATCATCCCTATTCTCTTTTGTTTACACATGTATTTTAGTTTTATTTATAGATGACACTCCTCCCAACCTTTTGCTTTCACAAGCCATGGCTAACCGAATCCTCGGGTGCCTTCCAACATTTCACATACCATGGAGGAGTGTCTATTGCAAAATTAAGTTGCTTACTGATAAATCAGGGCAAAAAATGTGAAGAGAATTATTAATGAAAGTTAATTAATTGGGGCTGGGCACCCCGTTGACAGCTCTTTTTTGCAAAATTATTGGATAAGCGTATGTATATGCCACTAGTCCATTGGTGAAAGTCTGCCCAACAAGATTGAAAGATAAAACACCACATACTTCCTCATGAGCTATGAAACATTAACACAAATAAGGAGTAATAAAGTTTTGAATTGTTTAAAGGTAGCACATGAAGTATTTACTTGGAATGGCAGAAAAATACCACATAGTAGGTAGTTATGGTGGACACAAATGGCATAGGTTTTGGCTCAAGGTTTTGGATGCACGAGAAGCATTCCCTCTCAGTACAAGGCTTGGCTAGCAAGGTTGTTTGAAGCAAACACAAGTATAAACCGGTACAGCAAAACTTACATAAGAACATATTGCAAGCATTATAAGACTCTACACTATCTTCCTTGTTTCTCAAACACTTTTACCGAGAAAATATCTAGACCTTAGAGAGACCAATCATGCAAACCAAATTTCAACAAGCTCTACGGTAGTTCTCCACTAATAGGTTTAAACTACATGATGCAAGAGCTTAAACATGATCTACTTGAGAGCTCAAAACAATTGCCAAGTATCAAATTATTCAAGACAATATACCAACTACCACATGAAGCATTTTCTGTTTCCAACCAAATAACAATCAATGCTGAGGCTTTCAGCTTTCGCCATGAATATTAAAGTAAAACGAAGAACACAAGTGTTCAAATGAAAAAGCGGAGCGTGTCTCTCTCCCACACAAGCATGCTAGGATCCGATTTATTCAGAGAATGAAAATAACAAAACGAAAATAAAAGCACACGAGACGCTCCAAGTAAAGCACATAAGATGTGACGGAATTAAAATATAGTTTCACTAGAGGTGACTCGATAAATTGTTGATGAAGAAGGGGATGCCTTGGGCATCCCCAAGCTTAGACGCTTGAGTCTTCTTGAAATATGCAGGGATGAACCACGGGGGCATCCCCAAGCTTAGACTTTTCACTCTTCTTGATCATATTATATCATCCTCCTCTATTGATCCTTGAAAACTTCCTTCACACCAAACTCAAAGCAATCTCATTAGAGGGTTAGTGCATAATCAAAAATTCACATGTTCAGCAAGGACACAATCATTCCCAACACTTATGGACATTATCCAAGGCTACTGAAATTTAATGGAGAAAATAAATCCACTCAAACACAGTAAAAGAGGCAATGCGAAATAAAAGGCAGAATCTGTCAAAAACAGAACAGTCCGTAAAGACGAATTTTTTCGAGGCATTTAACATGCTCAGATGGAAAATCTCCAGTTGAATGAAAGTTGCGTACATATCTGAGGATTACTGATGAATTTTTTCAGAATTTTTAGATTTTCTACAGAGAGAAAAGCTCAAATTCGTGACAGCTAAAAATCTGTTTCTGCGCAGAAATCCAAATCTAGTATCAACTTTCTATCAAAGACTTTACTTGGCACAACAATGCAAGAAAATAAAGATACAAAGGTATTGCTACAGAAGTAACAAGCACCTTGACTCAAAACAAAAAAGAAAAGCAAAAATATGGGTTGTCTCCCATAAGCGCTTTTCTTTAACGCCTTTTAGCTAGGCATAGTGATTTTTATGATGCTCACATAAAGATGAGAGTTGAAAAGAGAGCATCAAGAAGCATATATAAAATATGTTTAAATCTAACACTCTTCCTATGCATAGGAGCCTTGTAAGAAAACAAGTCAATGAAGAACAAAGTGAGTAGCACAGGAAGACAAAACAAGTGTAACTTCAAAAATTTCAACACAAGGAGAGGAGACTTAATATTATTGTGATATATGAAATCGTGTCTCCCTCTCTCATAAGGACCAGTAGGTCTTAAAGTACCCAGCAAATAAAAGAAAATCAAGAGAAAGCTCAAAACATTCATCATAAAGAGAAGAAATTTAGTAACATGAAGATTTCTACCCATACTTTCCTCTCTCAAAATAATTTTCAGTGGCATCATGAATAAACTCAACAATATAGCTATCACATAAAGCATTCTTATCATGATACACATGCATAAAAGTATCATTACTCTCCACATAAGCATAATTAATTTTATTAGTAATAGTGGGAGTAAAACTATCACAACCATCATTGTAATCATCATAAATTGCAGGCATGGTATAATCATAATAAACTTTATCCTCCATAGTAGGTGGCACCAAAATACCACTATCATTATAATCATCATAAATGGGAGGCAAAGTATCATCAAAGAAAATTTTCTCCTCAAAACTTGGGGGACTAAAAATATCACAACCAGCTTCCCCAAGCTTAGACTTTTTCATAGCATTAAAAATAATAGTGTTCAAAGAATTCATGCTAAAAACATTGCTACAACTATTTTGCAAACAAAGTTCCATGGGGTTTTTAATTCTCTCTTCAAACACATCATGTCCTAATTCAATATAAATTTCATAAAGATCTCTAATTTTGTTGTTGTTTTCCATTAAGCCTAACTAGTGAAATAAAAACAAGAAACAAAAAGATATAATTGCAGAATCTAAAGGAAATAGCTTCGAGCACTCACACACCGGCAACAGTGCTAAGAAATAGCTTAGTAGTCGGAGGATGTGAATACCTTTTACCTTACCTCCCCGGCAACGGCGCCAGAAAATAGCTTGATGTCTACGCATGCTTCTATTCCTGTAGACAGTGTTGGGCCTCCAAGAGCAGAGGTTCGTAGAACAGCGAGCAAGTTTCCCTTAAGTGAATCACCCAAGGTTTATCGAACTCGGGGTGGTAGAGGACAAAGATATCCCTCTCAAGCAACCACCGCAATTAAGATACAAGAAATCTCTTGTGTCCCCAACACACCTAATACACTTGTCAGATGTATAGGTGCACTAGTTCGGCGAAGGATAGTGAAATACAAGTAATATGGATGATTATAAGTAGTAATTGCAATAAAAAATGGCAGCAAGCGAACATGTAGCAGAACTTGTTGGAAACGGTGTTTCAGTGCTTAGAAACAAGGCCTAGGGATCATACTTTCACTAGTGGACACTCTCAACAATGATCACATAATTGAATAAATAAATGCTACTCTCAAATACTCTCTTGTTGGATAACAAACACCATTCATTGTGTAGGGCTGCAAAAGCACACCTCAAGCCGGAGTAAACAAGCTCCACAATGTCATAAAGGAATCACACACGATGCGCACACTTGTCACCATCACACCGTGGAGAGTGACTCCGGAGTTCATATTAAAGTAACCTCTAGAGTGCATAATAGACAAGAGTAACATCTACATATTCAACTAGATTACAAAGCTCATGATCACATAAAGATCACACCATGGGAGAAAGAGATGAACCACATAGCTACCGGTAGAGCCCTCAGCCTCGGGGGAGAACTACTCCCTCCTCATCATGGGAGACAGCAACGGCGATGAAGATGGCGATGGAGTCGATGGAGATGGCTCCGGGGGCAATTCCCCGTCCCGGCAGGGTGCCGGAACAGAGACTTCTGTCCCCCGAAACTTGTCGTCGATGGTGGCGGCGCTACGGAACTCTTCGTGGAAATTGGCAGGGTGATTTAGGGTTTTCGCAGCTGGGCAATATATAGGCGAAGGGGCAGCGTCGGTGGAGTCCCGAGGGGCCCACCCCATAGGGCGGCGCCGCCCCCTCCTGGCCGCGCCAGTGGATGGGGAGGAGGCCGTGGGCCTCCTATGGCTTGGCCCTTCTGGCTCCGTGGGTCTTCTGGCGAAATAGAATTTCTGTAATTTTTCTGGATTTTTCCGAGCACTTTGGTTTTTGGGCCTTTTCTGCAATAAACAGACATAATAAACAGAAACTGGCACTGTAGCATCTTGTTAATAAGTTAGTCCAATGAATGCCATAATATGATATAAAGTGCATATAAAACATGTAGGTATTGTCATAAAACTAGCATGGAACATAAGAAATTATAGATACGTTGGAGACGTATCAGATCTCATCATTAAGATGAAAGTGAATGACTTTTATTGCAATGCTTTATGTGGTGTTGGTGCGAGCATCTCTGTTATGCCTAGAAAAAATTATGATATGCTTGATTTGCCACCTTTGGAACAATGTTATTTGGACGTTCATTTTGCTGATATTGCTAAGAAGAAACCTTTGCGGAGAGTTAATGATGTTTTTATTATGATTAATAATAACTTTTTCCTTGTTGATTTTGTTGTTTTGGATATTGAATACAATGCTTCTTGTTCTATTGTTTTGGGAAGACCTTTTCTTAGAACTGTTGGTGCTGTTATTGATATGAGAGATCGGATTATTAGATATCAATTCCCACTCAAGAAAGCTATGGAAAAATTCCCTAGAAAGAGAAATAAGTTATCTTTTGATTCTATTATTAGTACAAATTATGATGTTGATGCTTCTTCACTTGAAAATACTTGATTCAGACTTTCTGCGCCTAGCTGAAAGGCGTTAAAGAAAAGCACTCTTGGGAGATAACCCATGTTTTATTTTTGTAATTTTTCTTTTATTGAGTCTTTGAAGTTGTTACCGCTGTAATAAACTCTCCTTATCCTTTTTATTTCGTTTTTGCGCCAAGAATAGCCTCTAATAGGAAGAAGGTAATATTTGGAGAAGTTGATGTCCTGAAACAGATTCTGTGCTGCCACCAAACAAATTAGTATTCTCAGCCAGAACGTCGGATTGATCTGATAATTTTTGATAATATGTCCCGGGTTATTATCTAACTTTCATTAGTTTGAACTTTTCGATTTGAGCAACAGAAGATTTTCGAAAAATCGATCTGTACCTGCTGTTCTATTTTGACAGATTTCTGCCACTATTTGCATTTGCCTCTTAATATTTTTATTTTTATTTTTGTGTTCTTTTGAGAGAAAGAGTTTTTAAAAGAAGTTGATACAGTAGCTAATGTTTTAATGGATGTTTGACTTATGTTATAACCGAACCCTAATGAAAATTGTGTGATATTTTGTATGAAGGAAGTTTTCAAGTGTAGGGAGAGAAGAATGATGTGATGAGATGAAGGATGGACAAAAACTCATGATTGGAAATGCCCATGTCCCCCCCAAGAAATATCCAAGAGGTACAAGCATCAAAGCTTGGGGATGCCTAAGGCATTCCCTTCTTCATCAACAAAAATATCAGGTCATCTTTCAAGACGCTATATTTTTTATTGCTTCATATGCTATGTGTTGTTCTTGGAGCGTCTTTATTTTTTTTTTATTTTCTTTTATTTGTTGTAGTATATGGTTGGATCCCAGCATACTTGTCTTGGAGAATGACACACTCCATTTTCATTGCATAGAACACTCTAGTTTTCACTCTTATTGTTCTGCGAGTGTTCTCTTTTGCTAGTACTGTGTTTAGCTCTTGTTTTCCACTCGTATTTTGTTCGGAGCTTGTTAGTTTTATTTAGTTAGGTATGATTGGCTCTCTGTCTTTATTGATTATTATCTATGAGAGTTTTTTCAAATAAATTGATTGGTGTTGGAGCCGAGTAAAATATTTCATGCTTATTGTTTAGACTGTGGCTTAGACTTTAGCATGTCATGTTAGATATTATTTTAATTATATGCTTAGTAGTTATTGTTGTAGCATGACTTATCTCAAATAGCTGAGAGTGCTTAATGTGTCGTTGAAAGAATCATGTGTTGTTTCCATCATACAAAAGCATAATATTGTGGTATTCTCCTTTGATGCTTTAATTGGGTTGACTTGGCACATGCTTACACCATGTTATGACTACAAACCCAGTCACATCAAGCCTCTATGATCATTTAGTTTTTGACTTGTAATATCACTTTATGCTTTGATTAATAATGTTTTGTCGCTATGCATGATTATGGCTATTATTGCTCTCTTAGTTGATCACTCCCAGTCTTTTGCTAGCCTTCACATGTATCGAGTATGAGCTCTACTCGTGTATCCAACTCCCAAAAACCAAAGTTTGTCAATTGTGTCCACCATACCTACCTATATGTAGTATTTCACCGCCACTCCAAAGTAAATTGCTTGTGTGTTACCTTTAAACCTTTAAAAATTATTACCTGTTTTAGCTCATGAGGAAGTGTTGGATACTTTATTGTCTCTTTCATGTTTATTTTGGCTTCACACCTTGACTAGCATGCATAATGTGCTAGTCCCTAATATTTCAAAAAGAGCAGGCAAGCGGGTGCCCAGACCCACTAAATATAAAATAAACAAATAATCAAATAAATCTCCTAACACTATTGGCTTGAGAAATCATGAACTTAGCTTGTTCAAACAAAGGAGAAGAGGAACTTTATTGTTCTCTCAATGGGAGCCGCTCTTGAAGCCATTAAACATGAAATGATGATAGATCATTTGATGCCATTCGTTGACATCGACATACATACCTCTCAAAATACATTTTCACCACCTCTATTTTATTCAAAATAAAAAGCTCTAGCACATGATTAATCTTGCTTCCCTCTGCGCAGGGCCTTTCTTTTATTTTTATGTTGAGTCTTCATCTTCTAAATTCATGCACCAATTAAGAGAGCATAGTTGTCATTCTGAGTATAATGTGCATAGTCCCAAATTTATTATTGATTGATTCATGATTATGTTATTGCTTGTTCTCAAATTATTTGTATCTAGTCACCCTTTTGAACTTTAAAGGTGTCCTATGCATTTATGTTTTCCTGTTCCATGAAGGACAAGCTAAATACCACTTTGCTATGTTTTCTCTATGCTAAAAAACAAAAGTTGCTTTCAGTGCACTGTTATTTATGATCTTTTGTTTGAGTTACTTCTCATGTTGTAATATAGTTGCTAAGTTCTATTGTTAGAATTATCCATCATGCCTATGTTTAGAGTACTTTGATCTCATCTCACAATGCTTTTACAATAACTTGATCAATATTGTGTTGGCTGCATGTCACCTCAAAAATTATTTTTGTTATCACTTACCTACTCGAGGACGAGCAGGAGTTAAGCTTGGGGATGCTGATACATTGCAAGCGTATCTATAAGTTTTGATGGTCCATGCTTGTTTTACACCAATTTCTATATGTTTTGTTTTACACTTTGGTTTCTTACTGAGGGAAAACTTGCTGTTGTGCTCATCATACCTTCATCTTGGGGTTTCCCAACTGTCCGCTCTGCCCAACATCACATAGCACTTTCTATTCCAAGTATAATATGTGTGTTATGCCTCCAATTCCTTCAAAATATCCTTTTTAATGTAATTTAAAGCTCATAGGAAGGTAAGGTATGGAAGGAAAAACACAACTATGTTATTTATGGGTTTGAAAAATTATGAGTAATGAGCTAGGTCGGAACCATGCTGACATGGGAAACACCTTTCAACATTGCACTTATCTTTTAAGTTGATCATAATGTTTTTCGGCTACTTGTTAGTTGTCTCTTGCGAAATAAAGGGGGTTATCAACATAAAGACTAGAGTATGCATATATGTTAGAGAAGTGCATTGAAGCACTAAACGAAGGCATGCCTAATCATGGTAAAAGTTTCAGCACGAGCATCCTCAATACGAAGAGAGAAAATAAAAAGGAAAGAAAAAAGAAATAGAGTGAAAAAGAAAGATAGGAAAAGGAAAGAGAATGACAAAAAGAAAGAAAAGAAAGAAAGAGAGAAAAAAGTGAGAGAGAGGATGCTCAGAAGACTATTGTCCATGTTGTCCTGGTATGGATGGCCTACAAGTTGAGACTCAAAATCTTCTTAGGTTCTTTGTACAAGCGGCATGGAGGTACCCTTTGTGTTATTCTTGGTTAAAAAAATATGTGAAAGATCTATGATAATCTAAAGTTAAGTAGCACGAGGTATAACTTGTTAGTGGTCAAGGGCATGAGGCAATTACTTATAAGATGTCAAACACATATGAATCATGGGTATCTCTACAACAAAGAGATATGTGGAGCCCCATCCTTATTTTTCTTTTGACATGAATTGCACAGCTCAAAATTTCACTTTATGCTCTATTTTATCTTTTTATTTTGTTGGCGGACTAGCACATATATTTTCTACTTACTTTCTGTTGTAAGAGTCAAGAGAGTCAAACAATCAAAAGAGAGGACAATGAGTCTTCCAAACAATTTCTATAGAATTATCCAAGCATGCTTTATGGTTTATAATATTTCTCATTTATTTGTTTACGATGCCACTTATTATTTGCATGCTTTGTAGAATGTAAGAGATATCACTTTATAATTTCATTTACTTATTGTTATTCTTTATTGACTGAACCTTGTAAGACTTTGTATCACATATAAGCAATATAATAAATTATAAAGTTCATGTTAGTTTTATCACTTTTATGCTCGAGGACGAGCATAGGTTAAGCTTGGAGATGTTGATGCATGTAAAATGCATAGATGAACTTTATACTTGATTAACATATATATTCCCACATATTTCTAACATATATGATGTTACTTCATGTTTTATATTGATTTAATGATCCCCTTTATTTGGTTATAACTCTGCAGAATAGAAAAATCCTATTTTGTGTATTTTTCACTTTCGGAGATCTATACGAAGTTAAATTGAGCTAGAATTTCGGGGACATTATTTTTTCACACGAGAAACACCTGTATGTGGATGTCAGGAGAGGGACCTGCAGGCTCAAAAGAGACAAGGTGGCGTGCCCTGCTAGCCGTAAATTATTTTGATGTCAGTGTGGGTCAAGCAGAGTGCTTTCGCCGTTGATGTTTTTTTCGATCTCAATGCAACATGACTTTTGGCTAATCCTTAGACGTCTTATATTTTGGGACGGATGATGTAATAGCTAGATTAGTGAACCGTTGAACCCTGCTACGGAGTATAATATTGTGATGCTGTGCAATTATGTTTATGCACTTTCCGTTTGATGTCTGTCCTGCAATTGTTTACTGTAGCAAATGATTGTTTGCTGGAGATGAACTGTTAAACTAAGTTACAGATATGCTGGACATGAAGTGTCAGGAAATTCGGATGCCTTGAAGCATCGTTGATGGCTCCTTAGCCCCGACAACTAACTCTGCTCTGCCACATGGAAACTAACGTACCTCGTACCTTCGGTTTCTTCTTCCTTGTCCCATTTGGAAGAGCACACCGAGGAGGAGCACCGAATAAGGGCACACCGTGGCGCACCGTAGAAACAAGGCCAACGTCGCTCACGGAAATCAATCGACCAACCAGTAATTATGGAGGCGCGCAACGGAGCCCCTCCGGCAAAGCTGCCGATGTCGGGGCCACAGATCTGCAAGCCTTTCGTCGGGCCGCTCACGGTGACCAAGAAGGCGTTCGGCCTCTCAGTCGGGGACTACAACGTCACCGACGCGAGCGGCGTCGTCGTGCTGCGGGTCAAGGGCGAGTTCTTCAGCAGCAGACGCCGCCGAGTCGTCCTGGACGCCGACGGGAGGCTCCTCCTAACCATGCGAGGAAAGGTAAACTTCAACTTCGTGCCTTGAGCATTGTGGCCGCCGTGAACTGGTCAGAACATAAAAATGTACTGAAAAGGGTTGCTAAAATAAACGGAGTGTCAAATAATAGCTAGCAGAAGTGTTCATAAATGAGTCCGCCTTAACTAAATCTTTTGCTAGCTATGACTCATTTATGTACACCTTTTCTTTTTGCCGATATATTTGATCTTCATGCTTGCTGGCATCTTTTTAAGAATATTTTGATTGTGTGCATTCGAGAAGGCTGTAACCTTCTCTTCACAGTAAAGGAGTATAACAACGGACTCCACTTTGGCAGGCATTCAGCTTTCACAGTACCTGGGAAGTGTTCAGAGGGGGCAGCACAAATGGAAGTAATTTGCTTTTCACAGTTAAGAGATCTTCAGTGATCCAACTGAACGCAAGCTTGGATATCTTCCTGGCTGCTAACAGAGCGGAGAAGGTCTGTGATTTCAAGATCAAGGGTAGCTACTTCAACAGATCATGTGCATTCTATCATGGTACCACTAACATCATGATA
This sequence comes from Lolium rigidum, assembly GCF_022539505.1. Classification (NCBI taxonomy): domain Eukaryota; kingdom Viridiplantae; phylum Streptophyta; class Magnoliopsida; order Poales; family Poaceae; genus Lolium; species Lolium rigidum. The sequence goes on from NC_061514.1 coordinate 205,269,373, forward strand.
GCTCAAGTAAGTAAACTGGCTATCGTTTCAAGTCATTTCAACTAGTTTTGTACATTGTCAGCTAATGTCGGTATGTACCCCACCTGGTCCTGCAGATGAACCGTCAGTTTGTACTGCTTGGGAAGGACTCGTGTACTGTTACTATAATTCCAAACGTTGACCACGCGTTCATCACATCTCTTGTTGTGATTCTGGATGAGATAAACCAGTAGAGCCCATGGTGAGGCTGATGAACAACAGACACACTCTAATCAAATGCTTGCTGCAAATTCCGAAATATCAGGTCGAGGTTTTCCTTTTTGACTTGTGATGTTGTATAGTAACTGTATAGCCACTTTCATTTTAGTCACTTGTTTGCAGTTTTATACTGCAACTGCAACAAATGTTTCTTGTTTGAAATTTGGTATCGCATGGTATAGGCCATGTATACGCTGTGTGGACTTCTGATTGTAATCCTCTTATAGATTCATCCATTTTCTATATTAGAATCTAATTTGGTTGACTGTATTAGGTTTTTTTTTTTTTGCGAATCAAGGAGCTTTATATATAGAAGATTTTACTTTTTTCGACAAAGGAAATATATTAAAATCACGAAGATACAAATTACACCCGCAACAACTCAATGACCTAATAACATTATGGATGTGCACAGCCAAAAAAAGAATTATTTTGACCGGCTACCTCGGGCAAATTGCACGTAAAGTGCTCCCTTCCCTTGCCGCTCCCCTCCCGAGTGGCGGCAGAGCCCCCACCCCCTCCCCAAACCTCGAAACCCTAGTAGCCCCCGTCATCTCCCACCCCTTAGGCCGTCGCTTCTACCGACTCTGGTGGCTGCACCCAACCCGTCGAAGGACGAAAGGGCTGGAGAGGGCTCCACGGCACATCACGGTAGGCCGTGGGACGCAGGCTGGGGACGCCTGGTGGCACGACCATGGTGGTCGTGGCCTGATGCACTCCAGCGGTCAGTGTTGAGGTGTGGGTGGCACGTGGCGGTCGTCGTCTCCAGCGGCGGTTTGGTGGTGGCAGTCCGATATGGGCCGGATCTGGCCCACTTGAACCCAATCGGCGCAGGGGGACCATGGCTTCGGCCATGCCAATGTTAGTGCTCCGTGCCACCTTATTCTCCACTGTCGGTTTGGCAGGAGTGACTAGTGGCGTGGGGGCTACTAGTCTTGCAACTAATCGAGGTTGTCCTAGGATTCTTCTCGCGACAAGATGAAGATCTTTCAGTTGCCCATCGATCTTGTGGGAGTGTCATGTTCGAGAAGGCTCAGCCGGTGTACTCTAGTGGGCGCTTCATGCCTGGATTTTGCTGGATCGGATGGGATTTGGTCGTGGGAACTCATGTTTTTTTCTGACCGTTTGGTTTCAAAGGGAGCGTTGTTAAGCTCTGCTGGCTCTTACCATCATGGGGCATGCTTTCTCACCCACGGTGAAGTCATCTGGTGGAGAACGTTGTGCAAGCCGAGATGTTGGGACTAGCAATGATGATTTGACTTTTCGCGACGATGAGTAATTGGTTTGTTGATTTGGAGCGCAGCGGCTTTGCATGTGGGGACGACAACACGTGAGAAGTTCAAAGTCCTACCTTCAAGGGTAAAGATACAAGGTCTGCCCTTAATTGGTTGTACCTGACAATGACCTTGAAGGAATTGTTTTAGGAAGTGAGGACTTTTCTCCAAGGTGAAAACCTAAGATATATGATTGGGCGACGACGATGCTTGTGTGATGTTCCCTTCTTGGAGCGTCGGTTTTAGAGAAGCTGGACTTCTGGTGCTGTCTTGGTGGTGTTAGTAATGCTTCTTTAAGGAATAGATCTTTGTAGCGGGTTTTTTCTTTTATTGTATTTTTTGGTTGTGTGCATTCGTAATGCCGCTAGGGTAATGCGTTGTTGGAGAGGCTGGGTGTTATTGGTATCTTCGTGATATTAATATATGTTCTTTATCGAAAAACAATGATCTATTCCTTGTACCAGCAGACCTAACACCACCAAGAGAGCACCAAAAAATCAATCTTGAAAAGCGATGCTTCAAAGAAGAGAACAATGCACAAGCCTTAGATTATAGGTTTCACCCTGGAGAAAGTCCAATCTCTCAAAAATAACGCCTTCAACAAGGCTATTGCAGTGCACAACAAATTAAGGCCAAACCTTAGGTTTTCACCCTAAAGTTTAGACTTTGAACTTCTCATGTGTTGTCGTCCCCACTTGTCGATGCCGTTTCTCCAAGTCCCCAATCACCAAGCCAATTCCTCATCGCCCACCTGGACTCGAACCACCATTACTAGTCCTAAGATTTTGGCTTCCATGCCATTCTCTTCCACTGATTTCACCATGGAATTAAAGCCATGTCCCAGAATGCATGGGAACAGACTGCGGAGTTTCACATCGCTCCCTCTGAAACCAAACGGTTAGAAAAAAACACGGTTACTCGTGACCGAATCCCATCCGATCAAGCAATCTCCAAGCATGAGTTGCCCAGTGGAGTTCATCGACGGAGCCTTCCAGAACTCGACACTCCGACCTGCGGAATGAATACATACATCAAGAAGATATTCATCTTGGCTTGAGAGGGACCTTAGGATGACATTCTTTATTAAAGCTGAGCCACTATCCCTGATGCCATCTGGCGGCAACCTGCAAGATCTGCATCTCCCAAGTGTAATGACGAGAGAAGAAAAGGCGATGCCTTCGACAAGTAACAACGCCAAGCGATGCCACCATCATCTGCCAAGACCGAGGTCGAGTCTCGATTGTCACAAGTTTCCACGTCACCCCAAACTCGACGTCGACTAGATCTTCACCGCCATAGATCGGTGTGGGATCTCAAGATCCCCCACACCAAATCCTAACGTGGCCATCCACCTCCGAAGGAGGAAGTCGCCGCTGCCATGTCCGGGGCCACTGTACTGGCGTCTAGATGATGCGGTAGTGTCGTTGGCCATCTTGTCGTTGGTAGGCGTAGGATTCGAGACTCCGGGCCCAACATATGTGCCCAGTGCGCCCACCTTGCTACGGTGACTGCATCACTGGCCACCGCCACCGCGCATCACAATGGTTGCAGAGGTGGGGAGGGTGCCGCATGTCACCCATGTCTGCTCCTAGCGCGCGACCAACCGCCGATGCACAACCTTTAGCCGGCAACCCTTTGGCGGCGGCGGCGGAGGCAAGAGCGGGGGGTGGGGGAGGTTGAGGTTGAGGGACTGACGATGGGATCCCCAATAGAAGATTTTACTTACTTGCTGTTCCATCAACTCAACAAGATGGTGCAGCCGAATACAGCGAGTAGCCCGGTATTTTGTGAATCAGATGCATGCAAAGAAGAAAATGAATAAATATAGAAAAAATTGAGCTCATGGATCACCCATTCTTCATCCTTTGCCATCGAAACCTCAATCCTGATAATGTTCAACCGAAGAACATCATATTCCTAGGTAACTATACTGGAGCAAGTGGCATCGCTTCATCTTTGCCAATTTGTCCACATCACCCCAACACATAAACATTTATTCAGAAAACAAATAAATCTTGGCAATACATACCCAACACTTCAAATTTGATCTTACTCACCTCTGCTATACTTTCTTATGTTGCGGGAACTCAGATATATGATTATTTTCTCGAAGTTACTGAAGGTCTGGCATCGAGCCTGGGCACATGCCCATGGTGCCCGGACGGTAAATCCACCCCTAGAAGGTTGTGTAAACGAAAATATTTAGGAAGTTTCTGATGAGGGGAGGATATTGATTACTACATCTATTACACCACCTCCATATATTATTAAGTTTGGATTATTCTGCGTTGAAGTGCCTCCTAAAGATGAAGTGAAGCCCAACTTTCGGACACCGCCAATGATGCTTCGTTTTGGCCATGGAGTTGCGAACAAAGATGGTTAGGTGTTATATGTTTCTTTCAGCGTGTCATGTTTTTACTTTTCAGTTTGCGCTTATTTTTGTGAGTTGGTATTTGGGCTTGCCCGAATACATTTTAGTTCAGCCATTTGGACCTTAAGTTGTCGTGGGGCCTGTCCCAACTAAAGTAGGGTTTGGAGTCACCCTATAAAGTGTTATGGCAGCCGCCTTGTATCCCTAGACTTGTTATTTTGGAGATAGAGTATAAACCAGAAAAGTCCCAATGCTTGGGTGTGCATATCAGTGTGTTTGCTTGCTGATTTTCAAGGTCCATGCGTGGGAATTAATTTAGGTCAGTTCTAACATGGGGAATTGAAGAGGAATCAGTTTGATCTATTTCAGATTGGGTTCTCTTGTTTGCTATCTTGCTCTATTTTATCGATCGCCGTGAAAGATTGGGCCGAAATCCCTATTGAATCACGTTGATCCTTATCATCTTGGTATCAGATTCGTCAGGTTTCTCACGGTGATTTTACTGCTGAGGTTTTTCTGCTTTTCAATCTGCTGGAGTTTTTTTGCCGGTGGCCATCAAGCCAAAGACACTGGTATAGATCCGTTCTTCTGCGTGCTATCATGGAGAAGTTGTACATGCGCCGCCAGTTCTATAGTGCTTCTTATTGAATCGATCTTGCTAGGCTGCGTAACATATTTCAGAGTTTTATTTTGCGGACCAGCAAAGGAAAGGCAAGATCATTGTTATACGTGAGATTTTACGTGGTTCAACACACATTGGATCTGACTTGTTTTCTCTATCCTTGATTGGCTGGTCTTCACGTCCAAGGAATAAGAATTGGAGAAGTTCAGATTGAATTGGTCTTCTTGAATCTTGAGTGCGTGTGTTCCTGGATTTCTGTCGACGTGGTTTACGTGGACTCCTGGGCGCGTCAGTATAAACAACAATGAGCAAACTCTCGTGCAGGCGATCCTCACAGATGTCTAGAACGCGCCGGCGCTTATTATCGTGCGCGTGACAGCCAACGCTGTCTACATCTTCACGTGTGGCTACTGCTCGTGTGTACTGTCGCCAACCTACGACACGCAATGGTGAACTCCCTTCAGGGAGATAATTCCGTAGCTGCTGGAGAGAAGAAAGAGGAGCTTGTACTACCTGTTTGTGCTGAAGATTTGGCTCCTAATGTCTGGGCTGGTTTTGATAACACGTGTGCACTTATACTTCAAAGCTATGCTGCATTGATGGCGCAGATTACACAAGTAGCTACCCGGATTGATGCATTGGGCGATGCTCCTGCCAGTGCACCAGTGCAGCCCCCTCCTGCTGCACCACTTCGTGACATGGTACAACGCCGCCCTGCTGATAATCATGATCGTCGCCTACTGGCACCCGTTGATGATGGAGACCTCCAGGATGATGCTCATTATATACAACGACTGTTTGCTGCTCGGTCGGCTGGTGCTCTCCGCGAACAGCCTGGTCGTGATCGTTTTGGTCATGCTGCTCGTGTTCCACTTGATGAAGGTGGTCTTGGGCGTATCAAATTGTCCATCCCTTCGTTCTCCGGTGACCGTGGACCTAAGGATTATTTGAAGTGGGAGATGCGGATGGATCAGATTTTTTCTTCCTACAATTACACCGAGGAGAGGCGACTCCAACTCGCTGCAGTTGAATTCACTGGTTATGTGTTGATTTGGTGAAATCAAATTCTGCGTATGCATACTCGGCCAACATCGTGGAGAGGTATGAAAGATCTTATGCGACATCGGTTTGTTCCTGAACACTATAAGAGAGACATGCACAATAAAATGCAGCAGTTCACTCAAGGTACTGAATCTGTGGATGAGTATTACAAAGAGATGGAGTTGCTGATGATACGTACTAGAACGAGAGAGGATGTGGAGGCCACAATGTCTTGGTTCTTGAATGGACTGACTTTTGAGGTGCGTGACCGTGTGGAGATGGTTTATTATAATGATGTTCAGGATCTCGTGCACCAAGCTGAGCATGCGAAGCAACAAATCAAACGACGCCAAGCTACAGCCCCTTCAAATTCATGGCACCGTTCGCATACCGAGGGTGCTGGTCCTAGTGTTCAGCCGACACCTTCTACACGCTCCAATCATGTTTCTCAAAGTGACCCGTCGAAATCCGGAGTATCCAAAGCTGTATCTAGTACACAATCCACCGCAAATATTCAGTGTTTTACTTGTGGAGGCCGAGAACACATGAGGCGTGATTGCCCTAATGCAAAATGGGTGATGGTCACACAAGATGGCTACATTTCTGCTACTGACGACGAGAAGATTGATCCATCTAGTGAGGAGTCTGAGGAACATAACAACTTTGATGTATATCCCGATGATGTTGCCCCTAATTGCACTAACATGATGGTGCAGCGTGTTATGGCAGATCGTATAGAAGGACAAGGGCAGTGCTGGAATATATTTCAGACCCAATGCACAGTCAAGAACACCGCTTGCAAGCTGATTATTGATGGTGGTAGCTACACCAATATTGTTAGCAAGTGTTTGGTGGACTCTCTTTCATTGCCTACATGGAAGCACCCGCAGCCACATTGTGTTTAGTGGTTGTATAATTCAGGGAAGCTGAAAGTTACACATAAGGTGCGCCTAAAATCTTTAGTAGGTAATTATGAGGACACGGTAATCTGTGATGTTTTGCCTATGGATGCATGTCATGTGCTGCTAGGACGAACATGGCAATTTGATAAGCGTTCCCCTCATGAAGGAAGATCCAATGTTTATTCCTTGTGGCATAAAGGGAAGCATCATGTGCTGCACCCTATGTTTGACAAGGATATCAAAGTGGATGCATTTTCTATGAAGATGAAGGTCCAAGACACTAAGCCGAAACCGAGGACGCTTTCCTCTCAAGTTGGGGGGGGGGGGGGGGGGATGGGGGGAGGATATTGATTACTCCATGTATTACACCACCTCCATATATTCTGAAGTTTGGATCATTCTGCGTTGAAGTTCCTCCTGAAGATGAGGTGAAGCCCAACTTTCGGACACCGCCAATGATGCTTCGTTTTGGCCATGGAGTTGCGAACAAAGATGGTTAGGTGTTATATGTTTATTTCAGTGTGTCATGTTTTTACTTTTCAGTTTGCGCTTATTTTTGTGAGTTGGTATTTGGGCTTGTCCAAATACATTTTAGTTCAGCCATTTGGACCTTAAGTTGGCGTGGGGCCTGTCCCAGCCAAAGTAGCGTTTGGAGTCACCCAATAAAGGATTATGGCAGCCGCCTTGTATCCCTAGACTTGTTATTTTGGAGATAGAGTATAAATCAGAAAAGTCCCAATGTTTGGGGGCGCATATCGGTATGTTTGCTTGCTGATCTTCAAGGTCTAGCGTGGGAATTGATTTAGGTCAGTTCTAACGTGGGGAATTGAACAGGAATCAGTTTGATCTATTTCAGATTGGATTCTCTTGTTTGCTATCTTGCTCTATTTTATCGATCGCCGTGAAAGATTGGGCCAAAATCCCTATTGGATCACGTTGATCCTTATCAGTTTCAGAAAAGGAAACCACTATCAAGGTGCTAAAATAGTCTGAATAAAAGGGTGCATATATTTTTTAAATATATTTGTTGTTAGTAATCTATTTATGTTCTAGGATCATCTAGCACGTGAAAAGTAACATCAATTCTAGCACAAAAAGGGCGAGGAAAAATAAAGTATCGTTATGTTCTTTTTAGTTTCACAAACTAAAGACATCTTAGCCAAAAACACATTTGTAACTTCTGTAAAATCTTCAAAAAAGCAAGCACTTGGATGCTCAGTTGAAACTCACCCATATAAACTTTGGCAATGTAATACAACAATATTCTTTGTTTCCCAAAACGAGAAAAGTAATATAGCACGTTTTAACATTTTGAAACTTATGATGATTTTTTTTAAAGGTAAGTTTAGTATTTGCCTTTGGGGTGACGTTAATTTACGAAGTTTGGGTACGTTGCAATATAAGGTGGAGACTTCGAGAACATATGCGATTGGGTTCTGAAAATCGACTCCACTTATTTTCCTATGTATCTATAGAAGAACCTCACAAACACAATCATGCATATCATTCCTATCGCAATAATTATCAAACACCCCACTATGGCACAAATCATTCATGCAAAGCAAAATTTGAACTGCTATAAATGCAACAAGCAAATAATGAAGAACGAAAAGGAAATCAAAGCAGAGACACATGATTTTAACGTGGAAAGCCATCTCCAACAAAGAGAGATAAAAATCACGGGTGCCAGCCTATTAAAACTTCACTATATCGGGAAGTGTTTACGAACACTGCGGGTTACCTTATAATCTGATAAACCCTATTCGGCGGCTTACGGAATGTATATGTAACATCCCAACCTTGTTATCATAAATAAATGAGTGTTCATGTGCATCTCATGCATGTAGTTTGAGTTTGAACAAAATTTGCATCTCCATTTTCAATTATGCAAATCCCTCTAATTCAATCTCATTCAAAATCTCTCAAGTTTTCAAAATAAGCAACATGGCCTTGTTGTTATCTCAATAAGCCATGTGTGTCTATTGATCTCTGCAAAATTTGAGTTTTCAAACTCTATTCAAAAACGGTTTGAATTTGCAATTTGAAAAGAGAAATAAAACCAGAAATGGAAAAAAAGGAGAAAACCACTCCTCTCTCTCTCCCTCGGCGCAGCCCATCTCCTTTTCCCATTCCCTTCTCTCTGCTCGGCCAAGACAACCCAGCAAGCAAGCAAACTCGGTCTGTTATTTTCGCAGGGGGTTAAGTGCAAAATGGCCGGGTCATCTCCTACCTCCGTTTGGCCAAGCACCTCGGTGGCAGCCCCGGCAAGCTCGTCCGCGCCAAGATTCGAGCCACCGCCGCCCGGAAGCCCTAGCTCCACTTCTCCCCTTCTCCGTGCTCTCCCGCACCCCCCCAGAGAACCCTAACCTACCCTACTGCCGCCCCGGCCTCCCGTCAATTCGCCGCCGGCGAGGCCCCCCGGTCGTCGCCGACCCCTCCGACGGACTCGCGGTGAGCTCCTCATCCTTCCCATGCCCTCGCCCTGCTCCCCCTCGCCCTGTATCGCCTTGGCACCGTGGCACCCGACCTGGCCTCCGCCGCTCCTCGTCGTCGCCCATGCTCCGGCGACCAAAGGCGGGCGACGCTGGCACCAAACGCCTCAGCGCGTCGAGGCGCTTCTTCCCCCCCCTCGCGCGCCCTCAATCGCGGCCAAAACGGCCGATTGAGCTCAGCCCGAGCTCAATTTCGAGCTCATGGCCGGCTGACGTCATGATGACATCAGCATGACGCCATAAATCATGTTTCTATTTTCTGCTTTAATTTCCGGTAATTAATAGATAATTTATATTAATTCAGAAAAAATATAAAATTATATACCAAAATGATCAGAAAAACATTTCCTAGCTGTTTATCCATGTTTCATCCATGCTTGAACCAATTAAATATGAGCCCTAGTAGAAACCCTAAATCGACCCCTCTCATGTGCCGGAGTCGATACCGAACCCCTCTTTTTCTGTCGATGCACCTAGGGTTTAACCGAACCCCTTTAATATGACATGTCATCATATTGTATGTGCATTGCATTGTACCTTGTCTTGATTGTGCTCTTCCTTTCCGGTGTTTGGTTCTTCATCGATAGGGATCGAACGCGAGCCTGAGATCAACGCCCCCGAAGAGCAGCACCAGAACAACGAGGGACAAGGCAAGCCCTAACCTGGTTCATATATGGTTTTGAAACTTCTGGTTCTTACATATTGCATCCGCTTCAAATATGTTTTATCGGCAGTTGTAGATATCCTACGTGTGCATATTCCATCCTTGTAGCCCAAAGTTCCTTATCTTCCGCTCCCAGCAAAACTAGGTCTGAGCTTGTTCGCATCGCTAGATCTGTATATGTGTTATGCTTAACCATGCTTAGCTAATGAAGTATGATCCATCCGGTTGATGAATCAGATCTACGAATGAACCTAGTTGGACAGGATGACGTGATAAGATCAGTGGTGATGTTAATAAACATGCTAAAGGCTTGGATGGGCCGCCACATGGGGATGTGGTGATTTGACTCGTTCTCGCCCATACTAGGACCTGAGGTTCTCGCCTTCGGAACCAAGACTGAGCGTACAACCACACGGGGCCCATGGGAACCCCTTTGCCCGAACTTCCCTAGCTTACCCATGACTCAATTAGTTTGCGAGTTCCATTTGCCATACGCATGGGGAAAAGGTGGAAAAGATTTTCAAAGTGCATCATATAGGGCGTGGCCGGGGTGAAGGATGCTGGAGGCATTGAACTGGATCCCTTGCGCACAATGACCGGGACCGCCTCGAAGAATGGCTACCTACGATGACGGAGCTCCCGCTTAGTTTGACTCATAGAATAGGCGAAGTAAGGGAAAGGTTTTGGTCGACCACCCTCTGCCGGCACGCCAAGGAAGCGTGTACATGACGGCGCTAAGAGTCGGTCGGCGCGTGTGGGTAAAGTTGTACACCCCCGCAGGGTAAATCTTTTCGAAAAGCCGTGTCCACGGTTAAGGACGACTTGGGAAAGAACGTGATGATCATAGACAACTTGAACCTAATCGTAAAACCTGATATCTATGTGTGATTAAGGATCCCTTCTCAGGGTGTCGAGGGGGTGATCCTAGGTGACAGGTTCAGGTGATGATGAAGATTCGGTGGATTCAACATGATGATCTTAGAGCTAGAGTTGATATCGCTCTCTTATCCCTTTTGAAAATGGTCTGAATAGACGAGCTTCTGCTCCCACCTGTTTACAAAGGAAAACTAGCTTTCTGCAAAATAAGCTCCACATAAAGCCTCGCATATCCGCTTTGCTAACAGGTTGTACTAAGTCTTGCTGAGTCCCTGTACTCAATCTTGCATGCTTTGTTTGAGATGAAGTTCTTCCAACTGATGGTGGCTTCTACCTTAACGTCGACGAGTAGTTCGGAGTTCCTCAGGCTGCAGCCTGAGACTTATGGGCTGGGACGTCGCCTTATGTTATGGCCTAGCTTAGTTTCTGCTCGTCCCAAGCAGGTAAACGATAACAAAGATAATTTCTGGAGTGACATGCCATCATAACCTTGATCATACTATTGTAAACACATGTAATGAATGCAGCGATCAAAACAATGGTAATGACATGAGTAAACAACTCGAATCATAAAGCAAAGACTTTTCATGAATAGTACTTTCAAGACAAGCATCAATAAGTCTTGCATAAGAGTTAACTCATAAAGCAATAAATTCATAGTAAAGGCATTGAAGCAACACAATGGAAGATTAAGTTTCAGCGGTTGCTTTCAACTGATAACATGTATATCTCATGGATATTGTCAATGTAAAGTAATACAACAAGTGCAATATGCAAGTATGTAGGAATCAATGCACAGTTCACACAAGTGTTTGCTTCTTGAGGTGGAGAGAAATAGGTGAACTAACTCAACAATAAAAGTAAAAGAAGGGCCCTTCGCAGAGGGAAGCATTGATTGCTATATTTGTGCTAGAGCTTTGGTTTTGAAAACATAAAGAGAGCATAAAAGTAAAATTTTGAGAGGTGTTTGTTGTTGTCAACGAATGGTAGTGGGCACTCTAACCCCCTTGCCGGACAAACCTTCAAAGAGCGGCTCCCATGAATTATTTTTATTTTTGGGTGGCACTCCTTCCAACCTTTCTTTCACAAACCATGGCTAACCGAATCCTCGGGTGCCTGCCAACAATCTCATACCATGAAGGAGTGCCTTTTATTTTAGTTTTATTAAGATGACACTCCTCCCCACCTTTGCTTTCTCAAGCCATGGCTAACCGAATCCTTCGGGTGCCGTCCAACAATCACATACTATGGAGGAGTGTCTATTTAGGTTAATTAATTTGGGACTGGGAATCCCATTGCCAGCTCTTTTGCAAAATTATTGGATAAGCGGATGAAGCCACTAGTCCATTGGTGAAAGTTGCCCAACAAGAATGAAAGATAAACACCACATACTTCCTCATGAGCTATAAAACATTGACACAAATCAGAGGTGATAAATTTTGAATTATTTAAAGGTAGCACTCAAGCAATTTACTTTGGAATGGCGGAGAAATACCATGTAGTCGGTAGGTATGGTGGACACAAATGGCATAGTGGTTGGCTCAAGGATTTTGGATGCATGAGAAGTATTCCCTCTCGATACAAGGTTTAGGCTAGCAAGGTTATTTGAAACAAACACAAGGATGAACCGGTGCAGCAAAACTCACATAAAAGACATATTGTAAACATTATAAGACTCTACACCGTCTTCCTTGTTGTTCAAACTCAATACTAGAAATTATCTAGACTTTAGAGAGACCAATTATGCAAACCAAATTTTAGCAAGCTCTATGTATTTCTTCATTAATAGGTGCAAAGTATATGATGCAAGAGCTTAAACATGAGCACAACAATTACCAAGTATCAAATTATTCAAGACATTTTAGAATTACTACATGTAGCATTTCCCGATTCCAACCATATAACAATTAACGAAGCAGTTCAACCTTCGCCATGAACATTATGAGCTAAGAACACATGTGTTCATATGAACCAGCGGAGCGTGTCTCTCTCCCACACAAGCATGATGGATCATATTTTATTCAAACAAAAACAAAAACAAACAGACGCTCCAAGTAAAGTACATAAGATGTGACCGAATAAAAATATAGTTTCAAGAGAAGGAACCTGATAATTTGTCGATGAAGAAGGGGATGCCTTGGGCATCCCCAAGATTAGATGCTTGAGTCTTCTTGAAATATGCAGGGGTGAACCACCGGGCATCCCCAAGCTTAGAGCTTTCACTCTTCTTGATCATAGTATATCATCCTCCTCTCTTGACCCTTGAAAACTTCCTCCACACCAAACTCAAAGCAAAATCATTAGAGGGTTAGTGCATAATCAAAAACTCACATGTTCAGAGGTGACACAATCATTCTTAACACTTCGGACATTGCCCAAAGCTACCGGAAGTCAATGGAACAAAGAAATCCATCCAACATAGCAAAAGAAGCAATGCGAAATAAAAGGCAGAATCTGTCAAAACAGAATAGTCCGTAAAGACGAATTTTATTGAGGCACCAGACTTGCTCAAATTGAATGAAAGTTGTGTACATATCTGAGGATCACTCACGTAAATTGGCATAAGTTTCTGAGTTACCTACAGAGAATTAGGCCCAGATTCGTGACAGCAAGAAATCTGTTTCGCGCAAGAATCCAAATCTAGTATGAACCTTACTATCAAAGACTTTACTTGGCACAACAATGCAACAAAACTAAGATAAGGAGAGGTTGCTACAGTAGTAACAACTTCCAAGACTCAAATATAAAACAAAGTTACTGTAGCAAAATAAACACATGGGTTATCTCCCAAGAAGCTCTTTCTTTATAGCCATTAAGATGGGCTCGCAGCTTTAATGATGCACTCGCAAGAGATAGTATTTGAAGCAAAAGAGAGCACCAAGAGGCAAATTCAAAACACATTTAAGCCTAACATGCTTCCTATGAAAAGGAATCTTGTAAATAAACAAATTCATGAAGCATGTTGCAACAAGCATAGAAAGATAAAACAAGTGTAACTTCAAAAATTTCAGCATATAGAGAGGTGTTTTAGTAACATGAAAATTTCTACAACCATATTTTCCTCTCTCATAATAATATCCAGTAGCATCATGAGAAAACTCAACAATATAAGTATCACATAAAACATTCTTATCATGAGTCTCATGCATAAAATTATTACTACTCCCAACATAAGCATAGTCATTCTTATTAGTAATAGTGGGAGCAAATTCAACAAAGTAGCTATCATTATTATTTTCATCATCAAATATAGGAGGCATATTGTAATCATAATCAAATTTATCCTCCATAACAGGCGGTACTAAAAGACTACTATCATTATAATCATCATAAATAGGAGGCAAAGTATCATCAAAGTAAATTTTCTCCTCAATGCTTGGGGGACTAAAAAGATCATGCTCATCAGAACCAGCTTCCCCAAGCTTAGAACTTTCTATATCATTAGCAACAATGGTATTCAAAGTGTTCATACTAATATGTTCCATGGGTTTTTTAATTTTCGCATCAAACCATACATGTCTTAAATCAGGAAATAGAATAAGAAGCTCACTGTTGTCCATTATGCCAAACTAGTGTAAACAAGAAACAAAAAGATGCAATTGCAGGATCTAAAGGAAATAGCTTCGAGCACACACACAACAATAGAGTAAAAGTACTTAGTTACCTGGGACCGGAGTATGAGTGCCTTTTACCTTTCCTCCCCGGCAACGGCGCCGTAAAAGTGCTTGATGTCTACGTGTGCTTCTATTCTTGTAGACAAGTGTTGGGCCTCCAAGAGAAGAGGTTTGTAGAACAGCATAGCAAGTTTCCCTTAAGTGGATCACCCAAGGTTTATCGAACTCGTGGAGGAAGAGGTCAAAGATATCCCTCTCATGCAACCCCGCAACCACAAAGCAAGAAGTCTCTTGTGTCCCCAACACACCTAATAGGTGCACTAGTTCGGCGAAGAGATAGTGAAATACAGGTGGTATGAATAAATATAAGCAGTAGTAACGGCGCCGTAAAAGTGCTTGCCGGTGTGTGGTTGATGGTGGTAATATTTTAGGAAGTACGGATGCAAGAAAACAAGAAACAAGCAAGCGATAGCAGATATTTAGGAACAAGGCCTAGGGATCATACTTTCACTAGTGGACACTCTCAACATTGATCACATAACAGAATAAATAGATAGATGCTAGAGTCTACACTCTCTTGTTGGATGATGAACACCACTAACTGTGTAGGATTACACGAACCCTCAATGCCGGAGTTAACAAGCTCCACAATATTCGATGTTCATGTTGATGCGTGTAGTTGACACGTCCGTTGGGAACCCCAAGAGGAAGGTGTGATGCGCACAGCGGCAAGTTTCCCTCAGTAAGAAACCAAGATTTAATCGAACCAGTAGGAGTCAAGAAGCACGTTGAAGGTTGATGGCGGCGGATGTAGTGCGGCGCAACACCGTAGATTCCGGCGCCAACGTGGAACCCGCACAACACAACCAAAGTACTTTGCCCCAACGAAACAAGTGAGGTTGTCAATCTCACCGGCTTGTCTGTAACAAAGGATTAACCGTATTGTGTGGAAGATGATTGTTTGCAGAGAAAACAAGTAAAACAAGTATTGCAAGCAGATTTGTATTTCAAGTATTAAAAGAATGGACCGGGGTCCACAGCTCACTAGAGGTGTCTCTCCCATAAGATAAAAGCATGTTGGGTGAACAAATTACAGTCGGGCAATTGACAAATAGAGAGGGCATAACAATGCACATACATGGCATGATAAGTATAGTGAGATTTAATTGGGCATTACGACAAAGTACATAGACCGCCATCCAACTCGCATCTATGCCTAAAAAGTACACCTTCAGTGTTATCGTCCGAACCCCTTTCGCATTAAGTTGCAAAGCAACAGACAATTGCATTAAGTATGGTGCGTAATGTAATCAACAACTACATCCTCGGACATAGCGCCAATGTTTTATCCCTAGTGGCAACAGCACAACACAACCTTAGAACTTTCCGTCATCGTCCCAGTGTCAATGCGAGCATGAACCCACTATCGAGCATAAATACTCTCTCTGGAGTTAAAAGCAAAAACTTGGCCGGAGCCTCTACTAGTAACGGAGAGCATGCAAGATCATAAACAACACATATGTAATAACTTGATAATTAACATAACATGGTATTCTCTATCCATCGGATCCCGACAAACACAACATAGAGTATTACGGATAGATGATCTTGATCATGTTAGGCAGCTCACAAGATCCAACAATGAAGCACAATGAGGAGAAGACAACCATCTAGCTACTACTATGGACCCATAGTCCAGGGGTGAACTACTCACTCATCACTCCGGAGGCGACCATGGCGGTGTAGAGTCCTCCCGGGAGATGAATCCCCTCTCCGGCGAGGTGCCGGAGGAGATCTCCGTAATCCCCCGAGATGGGATCGGCGGCGGCGTCTCGGCAAGGTTTTCCGTATCGTGGTTTTTCGCCTCGGGGTTTCGCGACGGAGGCTTTAAGTAGGCGGAAGGGCGAGTCGGGGCCCGACGAGGGCCCACACCACGGGCGGCGCGGGCCCCCTTGGTCGCGCCGCCATGTGGTTTGGCCACCTCGTGGCCCCACTTCGTATGCTCTTCGGTCTTCCGGAAGGTTCGTGGCGAAATAGGCCCCCGGGTCTTTGTTTCGTCCAATTCCGAGAATATTTCATTACTAGGATTTCGAAACCAAAAACAGCAGAAAACAGAACCGGCACTTCGGCATCTTGTTAATAGGTTAGTTCCAGAAAATGCACGAATATGACATAAAGTGTGCATAAAACATGTAGGTATCATCAATAATATGGCATAGAACATAAGAAATTATCGATACGTCGGAGACGTATCACATGTTTAAATAACCTTAGAGTGCATGACAGATCAACATAACCAAACCAAGTACTAACATAGCATGCACACTGTCACCTTCACGCTACGAAAGGAGGCATAGATCACATCAATACCATCATAGCAATAGTTAACTTCATAATCTACAAGAGATCACAATCATAGCCTACGCCAAGTACTACACGATGCACACACTGTCACCATTACACCGTGCAGGAGGAATAAACTACTTTAATAACATCACTAGAGTAGCACACGGATAAATTGTGATACAAAACACATTGCAATCCTAAAGAGATATAAATAAGCACTTCACTATGCCATTCATAACAATGAATAAGTATTCCGTGAAATATAGCCTAAGAGACCCACACGGTGCACACACTCGTCACCTTTACGTGACGTGGGACAAGGAGTCTCCGGAGATCACATAAGTAAAACCCACTTGACTAGCATAATGACATCTAGCTTACAAGCATCATCATATGAATCTCAATCATGTAAGGCAGCTCATGAGATTATTGTGTTGAAGTACATAGGAGAGAGATGAACCACATAGCTACCGGTACAGCCCTTAGCCTCGATGGAGAACTACTCCCTCCTCATGGGAGACAAGCTGCGTTGATGAAGATGGCGGTGGTGTCGATGGAGGAGCCTTCCGGGGCACTTCCCCGTCCCGGCGGCGTGCCGGAACGGAGACTCCTGTCCCCGGATCTTGGCTTCGCGATGGCGGCGGCTCTGGAAGGTTTCTCGTACCGTGGCTTTTTCGTATCGAGGTTTTAGGTCAGGGACCTTTATATAAGCGAAGAGGCGGAGTCGGAAGGTCAACGAGGCGACGACACAACAGGGGGGCGCGGGCAAGGCTCGGGCCGCGCCACCCGGCGTCCGTGGCCCGGTGGCCCCCCTCCGGCCTCTCTCGGGTGTTCTGGAAGCTTCATGCAATCCTAAGATGCTGGGCGTTGATTTCGTCCGATTCCGAGAATATTTCCTTACTAGGATTCCTGAAATCAAAAACAACAGAAAAGAGCAACTGGCCCTTCGGCATCTCGTCAATAGGTTAGTTCCGGAAAACGCATAAATATGACATAAAGTATGCATAAAACATGTAGATATCATCAATAATGTGGCATGGAACATAAGAAATTATCGATACGTCGGAGACGTATCAGGCCTCTTAGGCCCTTTGCAGTCTTGTTATCTAGATAACACAATTTTCTTTCCGTTGCTTGTTGGATTGTGGTCAGTGACCTCTGCGTGTAATAAATTTGGATCTTAACTCTGCTAAGAGTTGTAATATATTTGCTTTCAGTCGTAGAGTCACTATTGTGTTACCGATTCTCACCCTGTAGGCCCTAGAGATCTAGGTTAGGATTATGCCAGATGTGATATCTGGGTTTGTCTAGCCCTGACGGTCAGGGTCGCGACAGGTTTTGGTATCAGAGCAGGACTGCCTATAGGAAACCCTTTCGACTGGTCGATGTTGAGTCTAGTAGTTGTGAAAACTATTTGAAACCTAAAAGTATTTGCAAAAACATCTGAATAGGATTCTTTTTACTCCTTATCTGGTGTCACTCTAATGCTGAGTCATCTTACCTTGTTTTGATTGAAAAAAGTTTTACCTCTACCCTGTTAATTCCAAACATCTAGGATCTACGGGTTTGGGTTGTTTTCTCTAAAAGTACTCCGTACTTGGTTGCTTAACTCAGTGTTCCTAAAGTGACATCAGTTGATCTGAATCTTGCTCCTTCCATTCAGTGAATGTTATCATTCCGTGAATTCTTTCCAAGGAATTCGTTTCTCATGATCTTTGTCTTTCTCTTCACGATGGCTGGTCATGGTCGTGGTCGTAACCGACGTGGACAAAACAATGCTGAACCGGAACTGCTGCCACCTCCCATAATGGCGCAGGTTCTTAACAACATTGAGACCAACCGCCTGAGGAGTGAACAACTCCTGGAGCGTGGAGCTCAAAACACAGAGCGTCGTCCCGACAACTTGTCACACTTGGGGACTTCATCCGTGCACTGCCTCCTGTCTTCACCCACCCCAAGGAGCCTCTTGATGCTGATGATTGGCTTCGCACCATCGAACGCAAGTTCAACGCTCTTCATGTTCCACCAGGTGAACGCGTGGATGATGTCTACGCACGCTTCTATTCATGTAGACAGTGTTGGGCCTCCAAGAGCAGAGGTTTGTAGAACAGCAGCAAGTTTCCCTTAAGTGAATCACCCAAGGTTTATCGAACACGAGGAGGTAGAGGACAAAGATATCCCTCTCAAGCAACCCTGCAATCACGATACAAGAAGTCTCTTGTGTCCCCAACACACCTAATACACTTGTCAGATGTATAGGTGCACTAGTTCGGCGAAGAGATAGTGAAATACAAGTGATATGGATGTATATGAGCGGTAATAACAATCTGAATAAAATATGGCAGCGAGTAAACATGCAGTAGAACAGTAAATAAACGGAGAGTCGATATTCGGAAATAAGGTCTAGGGATCATACTTTCACTAGTGGACACTCTCAACATTGCAATCATAAAGGAATATAAATAAGCACTTCACTATGCGATTCTGAATTACTCTTTGGCAAGATAACGAACACTAATTCATCATGTAGGCAAACCTTAAAGATGTATTCCCAAGTACTAATAAACACCCCACGCCGTCACTGTGAGCATTCATAGGAGGTACTAACACACCACAATTTCATAGAGACATCCAACTCAAATCATAACTCGGTGAATAAGTATTCCGTGAAATATAGCCTAAGAGACCCACACGGTGCACACACCTGTCACCTTTACACACGTGGGACAAGGAGTCTCCGGAGATCACATAAGTAAAATCCACTTGAATAGCATAACGACATCTAGATTACAAAGCTCATCATATGGATCTCAATCATGCAAAGCAACTCATGAGATCATTGTATTGAAGTACATGGGAGAGAGATTAACCACATAGCTACCGGTACAGCCCTTAGCCTCGGGGGAGAACTACTCCCTCCTCATCATAGGAGACATCAGCGTTGATGGAGATAGCGTTGGTGTCGATGGAGATGCCTTCCGGGGGCACTTCCCCATCCCGGCGGCGTGCCGAACGGAGACTTCGCCCCCGAATCTTGGCTTCGCGATGGCGGCGGCTCTGGAACTTTTCTCGTATCGTGGTTTTTCCGTATCAAAGATTTAGGTCAGGGAGGCTTATATAGGCGAAGAGTCGGAGTCGGAAGGGCCACGGGGGACCCACACAGTAGGGGAGCGCCCCCCCCTCTGGCCGCGCCGCCACCATGTGTGGAGGCCCTGGGCCTCCCCTCTGGTCCCTCTCCGGTGTTCTGGAAGCTTCGTGGAAATATAAGATCGTGGGCCTTGATTTCGTCCAATTCCGAGAATATTTTCTTACTAGGATTTCTGAAACCAAAAACAGCAGAAAACAGGAACTGGCACTTCGGCATCTTGTCAACAGGTTAGTTCCGGAAAATGCATATAAATGATGTAAAGTGTGTATAAAACATATGTGTATCATCATAAAAGTAGCATGGAGCATAAGAAATTATAGATACGTTTGAGACGTATCAAGCATCCCCAAGCTTAGTTCCTACTCGCCCTCGAGTAGGTAAACGATAACAAGGATAATTTCTGAAGTGACATGCTATCATAATCTTGATCAATACTATTGTAAATCATATGAGATGAATGCAGCGATTTGAAGCAATGGTGAAGACAATGAGTAAACAACTGAATCATATAGCGAAGACTTTTCATGAATAATACTTTCAAGATAAGCATCAATAAGACTTGCATAAGAGTTACTCATAAAGCAATAAATTCTTAGTAGAAAGCTTCGAAACAACAGAAAGGAAGATATAAGTTTCAGCAGTTGCTTTCAACTTCAACATATTTATCTCATGGATAATTGTCAACACAAAGTAATATAACAAGTGCAATAGGTAAACATGTAAGAATCAATGCACACAGTTCACACAAGTGTTTTCTTCTAAGATAGAAAGAATAGGTAAACTGACTCAACAATAAAGTAAAAGATAGGCCCTTCGCAGAGGGAAGCATGGATTACTATTTTTGTGCTAGAGCTTTTCATTTTGAAAACATAGAAACAATTTTGTCAACGGTAGTAATAAATCATATGTGTTATGTATAAGACATCTTATAAGTTGCAAGCCTCATGCATAGATTACCAATAGTGCTCGCACCTTGTCCTAATTAGCTTGGATTAACATGGATTATCATTGCATAGCATATGTTTCAACCAAGTGTCACAAAGGGTACCTCTATGCCGCCTGTACAAAGGTCTAAGGAGAAAGCTCGCATTTGGATTTCTCGCTTTTGATTATTCTCAACTTAGACATCCATACCGGGACAACATAGACAACGAGATAATGGACTCCTCTTTAATGCATAAGCATTCAACAACAGATAAAATTCTCATAAGAGATTGAGGATTAATTGTCCAAACTGAAACTTCCACCATGGATCATGGCTTTAGTTAGCGGCCCAATGTTCTTCTCTAACAATATGCATACTCAAACCATTTGATCATGATAAATCACCCTTACTTCAGACAAGACGAACATGCATATCAACTCACATAATATTCAACAAAGGTAATAATTGATGGCGTCCCCAGAAGCATGGTTACCGCTCAACAAGCAACTTATTAAGAAATAACATACATAGCTACATATTCTTCACCACAATAGTTTTTAAGGCTATTTTCCCATGAGCTATATATTGCAAAGACAAAGGATAGAATTTTTAAAGGTAGCACTCAAGTAATGTACTTTGGAATGGCAGAGAAATACCATGTAGTAGGTAGGTATGGTGGACACAAATGGCTTAGTTTTTGGCTCAAGGATTTGGATGCACGAGAAGAATTCCTCTCAATACAAGGCTAGGCTAGCAAGGTTGTTTGAAGCAAACTCAAGTATAAAACGGTACAAGACTCACATATGAACATATTGCAAGCATTATAAGACTTTACATCGTCTCCTTGTTGTTCAAACACCTTAACCAGAAAATATCTAGACTCTAGAGAAACTAATCATGCAAACCAGATTTTAACAAGCTCTATGTATTTCTTCATTAATGGGTGCAAAGTACATGATGCAAGAGCTTAAACATGATCTATATGAGCACAACAATTGCCAAGTATCAAATTATTCAAGACATTATACCAATTACCACATGAAGCATTTTCTGTTTCCAACCATATAACAATGAACGAAGCAGTTTCAACCTTCGCCATGAACATTAAAAGTAAAGCTAAGAACTTATGTGTTCATACGAAACAGCGGAGCGTGTCTCTCTCCCAAACAAGCAATGCTAGGATCTGATTTTATTCAAACAAAAACAAAAACAAAAACAAACAGACGCTCCAAGTAAAGCACATAAGATGTGACGGAATAAAAATATAGTTTCACTAGAGGTGACCTGATAAGTTGTCGATGAAGAAGGGGATGCCTTGGGCATCCCCAAGCTTAGATGCTTGAGTCTTCTTGAAATATGCAGGGATGAACCACGGGGCATCCCCAAGATTAGACTTTTCAATCTTCTTGATCATATTGTATCATCCTCCTCTCTTGACCCTTGAAAACTTCCTCCACACCAAACTCAAAACAAACTCATTAGAGGGTTAGTGCATAATCAAAAATTCACATGTTCAGAGGTGACACAATCATTCTTAACACTTCTGGACATTGCCCAAAGCTACTGAAAGTTAATGGAACAAAGAAATCCATCCAACATAGCAAAACAGGCGATGCGAAATAAAAGGCAGAATCTGTCAAAACAAAACAGTCCGTAAAGACGAATTTTTCAGGGGCACTTTTTCAGGGGAACTTAACTTGCTCAGATGAAAATGCTCAAATTGAATGAAAGTTGCGTACATATCTGAGGATCACGCACGTAAATTGGCAGATTTTTCTGAGTTACCTACAGAAGGGGCTGCCCAAATTCGATGACGATAAGAAATCTGTTTCTGCGCAGTAATCCAAATCTAGTATTGACTTTACTATCAAAGACTTTACTTGGCACAACAATGCAATAAAATAAAGATAAGGAGAGGTTGCTACAGTAGTAACAACTTCCAAGACTCAAATATAAAACAAAAGCAAAATAAAGACATGGGTTATCTCCCAAGAAGTGCTTTCTTTATAACCATTAAGATGGGCTCAGCAATTTTAATGATGCACTCGCAAGGAATAAGAGTTGAAGTAAAAGAGAGCATCAAAAAGCAAGTATGAAACAAATTTAAGCCTAACCCACTTCCTATGGGAAGGAATCTTGTACACAAATAAATTCATGAGGAGCAAAGTGACAAGCATAGGAAGATAAAACACGAGTAACTTCAAAAATTTCAGCGTATAGAGAGGTGTTTTAGTAACATAAAAATTTCTACAACCATATATCCTCTCTCATAATAATATCCAGTAGCATCATGAGCAAACTCAACAATATAACTATCACATAAAGCATTCTTATCATGAGTCTCATGCATAAAATTATTGCTCTCCACATAAGCATAATCAATTTTATTAGTAATAGTGGGAGCAAATTCATCACCATAATCATCAAATATAGGAGGCATAGTGTAATCATAATAACCTTTATCCTCCATAGTAGGTGGCACCAAAAGACCACTATCATTATAATCATCATAAATAGGAGGCAAAGTATCATCAAAGAAAATTTTCTCCTCAATGCTTGGGGGACTAAAAATATCATGCTCATCAAAACCAGCTTCCCCAAGCTTAGAACTTTCTATATCATTATCAACAATGGTGTTCAAAGCGTTCATACTAATATTACTACTAGCATGCAAATAAGGTTCCATAGGTTTTTTAATTTTCGCATCAAACAATCCATGTCTTAACTCGAGAAATAGTTTAAAAAGCTCACGGTTGTTTTCCATTATGCCTTACTAGTGTTTAACAAGGAAAAAAAAGATGCAATTGCAGGATCTAAAGGAAATAGCTTCGAGCACTCACACACCGGCAACAGTGCTAGGAAATAGCTTAGTAGTCGGAGGATGTGAATACCTTTTACCTTACCTCCCCGGCAACGGCGCCACAAAATAGCTTGATGTCTACGCACGCTTCTATTCTTGTAGACAGTGTTGGGCCTCCAAGAGCAGAGGTTTGTAGAACAGCAGCAAGTTTCCCTTAAGTGAATCACCCAAGGTTTATCGAACTCAGGGAGGTAGAGGACAAAGATATCCCTCTCAAGCAACCCCGCAATCACGATACAAGAAGTCTCTTGTGTCCCCAACACACCTAATACACTTGTCAGATGTATAGGTGCACTAGTTCGGCGAAGAGATAGTGAAATACAAGTGATATGGATGTATATGAGCGGTAATAACAGTCTGAATAAAATATGGTAGCGAGTAAACATGCAGTAGAACAGTAAATAAACGGAGATTCGATATTCGGAAATAAGGCCTAGGGATCATACTTTCACTAGTGGACACTCTCAACATTGCAATCATAAAGGAATATAAATAAGCACTTCACTATGCGATTCTGAATTACTCTTTGGCAAGATAACGAACACTAATTCATCATGTAGGCAAACCTTAAAGATGTATTCCCAAGTACTAATAAACACCCCACGCTGTCACTGTGAGCATTCATAGGAGGTACTAACACACCACAATTTCATAGAGACATCCAACGCAAATCATAACTCAGTGAATAAGTATTCTGTGAAATATAGCCTAAGAGACCCACACGGTGCACACACTGTCACCTTTACACACGTGGGACAAGGAGTCTCCGGAGATCACATAAGTAAAATCCACTTGAATAGCATAACGACATCTAGATTACAAAGCTCATCATATGGATCTCAATCATGCAAAGAAACTCATGAGATCATTGTATTGAAGTACATGGGAGAGAGATTAACCACATAGCTACCGGTACAGCCCTTAGCCTCGGGGGAGAACTACTCCCTCCTCATCATAAGAGACAGCAGCGTTGATGGAGATGGCGGTGGTGTCGATGGAGATGCCTTCCGGGGGCACTTCCCCGTCCCGGCGGCGTGCCGGAACAGAGACTTCTGTCCCCCGAATCTTGGCTTCGCGATGGCGGCGGCTCTGGAACTTTTCTCGTATCGTGGTTTTTCCGTATCGAAGATTTAGGTCAGGGAGGCTTATATAGGCGAAGAGTCGGAGTCGGAAGGGCCACGGGGGACCCACACAGTAGGGGGGCGCCCCCCTCTGGCCGCGCCGCCACCATGTGTGGGGGCCCTGGGCCTCCCCTCTGGTTCCTCTCCGGTGTTCTGGAAGCTTCGTGGAAATATAAGATCGTGGGCCTTGATTTCGTCCAATTCCGAGAATATTTCCTTACTAGGATTTCTGAAACCAAAAATAGCAGAAAACAGGAACTGGCACTTCGGCATCTTGTCAATAGGTTAGTTCCGGAAAATGAATATAAATGATGTAAAGTGCGTATAAAACATATGTGTATCATCATAAAAGTAGCATGGAACATAAGAAATTATAGATACGTTTGAGACGTATCAGTGAACTTCGCCACCTACCAGTTAGAAGGTACCGCTGGTTCTTGGTGGGAACGTTTTCTGGCTCTTCAAGCGCCAGGACATGATGTTACCTGGGAGGAGTTCGTCACAGCTTTCCGTGCGGCCTATATCCCCAAGACTGTCATGGACATCAAAAGGAGGGAATTCCTAGATTTCAATCAAAGGAAGCTGGATGTGGAGACATATGGACGTGAGTTCACTCAGCTGTCTCGCTATGCACCCCGTGATGTGGTTGATGATGCTGACAAGCAAAATCTGTTCCGCAAGGGACTTAACCCCGAGATTCATTATGAGATGTTTCCTTTCACCTTCCAGTCATTCCAAGACCTGCATAAATGTGCTCTTCTGATGGAGAACGGAAGGAAGGATATGGAAAAATCCAAGAAGCGTGAAGAAGGTGATTCTCGTGCGTCTTCCTCTCACAACAAGAAGCGCCGAGTATGGATCCCTTACAGTGTTGTACCTCGTGCTCCCTACGCACCAAGGTCTTCTGGCAATAACTCAAAGCCACCCTCTGGTGGTTCAAGCTATCGTCCTGCCATGGGTAATGTGCCTAGTGGTGCTTGCTACTCTTGTGGTCAGCCTGGCCACTACTCAAAGGAGTGCCCCAGAAGTCTGCTGGTCGTGGATATTCTTAGCCCAAGAAGGATGACAAATATTCCTCTGGTCGTGCTCGTTTGACCCATGTCTCTGCTAATGAGGCTGAAGAGGATCCAAGCGTCCTAATGGGTACGCTCTATATAAACTCAATCCTAGCTACAGTTCTGTTTGATTCTGGAGCATCGCATACATTCATATCTCAAGAGTTTGCAAGAAAGCATGATATACCCTTCGAGACAATGCCCTCCCCTCTAGAGATCACAACTCATGGGTCTCGTTGGCAAACCATCTGGATTACCCGTGAGGTTATAATCAGCATAGGGCATCTGTTGTTCCCCACCTCTCTCATTGCCCTCAAGTCAACTGACATTGATGTCATCTTAGGCATGGATTGGCTAGTAAAGCATAAGGATGTCATTGATTGTTCAGCCAGGTCTATTGTACTGACCGATCTTTCTGGCAAAAGCACTCTATACTGGGCTCCATCCGCAATACCTCTGTCGGCAAGGTTTACTCCTGAAGCCGAGTTGTATGCCGTTGAAGCCCTGCCTAAACCAGAAATCTCCGATGTCCGTGACTTTCCAGATGTCTTTCCTGAAGAGTTACCTGGCATGCCACCTGATCGAAGTGTGGACTTTGTCATTGAGTTGGTTCCCGGATCTGCCCCTGTTTCCCGAAGACCATATCGTATGCCTCCGGAAGAGTTGGTTGAACTGAAGAAGCAGTTAGAGGAGTTGGAAGAGAAGAACTTCATACAACCCAGTACTTCGTCCTGGGGTTGCCCTGCCCTCTTTGTCAAGAATAGAGATACCAACATTCTGCGGCTGGTTGTTGATTACCGTCCGCTCAATGTAGTGACAATCAAGAACAAATACCCTCTTCCTATAATCAATGATCTTTTTGATTAGTTGTCCGGTGCCACAGTCTTCTCAAAGATGGATTTGAGATCAGGGTACCATCAAATCAAAATCCGCAAGGAGGACATTCCAAAGACAGCGTTCACAACTCGTTATGGTCTTTACGAGTACACTGTCATGTCCTTTGGCCTCACAAATGCTCCTTCCACTTTTATGCGGCTCATGAACTCTGTTTTCATGGAGTATCTCGACAAGTTCGTCGTGGTCTACATCGACGATATTCTGATCTACTCCAAAACCGAAGATGAACTTGATGAACATCTTCGTCTGGTGCTAACAAAACTTCGTGAGCACCGTCTCTACGCTAAGTTCTCAAAATGTGAGTTTTGGTTAAAAGAGCTCATCTTTCTGGGTCATGCTATCTCTGAAAAAGGTGTTGCAGTCATTCCAGATAAATTTCAAGCCGTTCTTGACTGGAAGACACCTAAGTCATCTAAGGAGATTCGGAGTTTTCTCGGTCTGGCAGGTTATTACCGCCGATTCATTGAAAATTTCTCTAAGATTGCCAAGCCAATGATCGATCTTCGCAAGAAATACAAGAAGTTTGAATAGTCAGAAAAGGCTGAAGAAAGTTTCCAGGTTTTGAAGACCAAGCTGACTACTGCTCCTGTGCTCGTCCTTCCGGACACAAGCAAAGACTTCGTTGTCTATTGCGATGCCTCTCTTCAAGGGCTCGGATGTGTGTTGATGCAAGATGGCCATGTGGTGGCCTATGCCTCTCAACAGTTGAAACCACATGAGCTTAATTACCCTACTCATGATCTCGAGCTTGCAGCTGTGATCCATGCTCTTAAGCAATGGCGACCTTACCTTTATGGTAATCGTTGCGAGTTATACTCGGATCATCAAAGTCTGAAGTATCTTTTCACCCAGTCGGATCTGAATCTCAGAAAGAGAAGATGGTTGGAAGTCATAAAAGATTATGACTTGGGTCTCAACTATAAACCCGGCAAAGCCAATGTCGTTGCTGATGCGCTAAGTCGGAAGTCCTATTACAACAATCTGATGGTTAAGCAAGCACAACCTTCTCTCTATGAGGAACTTGCAAAACTCAACGTTGAGATTGTTCCTAGTGGATTCCTTGCTAATTTAGAGGTGAAGCCTTCTCTTGAAGACCTAAGGCTCAGAAGCAAGATTCTGGCATTACCGAGATCAAGAAGAACATTGCTAGCGGAGTTGCTAAGTGTTTCTCCATTGATGACCAAGGTACCGTTTATTTCGGTAAGCGTCTAGTTGTGCCGGATAAATCGGATCTCAAAGAGCTAATCCTTAAAGAAGCTCACGAATCACCCCTCTCCATCTATCCTGGTAGTACCAAGATGTATCGGGATCTCCGCCAAAGATTCTGGTGGTCTGGGATGAAGCAAGAGATCGCTAAGTTTGTTGCTGAATGCGACGTTTTTCATCGCGTAAAAGCTGAACATCAAAGACCTGCTGGCACTCTCCAACCTCTATCAATTCCAGAGTGGAAATGGGATGAAATTGGCATGGATTTCATCACTGGTCTCCCCAAGACTAAAAATGGAAGAGATGCTATATGGGTAGTCATTGACCGTCTATCCAAGGTTGCTCACTTCCTGCCCATCCGAGAAGACATAAAAGCTAGTCAACTAGCAGATCTGTACATCTCACGGATAGTCACTCTTCATGGTGTTCCTAAGAAGATCGTCTCTGATCGTGGGAGTCTGTTTACCTCAAAGTTTTGGGCTAGCTTTCAACAAGCTATGGGAACTCGTCTTTCCTTCAGCACAGCCTATCATCCTCAAACCGGTGGTCAAATTCTTGAAGACATGCTCAGGGCCTGTGTTATATCTTTCGGTAAAGATTGGGAAAAGTGCATTCCATTTGCCGAGTTCACCTATAACAACAGCTTCCAATCTAGCTTGGGCATGGCACCTTTTGAAGCTTTGTATGGCAGAAGGTGTAGAACTCCTTTGAACTGGTCCGAAACTGGAGAAAGAAAATTCTTTGGACCAGATATAATCAATGAAGCAAAAGATCAAGTTCGCATCATTCGTGAGCGTCTAAAAACTTCTCAGTCACGTCAAAAGAGCTACTATGATCGCCATCATCAAGAAGTGAAGTATGAAATTGGTGATCAAGCTTATCTTCGGGTCACTCCTCTCAAGGGTGTCCGCCGTTTCGGTATCAAAGGCAAACTAGCACCACGCTATGTTGGTCCTTTCCGCGTCCTTGCCAAGCGTAGTAATGTTTCTTACAAGTTGGAGTTACCTCCCAACTTTCCTGAAGTTCATGATGTCTTCCATGTGTCCCAACTCAAGTGTTGCTTCAAAGATCCTATATGTGGTGTTGATCACGAGACTCTTGACCTCCAAGAGGATCTAACCTATCGAGAACATCCTGTTCGTATACTTGATGAAGCCGAGCGTAAAACTCGACGTCAGAGCATCAAGTTTCTGAAAGTTCAGTGGTCTAATCATTCTGAGCAAGAAGCAACCTGGGAACGAGAAGATCGTTTACGATCTGAGTACCGTTCCTTCTTTTCTAAAATCTAGGAATCTCGAGGACGAGATTCTTGTAAGGGAGGTAGAGTTGTAACATCCCAACCTTGTTATCATAAATAAATGAGTGTTCATGTGCATCTCATGCATGTAGTTTGAGTTTTAACAAAATTTGCATCTCCATATTCAATTATGCAAATCCCTCTAATTCAATCTCATTCAAAATCTCTCCAGTTTTCAAAATAAGCAACATGGCCTTGTTTTTATCTCAATAAGCCATGTGGGTCTATTGATCTCTGCAAAATTTGAGTTTTCAAACTCTATTCAAAAACAGTTTGAATTTGCAATTTGAAAAGAGAAATAAAACCAGAAATGGAAAAAAAAGGAGAAAACCACTCCTCTCTCTCTCCCTGGGCGCAGCCCATCTCCTTTTCCCCTTCCCTTCTCTCTAGCTCGGCCCAGACAGCCCAGCAAGCAAGCAAACTCGGCCTGTTATTTTCGCAGAGGGTTAAGTGCAAAACGGCCGGGTCATCTCCTACCTCCGTTTGGCCAAGCACCTCGGTGGCAGCCCCGGCGAGCTCGTCCGCGCCAAGATTCGAGCCGCCGCCCCCGGCGGCCTACAAGTAGCCGTGTCGCCGCCGCCCGGAAGCCCTAGTTCCACTTCTCCCCTTCCCCGTGCTCTCCCGCACCCCCCAGAGAACCCTAACCTACCCTACTGCCGCCCCGGCCTCCCGTCGATTCACCGCCGGCGAGGCCCCCCGGTCGTCGCCGACCCCTCCGACGGACTCGCGGTGAGCTCCTCATCCTTCCTGTGCCCTCGCCATGCTCCCCCTCGCCCTGTATCGCCGCGGCACCGTGGCACCCGACCCGGCCTCCGCCGCTCCTCGTCGCCGGCCGTGCTCCGGCGACCAAAGGCGGGCGGCGCTGCCACCAAACACCTCAGCGCGTCGAGGCGCTTCTTTTCCCCTCCTCGCGCGCCCTCAATCGCGGCCAAAACGGCCGATTGAGCTCAGCCCGAGCTCAATTTAGAGCTCATGGCCGGCTGACGTCATGATGACGTCAGCATGACGCCATAAATCATTTTTCTATTTTCTGCTTTAATTTCCAGTAATTAATAGATAATTTATATTAATTCAGAAAAATATAAAATTATATACCAAAATGATCAGAAAAACATTTCCTAGCTGTTTATCCATGTTTCATCCATGCTTGAACCAATTAAATATGAGCCCTAGTAGAAACCCTAAATCGACCCCTCTCATGTGCCGGAGTCGATGCCGAACCCCTCTTTTTCGTCGATGCACCTAGGGTTTAACCGAACCCCTTTAATATGACATGTCATCATATTGTATGTGCATTGCATTGTACCTTGTCTTGATTGTGCTCTTCCTTTCCGGTGTTTGGTTCTTCATCGATAGGGATCGAACGCGAGCCTGAGATCAACGCCCCCGAAGAGCAGCACCAGAACAACGAGGGACAAGGCAAGCCCTAACCTGGTTCATATATGGTTTTGAAATGCTTTACTTCTGGTTCTTACATATTGCATCCACTTCAAATATGTTTTATCAGCAGTTGTAGATATCCTACGTGTGCATATTCCATCCTTGTAGCCCAAAGTTCCTGATCCACCGCTCCCAGCAAAACTAGGTCTGAGCTTGTTCGCATCGCTAGAGCTGTATATGTGTTATGCTTAGCCATGCTTAGCTAATGAAGTCTGATCCATCCGGTTGATGAATCAGATCTACGAATGAACCTAGTTGGACAGGATGACGTGGTAAGATCAGTGGTGATGTTAATAAACATGCTAAAGGCTTGGATGAACTGCCACATGGGGATGTGGTGATTTGACTCGTTCTCGCCGATACTAGGACCTGAGGTTCTCGCCTTCGGAACCAAGACTGAGCGTACAACCACACGGGGCCCATGGGAACCCCTTGGCCCGAACTTCCCTAGCTTACCCATGACTCAATTAGTTTGCGAGTTCCATTTGCCATACGCATGGGGAAAAGGTGGAAAAGTTTTTCAAACTGCATCATACAGGGCGTGGCCGGGGTGAAGGATGTTGGAGGCATTGAACTGGATCCCCTGCGCACAATGACCGGGACCGCCTCGAAGAATGGCTACCTACGATGACGGAGCTCCCCAGTTAGTTTGACTCATGGAATAGGCGAAGTAAGGGAAAGGTTTTGGTCGACCACCCTCTGCCGGCACGCCAAGTAAGCGTGTACATGACGGTGCTAAGAGTCGGTCGGCGCGTGTGGGTAAAGTTGTACACCCCTGCAGGGTAAATCTTTTCGAAAAGCTGTGTCCACGGTTAAGGATGACTTGGGAAAGAACGTGATGATCATAGACAACTTGAACCTAATCATAAAACCTGATATCTATGTGTGATTAAGGATCCCTTCTCAGGGTGTCGAGGGGGTGATCCTAGGTGACAGGTTCATGTGATGATGAAGATTCGGTGGATTCAACATGATCTTAGAGCTAAAGTTGATATCGCTCTCTTATCCCTTTTGAAAATGGTCTGAATAGACGAGCTTCTACTCCCACCTGTTTACAAAGGAAAACTGGCTTTCTTCAAAATAAGCTCCACATAAAGCCTCGCATACCCGCTTTGCTAACAGGTTGTACTAAGTCTTGCTGAGTCCCTGTACTCAGTCTTGCATGCTTTGTTTCAGACGAAGTTCTTCCAACGCGATGGTGGCTTCTACCTTGACGTCGACGAGTAGTTCGGAGTTCCTCAGGCGGCAGCCTGAGACTTATGGGCTGGGACGTCGTCTTATTTTATGGCCTCTTAGGCCCTTTGCAGTCTTGTTATCTAGATAACACAATTTGCTTTCCGTTGCTTGTTCGACTGTGGTCAGTCACCTCTGCGTGTAATAAATTTGGATCTTAACTCAGTGTTGTGTTACCGATTCTCACCCTGTAGGCTCTAGAGATCTAGGTTAGGCTTATGCCAGATGTGATATCTGGGTTTGTCTAGCCCTGACCTCCGGGGTCGCGACAGTATATATAGACGGTGATGACTATCCTCGCTTCGCTCCGTCGTTATCCTTCTTATTGAATTTGGATCATAATATGACATGAATACTGGAACAATCCAACTCAAACATTAACTTTCCAGCACAGATAACACATGCCTAGGGTAGGTACACAATTCTCTGTTTCTCAGGTTATCAATTCTGGCACCAAAAAGGGTGAGGAAAAGTAAACTATCATTCGTTCTTATTAGTTTTACAGACAATTGGGATCTTAGCCAAAAGTGCAACCATAAGTTTTGTAAAATCTTGAAAAAAAACACATGTAGATGTTGAGTTGAAACTCACCCATATAATTTTTGGTCATATAATATGACCATTTGCTTTGTTTCCGAAAACAAGGAAAATAAGAGAGCACGTTTTACATTTCAAAACTTATGATGTTTTCTTCAAAGTTTATAGGTAAGTTTTAGTACTTGGCTCTAGTGTGACGTCAATTTACGAAGTTTGAATGCATTGCAGGACAAGGTGAGGACTTCGAGAACATACACGATCGGGTTCTGAAAATTGACTCCACTTTTTTTTTATGTAGCTACAGAACCTCGCTAACACAACCATGCATATCATTGCTATCACAATAATAAGAAATCAAACACCCCAGTATGGCACACATCATCCATGCAAAGCAAAATCTGAACACCGAACAGGGGACCAACCCAACTGAAACATTAAAATTCCAGCACAGGTTTCACATGTGAATTAAGGATAGGTACAGTTTCTCAGGTTATTGTTTTACAGTTTTTTGGTAGTGTAACATTGTATATGCTCTCTCCACCATCTGATATATTGCAAGGACTAAAATTTCTCATAAAAAGGTCAAAACTCAAAACAGGTAAGAGATAATACTTATCGTGACAATAACTACAATTCACTGTTTTACAAGTTATATGTCACCAGTGGTTCGTTCCAAGATCATGAGAAAAACAGAGGCCATAGCGCACTCTCAGACAGTCACATCACGGGTACCCAATTATTCATCATCTCCAAACAGCCAAATTAACACTGCAACAACAAATCTATCATCAGACCGACGGGAAAGAAACAAAGTCCTACCTAAAACTTGATCAAAGTCCAGAAAAAACACCACGCGAGCTATTGTAAAGCCAGTTTATATATAGCTTTCTAAAAGTCTTAAATATTATCTATACGTCATCAACACCGCCGGAAGTGCAACACAGCAAATCGACCGACCAATCCTTCCATGGACGCAAGTGCACACCGGCGTTATCCACCGACCTATCCATGCCTGCCTGGCTGATCAGAAGCGCAGCTGCAGAGGAAGATGGGCGCGTCTCGCCGGGGCCGCCGCTGCCGTTCCACCTCATCGGCGGCGCCGTCCGGCGCGTGCCAGACGCCTTTGGGCGGCGACATCCACCTCCTGATGTCGAGCCAGCTGGTCATCCATCCCCACCGCGAAGACCGGGAAGCGGATGGCGCTCTCCTCGTGTACGTCTTCCTTGTTCTGGACAGGTAGGACGGCGGCGGCGAGATGATCGGCGGGGGTGGCGCGTCGTAGTCGGTGGCGGCGGGGATGACGGTGCTCTTTGGGGTTCCGGGCTTGGTCTCCCAGACGAAGGGCACGGTGCCGGCGCCGACGCTGTAGTAGACCCTGAAGGAGGCGTTGGCGACGGTGTTGCTGGAGCTATCCCTCAACGACAGGATCCTGGAGCTCAGCAGCTTCCCGCCTTCAAGCTTACTCGAGCTCATCGCGGACAGAGTTCGCAGCCAAACTGTGTCTGTGTGTGAGAGAGCGCCAAAACACGTATGCAAATTGATGGGGGCTTGCGAGTGAGGGGATGTGTCATGTGTGTCTGTATATATTGGGTCTTTAGATGGATGTTGGTTTGGCTTGAGGCTGAAGAGTAGTACTCCTACGTGTGTCGGTGTGTGTTGTGGTTGGGGTTGGCAATTAATTAAGAGTTAGTTTAGGTGATAATGGCCATGATGAACTGTAAATCTGCGTAGTACTATCCTAGATTCCAAGATGTCCAAGAATGAAAGTGATGCAAAGCTGAAAGAAATGCGACCTAGTTCCTGAGCCGAGGCCTCTCGATGGAATTAAGACCGTGGTGCGCGCAAACCCTAGGCACCCTAACGAATGCCCGTTGTTTTTCTAACCCTGTATTAGAGCATCTCTAGCAGAGCTCGTAAAACGCATGGATCCGCAAAATAACCGTAGATTGCCGGTTTTTTGCTGAAAAACACCGACTCGGATCTTTTTTTTGGGTAAACCTCGCCCACGCCTCCAAAACCCGCAGATACTCGGTTTCAAGGGGTACATATTAAGTTTACCGCACAATCTCCTAGCGAGTGGTGGGAGGCACATTTTAGTTCCGCACCCTCTCTCTTGTGTCGCCTCCACTGTCGATCTAGTAGCCACCGCCACCCCTGCCCTTTCCAAGCCGCCAATCAGTCGACATTGGGGTTTACTCACCCGATGACCATCAGTTCCGATCCCGTGCTGCTCCAGTCACGCTCCGCGCCTCCGCCAACTCACGGAGGGTCCACGCCGCCACAACATGCATTCTACGTGCCACCCTAGGGAAGCATGGTTCCGCCGCCTCATGGATAGGTCGCATCGACAATCGGAGGGTTTGCGCCGCCGCAAAGAGGAACCACACATCCCCAATCTCGCCTCCTGGACGTGCCTCCGGCCAGCTACTATGCACCACCTCCAATCTGGTGTTGCCACTACGCCACATAGATATAGGGTTTCTCAATTTTCTTTTGTTTGTAGCATGACTATAGAAGATATGGCAGAGATGTTGATGAAACTTCAAAAGGAGAACATTCACGTAGAGTACACGCTATGGCTTTTGGAGAAACATGTGCACAACTTAAAGGACCACATCATGTTCATAATCTGACTGGAATGGACGATATTGCAAGACAGTATTGGGATATGCAAATCACGAGGGTCCAACAGGCAGAATTTGCATCTTCGTCGAGCAATGGCCACAATGCTAATAGATATCAATGAAATCAGACTAGTTTGAAATCTACTACTTTCTACTTTATTATCTGTCGAATTGTAGTGGAGACATGTACGCCTTTAGGTTTAGTTAAATATCCGGTTATCCTATTTGCGGTACGGTAGAATATACGACAAAACAGGTACCGCAAAACCAAATGTTCGTTTATGTTGTACAATTATGCGAGGTCTATTATGT
The DNA here is from genome assembly GCF_022539505.1 of Lolium rigidum. NCBI lineage: Eukaryota > Viridiplantae > Streptophyta > Magnoliopsida > Poales > Poaceae > Lolium > Lolium rigidum. The sequence continues at coordinate 205,304,467 of NC_061514.1, forward strand.
CATGACACTTTTTTTCCAGCAAAACTGCTTTGCAATTTACCGCATACACGTTTTGCGATTCCACGGTATGCAGTATCTACTAAAGATAATCTTAGAGTATCTCCACCGGCTCTCCCAAAATAGTGTCCATCACTGGATAAGTCCATTTGGGGTCACTGGTAAACGCTAGTGCCCTATCGGGGATTGATTGCCACAATGGCACCCCTCAATAGGCCATCCCAATTGATTTTTTTTTCAAATATCTATCAAATGCAACCATATTGCGTAGTTTTAAACATAAAAGTTATAGTTTCACGGTAATTGAATAAATATATAAAATTATTCAAACCAAAAAAACGTATTCATACACCAATTTAAATAAATTGAAATTCAGGAAGTTCAACTAGATCAAGAGTCATCAGGCGGCATTTTCTTGCCTCACCCACAAATGCTTCACTAGATCATCTTGCAGTCGAACGATGAAGTGTTCCTCACGGATTTCTTGATGCATGGCAAGAAAAGCTCCAAACTCGGCCGACACATGGTGATCAACTTCTGCAAAGAGTGCATTTGTGATCATACAAATGATCAGAGTGCTCACTCATATTGTGCATGATGGCACAATAATTCATGACCTCACACATCTGACATGTCGATCATGTGAGAGCAGGGTATCAAACTATATCAAAACGAGTTTGAAGTACACCAAATGCACTCTTGACATCCTTCCTACAACCCTCTTGACACGTAAAAATAAAGATCTAACAGGGGAGAGGCCATGAGAGGAGAAGTAGGGCATGGGGAATGGTTGGGTCGCTATCGTGTGGTACCTACGTGTCGGTATTTGACGTGGCACGGGTACGACGTGGAAGTGCTAGACAAAGTTTTGAGCGAAGCGAGCGCTGCCAAAATTGATTTGGGAGCACTAGTGAGATCCCATTTTTGAGCGGGCGCCCCAGTGGCTCTACTATAATATTTGGGATCGTTGTTGTAGATGCTTATTTTTTCACAAATGGTCCATTTCTTTTTGTATATTTCCTGTTAAACAGATTTCTGTAAAGTTCAGGTGAAGCCTTAATTGGCGTCAAAAGGTCCTGGCTTCCACGTACTGCTAATTAGCGCAATCAATTTGTTTCTTCAAAAAATCGTGTCCATCATATGTACTTAATAACCCTCCTTGATGATTGTGTCATCAGACATAGCTAGACAAAACATTCAAAAAATGAAAGACGATTGATTAGAAATCTGCACTGAGTGACCAAATAGGATAGCTTAAATTAGTACACCTGTGCTTTGTTTCTCCACGAAGAAAAGAATTTTGAAATCTTGATGCTGAGAAAGGCGTCTACGAATTGAACCCCTAACTACTAACTAGTAATTCTCCCGTGTCAGCATATGACCATGCATGCGTGGAAACGGTAGTACAATGCCGCTTTTATGCTCTGGATCATTTTGTTCTCTTCTTTATGACATCCTTTTGTAAAAGTTGGTCTTTTGCAATGTCTGTAGCTATGCATCGACCACCTTTGGCCGTCGTATGCTTTGGACAGTGTCCCCGTATGGCGTACGCTTACCACAGAAGAGAGAACCCGTGGAAAGAGTAGTTCCACCATCGAACGCATGGCTCCTAGCGGGACTGCGCGATGACTTTGCACAAATGCCATGTGGATGCAAGGTGTCGTTAGCTTGACAGAGTCGACGATATATGCAGGCAAAAAGGTAGTTAATGCGGTCGGTAGACGGTCATCTCCGCCAATATAAATGCTAGGTTACGAGCTCTTTTCTGTTAGCGAGCTTAAGAGTATGTCTAACAAATTCTCTATTTTTTTATTCCGTAAAACGCGAGTAGAGGATCCTGTATTTACTTTTTATCGGTCGAAAACTCGTCCGAGCTAGCAGACCCCGTATCCCCACCCCGTAAAACAGTTTCCAACCCCTCAAAACAGGGTTTTAGACAACAATTTCACAATAATTTCAGATCAAACATAGCACATCCAAAACATGTGATGCATAATTCATAGTTTTTACATCACAACGCGATCAACCATCAATGAGTCCATCGCCAGCGTCGCCACCACTCGCCGGAGACTCACCTCGAGGAGTCGACGGACCAAGAGCACTTGCCGCACGAGCTTGACGCGCGAGCATCTTCCTCGCCGCCTTGGTCTCCTTCCACCACGCCAGCTGATCCTCGTCCATGTCCTTGGTGCGCATCATCATGATCTCCCTCTCCTCGGCCAAGAGCTCCTTCATCGCCTTGGCTTCTTTGAGTGCGATCATCCTCGATTCCAGTTCGGCCTTCACCTTGGCATCTTCCCGCCTTGCTTCCACCATGGAAAGATTCACCTCCTTCTTCTTCTCGGTGATGAGGAGCTTTGTCTCCAATGTCTTCATCGTCAATGCCTACTTGGACTTCATGAATTGATCCAACTTCTCTTTGAAGCTAGCTGCTTCGCCTTCTACCTTCATCCTCTCCTTGGCTTTATTGGATCCCTCGGGCTTGCCTTTGTTTCTCGCACTCATGTCCTCCCCTTCATTATCCATGGTGAGCAGTGATTCCTTCTTGCACTTTGGTTCACTGTCCCTCAACTTCCACTTAGGAAGATGTTGAAGCAGGGAAAAGCAATATTGGAACTGAAATTCCTTGTTCTTGGAGCCGGCTATGTCTTTGTACTTCAGTTGAGCATACTTCGGCTACACAACAATAATATTAATGTGATGTTTGCACATTATCAACACATAGTATGGATAGCAACAAACTTGGAAAACTTACATAGTCCTTCGGCACGCATCCACTAGGGGGGTTGTCGGCCACTTGGTCCATGGCAGCACTCCAACGAGAACAAGCTAATTTGATGATGTTCCACCGGCCTTCAAGGGAGCGGTAGGATCTGTCGGCCATACTCTTGGTGCGAGGCTTCAGCTGGTGGTAGAGATCCTCGATGCGCTGCCAATAGCGCTTGCCGCATTGGTCCACTTCGGTGCACACATCCATCCCTACCCTAGTCCAAGCACGGACCAAGGTCGCGTCTTCAATCTTGGTGTAGTTCGAGGTGCGTGGCTTCGGCGTCGTGGAAGAACCGGCGGCAACTGGATCAACCTCAACCACCTCCTCATCATCGACCGCTTCGTCACCCTCATCCTCCTCCTCCTCATCATCAATCCCTTCGACATAGTCCTCCCCATCGAACGCATCGATGCCGGCGTGCAAGTCCACCGAGGAATCGTTGAGCATGTCCATGTACGATGTTGTGGACTCAACATCGAACACCTTGTCTACGTCAATGGAGGGTGGCGGCGGCGCGGGCGTTGCCGCGGACGGAACGGAGGGAGGGGCTGTGGCCTTGGAGGGCGGTGGAGGCGCGAGGCCGATGTGGCTGACTGCCTTTTTCTTCACCTTGGGCGATGGGGCACCCCTCAGCCCGGCCACCTTCGTCTTCGTCCTGCCCCCCTTCTTGGCAGCTACAGCAGTCACAGCCGGCGGAGCTGCAGCCACCTCAGGGGCTTCGAAGAACTTCTTCGGGATCCTCTTCCTCTTCAACGATATGGTGGCGAAGATCATGGCCTACACGTCGCCGGCGTTCGGCGGACCTCCGACGGGGACATCAACCACCGCGGCCGAAGGTGGTGCACCGCTGGCGGTCGGCGGGCCTTGCGGGGGATCCATGGCAGCGAGATCCGGTCGCGTCGTTGCCGGGAAGGGCGGGGCGGAGGAAATCGGGCGGCACCGGCGGTGGTTGGGTTTCGCTGAAACCCTTCGCGCGCAGTGGAGGGGAGAATAGTGGTTTGGCCCTGTATTCCCCTTCCCACCCAGCACAAGTGGGGGGCGAAGAGCCGCCCCGTAGCCAAAACTGAGAAAAATCGATACGGGGGGGGCTGATTTACGGGGTCTGCTAGACGGCCGAGTAGAGCTCTACCTCGTATATCAGCGGGTATTTTACGGGGTTGGGCCTTTTAGGGGTCTGTTAGACACGCTCTAAGAGCATCTTCACTGGCGTTTCTTAAATAGACGTTGGCAAATACACCGGTAGTGCGCTACGGGGGCATCGGCACCTGCTCCCCAATTTAGGGATCCTGCACCGTGGCCCAAATTTTTAAGGTTTCTTATCGAGGTCTGCGGTGTGGGTTTAGGCGGTGGGTATCCCGCACCGTGGCCCCTACCACGGCGTCCTCGTCGGCCGCGTCAGCCACAACGTCCTCTAGAACCTGCAATCGATCGCTTGGGGGAGAAGGTGCGGCCCTACGGTTTGTGTGAGGAGGAACCGGTGCCTGGGCACCCCGTTTTATCTCGAAGGCAGGCCGTAGCGGCGGCGGTGCGCATTAAGGCCGGCACACATGGCTAGGCCATTTATTTGCGTGGCTGGAGGTAGCGAAGGTAGGTGGATGGTGGCGCCATTTATCTCCAACACCCTCGAAAGCGTGGAGCCACCGGTAGTCCGTCGACGCGTGTTTGGCCTCTCATTCAGCGGCTGTCAAGCAGGCCGAGGGATTCCATCCAACATGGCGCGAGACGTCGGCACGCCCGTTTGGCGCACCGCACAAAGGGGTCGGCACAGGGTTGCCGGTGATTGTATTGGCCTTCGAATGGTTTCGGCGCAATACTGGGCGCGTCGGTGTGGCCCAAAAAAATGTCGCACTCTCAAACGACTATTGGGATCGCTATTGGGCCGCCGATGGAGATGCTCTAAGGGCGTGTCCAAGGATCGATCTATTTTGGAAATAAAAAATATTCCTTTTGGTCTGTTTGAATCAGGCCTCGGACATAAAATCGTCCATGTTTTCCGTTATCTGTTAGGTTGGGGATAGACCCAGCGGCCTAGCGCATTTTGATCTGATGAGGCCGCTTTGGTTATTTTCTCCTATTTCACCAAATATGGCAATATATGAACGAAAGATATCACAAAAAAATAGAGTGTTAATAAATTATCACTAATTAAGAAATCACATAGTTCACATGCAATAGTACCGGTGCAAAAGGACACACATTTTATAGGGACTAGAAAAATTAAAGATGGATATGTACGACGAGCATACAACACTTCCCCTTATCGTGTCATTAATTTTTTCGATTGGCTCTCTCGTATTCAAACCTAGCCGCTGTCTCTTCTCCAAGAAACCAGCCACCGCCTCAATCTTAAGTCGTCCCCCCCCCCTTCCTTTCTTCTCTGGTCGGCCTTGGTGACGTCATTAGGAGTGGGAACACCAATCTATAAGTGGAGTTTTCAGTAAAAGTAGAGCTTTCAATAGATTAATTTAGATTTTTATTACCCGTCTTCTTTTTGGCCTCCATGTCAATGGAGATGGCATCCTCTATACTAATTGACCTACAATGCTCCGCTCGATGACGAGATTTTCTTCCCAGCGTCAATGGTGGCGTTGGAAAGTTGGACCTCCAAATCTTGCTTCGTCGGATCGATCTTGGACATTTTCTCATGGTTTGTGCGAGGAGCAGTATCCTCGCAATATTTATCCTGGCTGCTAAGTCCTAGACAATGGTGAATATTCTTATCTCCCCGGCAATGTCAACTAGACTCAGTTGCTTTTTCTAGAATATTGAATATTGTTGTTGGTACTCTTGTCAATGTTGGTTAATTACTTCAGTGGTTGCGCGCGTGAATGCAGCCTTGGTATTGCTGCTCAAATTAAAATTATCGGAGAACCCTTTTTAGCATTTGCAGGTCTTTGGTTTGAAATCTATGACATTTTTATGCGGGTGCTTTCAGAAAAGTACAAGACTGTGTCCTCGAAAAAGAAAGAGTTTGAAGACCTCGAAGATTCGCTCGTTTCTTTTAGGATTTATTTCGTAATCGCTTAAAATCAGATCATTAATTGTAAAAAAAGATTGATATGTACGATCATGCATCACATTGGCGGATGATGGCTTGCTTCTTCTTAAGCCAAGCCCTTTTTCCGATTCCATGATGCTCGAGTCGGCTCCATGTCCTTCGAGAACAATTTGACCTCGTCCTCAATGGCTAGTGATCGGTCTTACTCTCTTCAGAGCTCTCTTTTGGAGTTCCATGAAGCTAGCACATGTGGTCTCTTTCTCATCCCTCTTGGCAAGTGTCTCCTCCTTCTTAGCAACCAAATCCTTCAAGGTCTCACGTAATGAAGTGCAAAATCATCATGCTTGAAGCTAGCCTTGGTGTCCTTGTGGCCCTTTGGTCGAGATGGAAGGGCGCCATTGTTTGGGCCTACCTCTTCGAGATCAATGACCGAAGTTGCATTTCACCTGCCATCCGTGAGACTCTTTTTGTATGCCGCGTAGCCAACTTTCCACTTGGAAGATTTGTTGAGCTCCCTCCAACACTGAACTAATGTGTAGGACTTGTTTTCATGGAAAGTCTTGAAGTACTCCAAGTAAAGAGCACCTACGCATATGCAAACCGTGTTAGAGGCAACGAACATTCCTTTTGCCCAGGGCACATTAAGTCATTATTTTCACAATCGCCTGTGTTGGGTCATCTTACATTCTTATATCATTGTGGTGATAAAAAAATGAATTAGTGCTAGGAGGAATTAGACACTAAATGATACAGTAGAAGCGGGACCTCGGCGTGAGAATTCCAAAAATTCGTTCATGAAAGAATTTGAACGATGGTCGTTGGGATGCGCCACTGCAACCCAACCACTGAGCTATGCCCACGTCCTCACATTGTGGTGATAGTCTAGTATCTTTTCAGAACCTCTTAAACCATTAATACCTTAACAAGTTTCTGAGACACAAGTGATAGCCACATTTCAGCCTATGTATATACCTCATTCGTATAAACCTCCCGTAAGACGCATCGATGATCTAAGTTACAAATAGGGGTGAAACAAAATTGCTGGCGTGGTAGGTCCCGACAGGTCGTCGGTCTCCCTTGGCTTAATGTGGTCCTTGTTTGTATGGAAGAAGGTTTAACTCCCTAGTACGAGCTATGAACAGATTTAGGTATCATAACAAAAATTCCAGCAAACATATGTTTCCATTAACGGATCAGCTAGCTTGGATTAGTAAGCGCTTAGAGAGACAGAAACAGAAACTGGGAAGGGAAGAAAAAGTACTGCTGATAATTACAGGACGAAGTGGTTGAGCGACAGAGCCACATATCCTATTTGACATGAAAGGAAGGATATAGTGGCACTAGATGTCTCCCCTTTGTACAACCATGAAGCAATCCATTGAAATGATCCTGTAAGGCTGTAACGGCTAATCCTGACAGCATATATTATTTAGTATCATGTGCTTTTGTGCGTTGGTAAGCTCTTTTTTTTTTGTACAATTAAGTTTGTATCCACTACTACCTAGTTTCTGGTATCTATCACCTGTGGTTACGCTTTGGCCCCATGGCGCGGAAGATATTGTACCCATACCAGTTACCATAAAAGTGGAAAGAGTAGTTCCATCGAATATGGCTCGACCTATCCATCCGTGTACGCTTATGTATGGTCGGGCGGTGACTAATCTCACTAAATGTGACTGCAAAAAATCTCACCAAATGTGGACTGCATGTGTCATTAGCTTGAGAGAGACGGTAAGTTATTGCGGTGGGTATAAGGTCATTTCCTAGTGCACATGCTAGCTGTTTAGAAGACGGAAAACCTGGTACGGTCGAGCTCCGGTCGATCGAGAAGTGTAAATCAACGGGTAGGTAGAGTAATGGCGCCATACAGCGCCGTGATGACTATTGAATCTGATTTTATACGTGTGAGGCAAGTAAAATACAAAGTAGCTCGCATGCTACTCGTACAGGTCCGGTGGAAACAAAACCAAAAAAAACGGTTGTTTGGATTCTACATTGTGGTCAACACGGGTGTCAAAGCAGTTCCGAGGCAGGCCTGGAAGAAACGTTTGAATCGGCAGTTTTTTCGGGTCGTGCCTGAACACGACGAAAATCGACAAAGTCATGCGCGCGGGAGCTCGGCACAAGATGGACGAAAGAGGTGAAATTTCGGCGGCGTTGCGCGGCAAAGCTGGGGTCACCTCCCACTTTCGATTACCTCCTCCATTAGTTCTCAGTCTCACCCAAAATCCCCACTTCCCCCCATTTTGACACGCCCATCAAATCTACCACTCCGGTAGATTCATTGTACTCCATCACTGTGCCCTCATCATCATCTGGAGGAGTAGCTCGTCTTCTTGGCCTTTGGCACAGACCCATGTAGCCGTGTGCAGCGAAGTCAGAGGTTGATATCCTTCTTCTCCGACTCTGAGCACTCTCCATTGTCTGTCATGGTGGAGATAAACGACATTATTCTACTCTAGTGTTTGATCTAGTGGTACATCCATTTACCTAGAACTCTGTAGGGATCGATTTGGCAGTTCCTAATCGTATATCAATTTGATTAGGACGTTCATATCTAGATTCTGCATCACGCCACGACACACATCGTTGTCATTCATGGCTAGATCCTGCTAGTCAGGCGTGTTGCCTTCATCGTATCCATTGTTACCACGAGATCAGGAGAGGATGATATAACTGAACTACATTTACAACTACTACAATGTAGAGGCTACATACTTTGGATGAGAAGAGTCTCTTTCGTTGCACTTGTCAAAACGTTTAGGGAGAGAAGACTGCGTGTGGTAAATAGTAAAATCACAAGAAAAGGTATTAAAAATAAAAAAATGAGGCATAAATTATGCGTGTAGAGAATGTATATAGGTATATATATCGACGTAAAGTTTAAACTAAAATACAAAATTATGTAAATGTGGAACAAGGCAAACTGTTGAAGGAACAATACAAATGACCTAGATTTTTAATTTGCAAAAAATATAAATTTCCATCTTCTCCCTTTTATAGAGGCTACGTACAATCATATTTTTCCTTAAGTTTTTGCACAAGTATCAAGACAATATGTACACGCATGACTTATTTTAACTTTTTCTGAAACTTTGAAATACGAATTTCGAAATGTTTTGAAATTCAAGGATCTCGTGTACCATGTCCACCTTTCTTCCAGCTACCCAAAGGAGTCTTGTAAAGATTGAATTATTTCTGATCAAGATTATGAAAAGTAGATAGTGAGAAAAAAATATCAACTAACTAGATGGAATTTAGTTTACCACCGAAAAGATCAAGGAGAATTGGGGATTCATGACCTTGAGGTCAAGAAAATAGCCCTTCTATTTTTCAAGCTTCTTACAAAACATGGGGTGTGGTAAACTCTCCTAAAGAGAATGTACATATGCTCTTGTGCATTCTCTCAGGTTTATTGACCAGGTGACTCGCATTTCTGGGTTGACTAATGGCAACAAAGAAATTGTTTTTCCCATACGGTATATTCTCAATTAAGGATGGCTTGAAAATATGGTTCTGGGAGGATAAACGACTAGGTAATACCACACTCTGAGAAAAATATCCATATTTGTCTAATATTGTGTGTCACAAAAGCGGTATGCTCGCTAAGGTGTTGGAAACCTCACCACCAAATGCGACGCCCAGAAGATATATCGTTGGTCCCATGCTAGCATCATGGAATTTTTTGCTACAACATCTGGCTTTAGTCCAATTGACGCAGTGGTTTGACAAGTTTCATTGGAATTTACATGAGAGTGGTAAATTCTCTATAGACTCTGTGTACAAAGGATTAATCCACCCAGACGTGCCGGTTGATAATAACAAAGAGATATGGAAGATGAAGATTTTACTTAAAACTAAAGTTTTTGCATGGTATCTTCATCGAGGTACAATCCTCGCTAAAGACAATCTTGCGAAACGGAATTGGCGTGAAAGCTAAAAACGTGTGTGTCATGACATTGTTGAAAAATATGCTACCGGGGGTAGCTTCGGAGATGGTTGACCATGATGACACTGGAGCACATGGACGAGATTGGCACACGAGACGATGTACCTAGGTTTAGCCCCTCTCGGTGGAGGTAAAGTCATACTCCTGCTTGATTATATTGATGCCTATATGTTCACAGTGTTGTTAGCGGCGTATATGATGGCTATGGAAGATATGCCAGCTGTGGAGGTTACGAGGATGAATGGATTCCCCTCTATGCTATCCTGGTTAAGCTTTATATAGGCAATTTGAGCTAACCTTTTACGTAGTATAATGAAGTCATCTAAAACTCTAGTCGACTACCACCATTATTTCCTTTACTTGTGCTCCACGATGGTCTTGGATGGATTAACCGGGCCTTCATGTCACCTTGGGCCTCATTCAGTAGGTCCAACGAGGTGGCGACTGGATCAGGCCATCCCGGTCTTGTGCGATGACCAGCTTCCTTGGGCCTACCTCGTTGGGTACTCCCTCATCGTTAGCCCCTGACTATGTTGGGGACTCGCTTTCTCACCTTAGAGTTGATTTTGTCAACTCATCCTGAACCGTTGGTGGTGAGTCGTCAACAAACTCCTGAAATAGAGGAATATTATTAAGTTCACCTTACTAGCGCCTGGTCCTTCTAATTTTTAGTCAAGCCGGTCGGCTTGTGCCCGTGGGAACGCTTCATACTTCGTTCTAAACTAGGAATATTTCCCCGATACAAGCTGCGTCAATATGCCTTTCATTTGACAAGACACAGCGAGGTCTGCCGGAGGTAATGTCCTTGTGAAGGAGCGTTGATATTTAATGCACCCAGAGCATTTGCCTCTAATAACCTTTCAGCATAAACTGGGTCATGTCGCAACTGACATTTGAGAATCCTTCCTCATATATCCCCTAATACTGTTTGAAAAACATCTTGTTGTGCCTGCCTTGATAAAGGGATCTACCAACAACTTTCCTATCACATTGTTCCTTCATCGATCTTCATCCAATCTGCTCAAGGTCGTGATGGAAAGCGGCGATTGGAGTAGCTTTCGGGATAGAGATGAAACACCTCCGCCCTTTCATCAATAGTGGGTCTCTTCCGTAGACATATATTCATAAATCCCTGGCTCGGAAATGGTTCATCAAGCAGTTGAGATGAGTTCGTGGTCTTTAAAGGCTACTTGGAGCGTACATGCATGACCTTTCCTAGCTCTGAGTTCTGTCGAAGGTTACTAGCTTTTTAAACCTCCTTCACAACCTCAGTCCCGACTCCATCATGCTTCTGAGTTGCTTCGTGGAATTGTGCGGGAGTTACCTCGTATGCACCCCTTTCTTTCCCCTCTGGGGTCTGGCTGATGTCGTTTCGTGGCGAATTCCTAACGGACTCTCGCTATCTTGCGTCGAGGTTGGAATTCCCCATGGAGGAGTTATCTTTCGTACTTGTCCGAATGCATAATTTCCAGATCAAGCTTTGTGGTTCGTTGGAAGGAGAGCGAGAGGAACCGTAGCTGAGCCGGCGGATTGGTGGACCGAGCTATCGCCGGTTCGGTGGTTAAATATTTACTATTCACCGATTTTAACAAGCGCAATCATTTAGTATAATAAATAAGATACTCCCTCTATTCACTAATATAAGATGTTTTAGTTTTTAGTAGATTCATTATTTTGATACGTGTATGTAGTCTATTTTAGTGTGTAGATTCACTAATTATGGTGTATATCTAGTTCACCTTGAAGTGTCTAAATGTATTATATTTGTGAACAGAGGGAGTAGAATTTTGTTTGTTGTGAACGAGGGCTAGTGTGCCCTTTTCCACATTTCTAACCCAAATTTATGAACAAAGCGAGTATAATTTTTATTTTCTAATTTTCTTTTTTTAGATGTGTTCATCTATACTATTATTAGGGTATTGCATTGTTGGAGAGGCTGAATGTAATTGGTATCTCTCAAAATAATATATACCTTATCGAAAAAATGGAAAAGGGCATAAAACAGAGGGGTAGCCCATGAACTCCACTTATCTTACAATGATTTTGCTAATTCTAAGTGATTAAGAATGAATTAAGGGTATCTTCAACGGTCCAACACTGTTATCTATTTTGACTCACGTGGATATAAGGACACGCAAACCACAACCCAGTGTCCCAACGCAGACAGACCAACGTGTCCACGACGATCCATTCCAATCCTAAATTTGGGTTAGAAGTGTATCGTCGCGGACAGCGGTGCGACCACCCGCCCAAATGTCCTCATGTTCTGCACGGGCCCGCTCATCATCGACTTTGAAAACATAATTAGTGGTTTCATCAATATTTGGCCAAAATGAGTGATCTTAACATAGAGGGTTAATCTTAACTAAACTAGGATGGATGCATCTACTCATTGTCACGCGACCCGTATGGCCGGACTACTCTCAGTCGCGCGGCCTACTGACCGCCGGCGTGGCTGGATGGTTATCATCGTCTGGTGTCCTATGTGAGCCCCAAACCTCACGCTCGTCTTGTGCGTGGAGGCGCTTCCTCTCATCATGGCAACGCTCGGTCTTGGAGATCGGCATGATCTCATGCTTGTAGAGGTCACGGCGACCGTCCTCCCACATCCTTCGCGCATGGACCTCTGCCATGGCGGCGTCCCAGTGGGCTCTCTCATCTAGAAGCACCGCCTCTGTTTCGGCGTCGAAACGAGCCTGGTCCCTCGCCACCGCCTGCGCGATCGCCACGGTGGTATGCTCCATCTCCTAGTTCTCGCAGTCCACCCGCGGATGGCCACTTCGCCAGCCTATACCAGCACCTCGTGTGACGCACGGTGCACTGGTCCAAGCGGCCTAGGGCGCCATTGTGCCTGGATGGCCTCATGTTGACGGCGGATTGCCACTCGGTAGTCGGAACAACTCGAGCAGAGCCCAATGCACATCACTGACATCGGGCGTGTTGTCGTCATTGTTGAGGGCGTCATCTTCCCAAGCGTCGGCTCCGGGTGGATGCCTTGCAATCCCCGATAGGTCCTTCTGCTCCACCGCCAACGCCGAACGCGCCCCATCCAGAGTGTGCTAGGGCTCAGCTAACGCACGGCGAGCGGACGCCATAGCGATCATTCGAGTCGCCGCCGCAGATTCCACCTCACCGCCTCCCCTCTCCTAGCCCGTGCTTCGCCTCCGCGCGCATGTTCCTTATCCAAGGCCTCGAGCATCGTGGCCTCAGCCTCCTTCCCCATTCCCTCGACGTACGACCTAAACCGCTGATCATGGGTCTCGACGGCGACGTACTCAGCGGTTTCCTCCGCCTCCAACACCTCCTGGATGGCAATCGCCGCCACTTTGTTGTCATCGGGGTAGCGCTCGCGCGCCATTAGGTTGATCCTCACCCAGTACCGTTGTGGTCGGCCATGGTTTTGTGGGTTGCTTAGGGTTTACCCTTCCCCACGATGACGGCAACCCTCTTATAGCCACGACCAGGACGAGAAACGGTCGGGCATGCACGTGGGAAGCCGGCATCCGCATTAATCACAGTGTCATCCATGACGATGGGCAAAAAAAAACATATGTGTCAGGCCGCTGGGTCTGCCCCCAATCCAAACGGACATGGGTGGGGCACAGCCAATTTTGTGTCTGCGACCCTACCCAAATGGGCCAAAACAGACCCTTTTGATGCCCGGTTTGCGTCGAGCCGTTGAAGACTTCTAAACCTTTGAATTGCGTCGTGATTTGTGAGTTGCACATGGATTGTAAATGAAATTTTAACTCTTGCACATGGGATAAATTGAAGAACAAAGTACGTTTTTGTTGACGTCAGAAACCCACTGGCGGGCAGAGACGGGCAACACCGTAGAGCCGGGAACAACTAGGGCTGCGGCTGGCCCTAGTCCCTCTGAGCGACGGCCCGCAAAGCCTTCTGGTCGCACGCACCGATGTTTATCACAAGGGCGTGCCACCGACCTATACCTGGTCGGGAAGGTGTGGATGATGCCTCGCTTAGTTTCCTGCAGGGCACACACGTAAACGTTAAATACGAGCCTCGATCGGCTCTCGGGTTATCCCGTGAATCGGCTCAAAGAGCCGATCCACCCATGATTCGGACGAGGTGTCCGAATATATGGTGGTCACCGCTTGATCAAGGTAAAGCTAATGAGATCTACGACGATGTGGGGTTTTCACCGCATAATCGGATCGTCCTACTCCGGAGTTGGGCCTCGCGGCCACGCACGGTGATCGTAAGCCGATCCTAAACAAGGCCTAAAAACCAACACGAGGTTGATCCTCGGAACATCCTGCTTAGGGCCAACGAACGACACCCTACGTGCCGCTGGATCCTCCCCCCCTTCGTAAGGCCTAACTATTGGAGATATTAAACTAATCCTTGTAGAACAAGGAGCAATCGTAACGGATCAGATCTACTAAACTATGATCAAGCGGGGTGCCGCCCCTACGCCTAAGATAGGCGTAAGGGCGGCTAGACATGCAAGGGTTGCACTACGAAAGCATGTAATATGAAGAACAATGCTAACCCTAACATGTCTAAGATAGCTACGTTGCTCGCCATCAAAAAGGCTTCAGTACGAGCAACGCATGAACAACGTAGGCAGGCTTGTGCTGCCTAGATCGCGAGATGCGATCTAGGCAGCATGATGCTTACCGGTAGAAACCCTCGAGACGAAGGAGTTGGCGATGCGCCGAGATTTGTTTGTGGTTGAACGTTGGTTGTTGTTTATTCCATAAACCCTAGGTACATATTTATAGTCCAGCGGACTTTCTAATGTGGGCGTGCACTAAACCGTGCACGAGTAAGATTCTATCTCTAAACTAAGATGCGATCTAATATGTTACGGATACACGGGCAATTAAGCCCAACTTGGTATAAAAGGCCGATCCACGTATTACTTCTATATATATATTCTTCACGTCCATCTTGATCGCGGCCCACCTCGACTTGGTCAAATTCTGGTGATAACACATGCCCCCTGGTTTTGGAAATGACATTTCCAAAATCATTACGCCTTTCTTTCATCGGGTCATGTCGTGGCGGAACCGTCGCGAGTATCCGTTACCATGATGACTTGCCTTCTCAACTTCTCCGCGTGACTTGGCAGTCTTTTCTCTTTCTTTCAAGCACCACTTCCTCGGAAACTGCCGTGGCATTGAATTTCCACTATATCCCCTTTCATTTAACCGCTATGAACAGTTCGGCTCTGCATCTCCCTCGCATTAGCAGCCCAAAAACCTTCCTGCGCCACCATGTCTTCTTCCTCCTCTGCTCCATCGGATCCTTCCAGCCAGTCCTCCACGTCCCGTGAGCCGACGCCGGAGTACAACCCGGCGGAGGTCCATGCGGCCAACATCCGTCGCGCCATTGCGGCCGGGGAGGAGTCAGACCATGACTTCTCCATCTGGTCCGAGGATGACCAGTCCTCGACGGACGGGGAGAGCGACCTCCGGTTCCTCGCCGACGGTGAATCGGAGGAGGAGAGCGATGACGATCGCTTCTCCCGGGATGACTTCACCTCCTCCGAGGGGGTGGAGGAGGAGGAAGAGGAGGAGGAGGACGACGACGACAGCCCCTCCGACGAGCCGCCGGCCAAGCGGTTCCGCCCTGGCCGGGCAACCTTAGCGACTTCGACAGCGATGAGGACGACGCTGACGAAGAAGACGAGGACAACGAGGGCCCGGTCGGCGGCCACTGGAGCGACGACGAGCCCGCCGGGAGTAGCGCCGACAGCGGCGACGACGGCGACGACGAGGGCAGTGACGGCCCGTAGATAGGACCTCTAGCATAGGGCCAGTAGTAGCAGATGGGGCAATGTATCCCCTAGTATTTCCTTCTGAGAGCAATCAGCTCTTTGATGTAAGAAATCCCGCCTATTAATGAAGAACTTTTCCCCAATTCGATTTTGCTGATTTCCTTTGAGCTTAATTTAGCCGATTCTCCCTCATACTGACCCTGCCGATTCGTCCCCTTTGCCAATGCGTAACGAGCCGATAGCAACGCATCGGTCCTCCGACATTCACCCTTCCATCCTTCGATAGGCCTGTTGCCCCCCGAGTCTCAGCCAAGGCAAAACAGAGACAAGGATACGCAAATTAGCTGCATGGACCTGGGCTTGATCGTGTGTGGGGAAGTTCCTTATGCAGAGCCAGCCGATTTGAACATAAATCGGCTTCTTTCCTTTGGTGGATCTAAGGCGCTCCATCCTTGACCTGATCTGCACGTCCAGGCTGCTCTTGGCCTTGTCCTTTGAAGAGAAGATCTGGCCTTGTCCTTTGAAGAGAAGATCCGAGCTCTTATTCCTCTTGAGTCGATGGCCACGCATCGGCTTCCATATCCTTAAGTCGATGCCTGCTGCATCGGCTGTGCTCGAAAATTTTCGAATTTTCAGATTTTTAGGCCGACTAATGCATCGGCCCCCATATTCCAATACCCATCACCAAAAGATGAGATGCTTCCGTTGCACATCCTTGTATTTTATCCACCTGGGTGCCCCCCCGAGCCGATTCTGTCAAGAGAATTGATGGTATCGGCTCTGTTGGATAACATGTTGAACCCAAGCAGAACGGTGGGTGAGGATAATTTTGGCCGATTGCTGGAATCGGCCTCCACGTTGCTTGCTCGGCGAAGGTTTTGTAAGTTCCCTTCATAAATTTTTGGGGCCGATCACAAGGATCAGCCTCGCCACGTTTGCTCATTGATGTGCTCTTGCTACTCGCTCAGGCCGGTAGACCGAACCAGCCCAATCTCTGATTTTATCATGTTGGTGCGCTTGCTGTCGTCCACCTTGGATGTATCGTGTAACCGTGGAGCGCTAAGCTTTGCCGGAAGAACGAGCACCATGTTTGTGCCAGCCGATGCTTCATCATCGGCTTTCCTTTGCTTGGGGCGCCACTCCATTTTCCGTGGACGACCCTCTTCATCCGGGGTTCGCCGAAGCTTCGCAGCCAGATCAGGCCTTGCCTTCCTCAATGTGTGCAAGTATAACCTCTCGGCTTCTTCCAGGCCGCGCAATCGCTGAACCCTGCGTTTCTGGGAACGGCTGAGTCCGTCAGGGCACCACCTTGGCCGGTGGTACCTGTCTTCTTCTTCTTCTCCCTCGTCTTATGAATCTTCGAGATCTTCCAACCGAGGGGACTCAGCTCGTTTTCTCTGTGGCGGGAGAGGTCCCAAGCGCTCGAACACGGACACGTTGGCTGCCTCCTTCTTCTTCCGGTTGCATTCTGGGCAATTGCCGATTGTTGGCAATCGGCTCATTCCTGAATCCCAGCAGTGTCTGAAGAAGGGACAATCCCAGTGCCTGTCCTCGTCGTCTTTCTCCCCTGCCTTTCCCTTGGCGCAACGCTCGTGCTCCTCCTCGTCGCGATTATGCCGACGATGTCTTCTAGCCAGGCGATCGCTTTCATCATCATCGCTTGGACCGTCGGCGTTGGTCGTACTCGACTCACATACTTGTTGAGGAGGTGATCGAGAGAGAGGTCGTTGATATCTTATGTTCTTCACTTCTCCCTCTGTTACATAGCGCTTGCCGTCTTGGCGGAGCCGATCGCGTGGAGCGGCTCCTCTCGTATCTTTGCTATGAGAGCTGCTGCCCTCATCTCCATCCTTGCCGGCGTGGTGTCCAAGATCTACCATGTTGATATTGCACGGGAAACCCGGCTGGCACCCCGCATGGCAAGCATACTCCACCATGTTTACGGCGGGGAAGGGGTGTGTGTCGACCTTCATGGCGTACTTGGTTGAAAATTAGACGCCCGTTCTCTATCGCCGCTTGGATGTGCCGACGCCACACCCTGCGGTCGTTGGTGGCATGGGAGAGCGAGTTATGCCATTTGCGGTATGGCTTTCCATTCAGCTCTTGCGCCGTGGGGAATTTGAGACCTTCGGGTATCTTCAAGCTGCTTTTCCTTGAGTAGGAGGTCGAAGATTTGCTCGGTCTTGGTCACGTCAAAATCAAATCCCTCGGGCGGGCCCGGTGGCTTTACCCATTTGCAAGACACGGGGGTTCCTCCCCGAGTCCACTCAGCCATTGCTACTTCTTGGTCTCCCGCGAGGAACTTCGTCTTCCTCCGCATCGACCGGGGCTACTGCACGCTTGAACTTGTCTTGGTACAGGTCCGGGTGGCGCTGTTCATATGCTGAAAGTTTCGAACCATGTGCGCCGGCGAGGGATATTCTCGCTTGGGAGGCCGTGTCCTTGAGCTGTGTTGCGAGGCCTCGCTACGCCAACTCGACTCGCTTCCTTCTCATTTATACGAACCGAAAAGCATCGGTTCCTAAGATTCCTGAAGCGGCTGGATGTATTCCGCCATAGTTTCTCCGCGCTTCGACGTAGTTGTGCTAGATCGGCAATGCTAGACTCGGAAGCTTACGAATGGTACTGCTCATGGAACTGCTCTTCCAATCGCTTCCGAGGTTTGGATGGAGTTCGGTGGTAGCGATGTGTACCACCCGAAAGCCGATCCTGTGAGGGACTCGTGCGAAGAACCTCACGCGCAACTCATCCGACGCTGAGATCGTGCCCAGCTGTGCCAAATATCGGCTCACATGCTCGATGGAGCTGGACCCGTCCGATCCACCGAACTTTGTGAAGTCCGGGAGCCGATATTTAGGTGGCAGCGGGATCAGTTCGTAGCTGTTGGGGTACGGCTTGGTGTAGCCGAACGCCTTCCTTTTCGGCATCATACCGAACTGATCTTTCGAATTGCACAAATCTGATCCGCTGTGATGGTCGAAGGTGTCGAACCACGAAGATTCGCCGGGGTGGCATACTTAACCAGCCATGCTTGTTTTTCCGGTTCTAAGCCAAGCTGCAGGAGCTGGGCTTTGGAGGTTTGTTGGGGCGGCGTACTTAGCCAGCCACGGCCGCTTCTCGGGATCGGCTCCCGACGTTCCTCCTGCCGTTCCGAGAGGCCGCCGATATCGCAGCTCGGTTCGAGAGTGCCAAGGCGTTGCTGTCGTCGGCACGTATGCGCACGCGTATCCGTGCGGGACCTCCTTAGGTGGCTCGAGGCAGGAATTGGTAGTCACTAGGATCACCACCAATCTTGTAGACGACGTATGCCGATGAGTTCGGCAGTTCCGGTGCTACCCATGCGAACGGCCGGGGCTGGAGCGGCATCTCTCCTTTGAAAGTCCCCGAGCCGGTCCCGACGGGGAGTACCGGTGACTCATGATTTCCTGGACGACGCGCGAGCGACACGCTCCAAGGTGTTCACCGGCTCTCGAGTGACGGTGCAGCCGAATGAGCCACCATGTAGTTGATCTCCTGCCGCAGGCCGACCCGGTGCGTTCTTCGACGGGCGGACGAGGTCCACTCCATCGAGCGCGCCTTCAGGTGTGAAACCCTTCCACCTGACGCCATGGGAGCGGGTTCGGTGGAAGGAGCCGATGAGTTCGGCTTCGAGGGTTGCCTTGATCTCGTCATGCTTCTTCTTGAGCTCATCAGGCAGATCCGCGTATGTGACCGAGTGTCTTCCTCCATCTTGGATGTAGATGGCGATGTCGTGGATGTCGTCGACGGTCCCACCGGGCGTGCCAGAATGTGTTGACGTCAGAAACCCACCGGCGGGCAGAGACGGGCAACACCGTAGAGCCGGGAACAACTAGGGCTGCGGCTGGCCCTAGTCCCTCTGAGCGACGGCCCGCAAAGCCTCCTGGTCGCACGCACCGATGTTTATCACAGGGCGTGCCACCTGACCTATACCTGGTCGGGAAGGTGTGGATGATGCCTCGCTTAGTTTCCTGCAGGGCACACACGTAAACGTTAAATACGAGCCTCGATCGGCTCTCGGGTTATCCCGTGAATCGGCTCAAAGAGCCGATCCACCCATGATTCGGACGAGGTGTCCGAATATATGGTGGTCCTGCTTGATCAAGGTAAAGCTAATGAGATCTACGACGATGTGGGGTTTTCACCGCATAATCGGATCGTCCTACTCCAGAGTTGGGCCTCGCGGCCACGCACGGTGATCGTAAGCCGATCCTAAACAAGGCCTAAAAACCAACACGAGGTTGATCCTCGGAACATCCTGCTTAGGGCCAACGAACGACACCCTACGTGCCGCTGGATCCTCCCCCTTCGTAAGGCCTAACTATTGCGAGATATTAAACTAATCCTTGTAGAACAAGGAGCAATCGTAACGGATCAGATCTACTAAACTATGATCAAGCGGGTGCCGCCCCTACGCCTAAGATAGGCGTAAGGGCGGCTAGACATGCAAGGGTTGCACTACGAAAGCATGTAATATGAAGAACAATGCTAACCCTAACATGTCTAAGATAGCTACGTTGCTCGCCATCAAAAAGGCTTCGATGACGAGCAACGCATGAACAACGTAGGCAGGCTTGTGCTGCCTAGATCGCGAGATGCGATCTAGGCAGCATGATGCTTACCGGTAGAAACCCTCGAGACGAAGGAGTTGGCGATGCGCCGAGATTTGTTTGTGGTTGAACGTTGGTTGTTGTTTATTCCATAAACCCTAGGTACATATTTATAGTCCAGCGGACTTTCTAATGTGGGCGTGCACTAAACCGTGCACGAGTAAGATTCTATCTCTAAACTAAGATGCGATCTAATATGTTACAGATACACGGGCAATTAAGCCCAACTTGGTATAAAAGGCCGATCCACGTATTACTTCTATATATATATTCTTCACGTCCATCTTGATCGCGGCCCACCTCTGACTTGGTCAAATTCTGGTGATAACAGTTTTTTCCTCTAAACTTTTCACTTATTCCCCCCTAAATTTTATTTGGCACACTGAACCCGCTAAACTAAATGTGGTGGTCCATTTAACCACAAATCTGGATCAAAAGGTTGGGTCAAAATACTAGATTAAGGGGTTGAATGTTGTTTATCGTGTTTAGTGAGCCAAGTAAAGTTTTGGAGAAAAATATGAACACGGTTAAAATTTTAGAAATGAGAAACGAACTTTATTCTAAATTGAAATGTCCCTAGTTACACAAATGGTTGCAATTAAGATATTTTCAATTTCTGAATTAGCTTGATGATTCGGGCTCACCAATGAGTTACGCATGAGTTACAACTAGGCTTTTAGTTGTAACTAGGACTTAGGTAACCTCACCCAACCAACCGAAAATTAGTTAGTAAATCTAAGTGGATTAAGATCTAGACATGCCCATCCCACAATTTCAAATAGACGGACATTGCCAGCAAAACCTTAACTAGTGGTTGTTCTTGCTTTGGTTGACGATGGCGAGGCAAGCGAGGACGGTGAGGCTGCATGCATTGGCTTCATTGATGTAGTTATAGTGGCACGTACAATGCCTCCTTCCCCAGGATGAGGAACACCACGGCCGGAGTGCTGGCCCCGATGGCGATCACGACGTATGCAGGCCACCTTGCCGTTGGCGCAACGGTGATGTAGACGGCGGTCATGAGCGAGACGACCATGGCGAGGCAAGCGAGGACGGTGAGCCTGTGGCCCCACATGAGCTGATCGAGCTTGAACTTGACGGGGTCCCGCCACGCCCAGATGAAGCAGAAGACGACGACTATGGAGCTGCACATGGCGACGGTATTGGAGATGACGAAGATCTTGAACGCCGCCGTGTGACCGTGGATGGCCGTGCCCTCGGTCTGGCTGTAGCCCCCTGGCATGGTGAAAGTGGCGGCGAAGCTGACGGTGGCGATCAGCGTGGCCACCAGCGTGTACGTGCCGACGCTGAGCTCGTAGTACTCGTCGTGGCCGGCCCTCCGGCTGCGCAGCGACTGGTACGAGGGGACCGGCGGCAGCAGCTCCTTTTGCACCTGGAGGCCTCCTGCTTCTTGAGCTTCTTCCACAAGTACATCTCGTAGGTGTCCATCTCCTCGGAGTGGGCGCGCTTCTCGATGAGGCTGCGGGCGGACTGGTTGTCCCGGTTGAGCAAGCAGGGGTTGACGCGGCGGTCCTCGAGCAGGAGCAGCGCCGACTGGATACGGGACATGCGTGCGGCGAGGTGCAGCGGCGTGTTGCCGTCGTGGTCGACACGGTTGACGATCTCCTCGGGGCGGACGTGCTTGAGCAGGCACCGGAGCGCGTTCACCTTGCCGCTGATGACGGCAACGTGGAAGGCGTTCCTGCCGCCGCTGTCCACCATCTCCACCACGTCGGGGCACTGCTTCAGCAGCTCCACCATGGCCTCGGTCGAACCGTAATGGGCGGCCATGTGCAGCGGCGACTTCAGGTCGGTGTTGAGCTTGTAGCCCAGGTCCACCTTCCGGTTCAGCAGCAGCTTCACCACGCGGGCGTTGTTCTTCTGCGCCGCGTAGTGCAGTGCGTTGTTCTCGCTCGAGTCCGTCAGCGCGATCTGCTCCTCCGGCGTCGTCGCGTCAAGCAAG
The DNA here is from genome assembly GCF_022539505.1 of Lolium rigidum. Classification (NCBI taxonomy): domain Eukaryota; kingdom Viridiplantae; phylum Streptophyta; class Magnoliopsida; order Poales; family Poaceae; genus Lolium; species Lolium rigidum. Next base: position 205,326,515 of record NC_061514.1, read on the forward strand.
ATCTCCACCACGCCTGCTCAATTTGCCATCAGTTATCTAGTTTTACACACACTTACATGAACTGTACGTAGGCCAGGGCCCAGAGCTACTTACGTGTGTGACCGCCGAGCACGGCCTGGTGCAGGGCGGTGCCGCTGACGGAGTCGGAGGTGACGAACTTCTCGTGGACCCAGGGCTGCCGCATGATCTTTTCCACGACGTCGGCGAGGCCCTCCCGGGCAGCGATGTGCAGTGGCGACTGCTTCTTCACGTTGAGCGCGTGGCCTCGGCTGGGCTCGGCAGCCAGCAGCTTGAGCGCCAAGGCGCTTCTGCCGTACTTCACCGCCTCGTGCAGTGGCGTGTCGCCGGCCTTGTTCGCCATTAACAGAGGCCCCTGCGCGCTCTCAGCCTCAGGGGAGCTCGTGGAAGGTTCCCCCGTCTTTCCCTTCTCCTTCTGTGCGGCGCTGGGCTGCTGCGCAGGCCATACCTTAGCGCGATCGATGAGCAACTCAGCCACGTGTACCTTGCCCGCCCTGGCCGCCAGGTGCAGCGGCGTGTCGCCGTCAGCGTTCTTGCTGACGAGCAGCTCGCCCTTCACGCTCAGGACCTCCTTAGCGAAGCCGGCGTGGCCGAGTTCGGCGGCGATGTGCAGCGCGGTGTTCTTCTGGGGCGTCTTGGAACCAAGGATGTCGGGGTGGCCGGCCACCAACTTCTTGAGGCTCGCCGCGCTCCCCTGCACCGCCGCCTTGTGCAACTTTGGGTCCATCCTATTCCTATCTACAGTAGCTTCTACTCTTCACTATCCTCTTCTCTGCTACCTCGATCTCGATCGTAGAGACAGAGAGCAGCTGAGCTGATTGATCATGTAAATGCCCAAGGTTAAAGAGAGGAAGCGGTGCCGGACACGGGCTGGATACGTTGCCTCCGTCTCTAAATTTGGAATTCATTTTTGAGCTTGTGGCGCAGTTACTTGGTGCTTTGCTTGCCGATCATACGTTTGGCACATATGCCTCCCGCAGCCACCTCACCTGAGGCGCAGAGAAACACTAGTAATGAATTTGTAAAATCTATTGGCTTAGGTAGGAACAACCGAGTAATTTAATGGCCTTGCAAAAACACAGTCGTTTCGTTTTTTCTTTACAAAAATTATAGTATAACTAATTTTCAAAAAAGATTTATATTTCGGGACGGAGGTAGTAGTTGATTTTCAGTCGTTAGATCTACACGAATGGTGGAGAAAAAGAAAGGATAATAGTGTGCCTCAAGGTGTTCAGACACGAGACATTGTGCTTCACAACTTAGTGCCCTACCATCAAACTAGTTTGCACTTTCAATTGTTTTTCTATGTAGTCCTTATTATACTTCCTCCTTCTAGTAAAAAGATGTCTCGATCAACTTTATTAAAATTTATATTTATCTACACACTAAAACACATCTAATACATGTATATTTTGATAAAGTTGAGACATACATTTATAAACAGATGTAATACTTATAGTGTTGTGCAATTGCACTTTCGTAAGCTAATCTAGTAGTATGATGTAAGGCTTAGCTTCAGTGACCTTGATCACTTCAAAAAGAGTAAACTTAGAAAGGAGCATTTAGCATTTTGACTGGCCAAACCATGCAATTTAATTCCTCTAACTTTGATTACATGCATATAATGAGCTAATTAACATACTGTATGTAAATAAATACTCCGTGGATCTCTACTTCTAAAAAATTGACTGACATATTCGTACTAAATATGCATCTCAAGCACTAACCGTAGTACTCCCGCTGCATGTGCCCTGCTTGGCTGATTCTCCCTGTAATCCAGCGGCAGAACGTGCGGCTATAGTTGAGCTCGATCCCTTCCTGCCATGCTCGTCCTACTTGTTCTCGGACGCTTGTGTCACGACAGAACCAAGGAATCCAAGAGCACGTATACAACCACGCATTGTACAACCATGCAGCAAAAAGGAAACTAATGCCATAAAAAGTGCAAATTAACTAAAGACAAATCGTACTTGCATAAAAATGTTCTTAAAAGGAAAGAATTTGCGTAGAAGGAAATACCATTTTCTGATGCATATAAATGCTAAACCATTGTCTCCCCTTATCTATTAGGAAGAACAGAAAGCAAATTTCAAACAATACTACAACACCGTTGGCCCGGGAGCTCAAGTTTGTAGGGCTGTGTCAGCTACACAGATTTTACCAATCTAATCAGGTTATCACATATAAATACAAAATACAGCTCGTGCTTAGACTCAAGCTACATGCTACACGTGGAAAAAGAAACTCCTCAAAGCCGAGCACTGGACAACACACTCAAGTTTGCTCCCTACGAAATACTGCTGTATTTCACACAGCAACGTCATCATGCCTAAGGCTAAATAAATATGGAGGCAATAAAATTTATAATCTACACATTCGGCCACATCGATCAATCTGACCATAATACAGCAGCAATTGATCGGCTCGCGCACTTTCATGTAGTGTACACAATGGAGTGCAAAATATTGTCAGCATGGCCTCCCAAGAGCTCAGATGATGTTCAAGGAAGCTCGTCCCCGAAACCACCCCAGGTGGATACCTCAACACTTTTGTCACAGTAAACCAATGTACTAAAGATCAAATTGAACCATCCAAATATCGCCACAACATCTCATCAGAGGCCCATTGATTGTCATGGTCCATGACTTTGGGCATTTACACCTTGCTCGAAACAGCAACCCCTAACACACTGATTCTATCGCAACTTATTTCCTAACTGTTATCCATGTCTTCATCTTTCATTGCCAGACTTGGCCCGTCATCGAAGCCAGCACCAGGCGCAAGCTCGTTTAGATCTAAGAATGTTCTTCCAACACTTTCACTCTCTCTGCTGGGAACATTCGTCTTCTCGACAGACTGTAGCTGCAGCTGTGGCTGCTCCTCCTCTTGCTCCTCTTTATTTGCTGCCACTGCATGGTCTTCAGCTATTTTACTATTGCCATTACTACCTTTTAATTCCTCAGTGTCATCATCCTCTTCTTCCTGTTGCTCTTGGCTCGATGTTGAGAGTTCCATATTATTTTCTCCATCAGAGTTAGCATCGGGGTCCGATGCATCTGATTTACCTGCCTTTCCTGCCTCTGCATCCGTATCCGAAAAATCATACTGCTGATAGTTAATACGTGGACGAGAAGAACGCTTGCTGCGCCTGAGACCTGTCTGGGTTTCACCAACAGATCTCCGCTTAGCCCTCGGCCATTCTGACTTCGCAACTTTGTATGCCGTTGGGGCTCCTCTATATCTTCACTGGTGCCCGCAGAAAATTCCTCTTCCTCTTCATCATCATCTTCAACATCCTCTTCCAACCGGAACTCTTCATCCTCTTCAGACGCACTTGATGTCTTCTGATGTTTGCGAGTTCTCAAATATTCCTCATCATAAACCGCTTCTCCCATGATATCATCATCGCTGTCAAAGTTCGGATCAATATCAGAGAGAGCCTCAACAAAATCTTGCGTGTACCTCCGAGATCTTCTCCTCCGTCGGTTACTACAGAAGAAAGCATGAATGTTATTCAGCCTATTAAGTCCCACTGGGATTAACTGCTACATACCAAATGTTGAGTGAGACATGTACCTGCGATCAAGTGTTTCATTTTCTTCTTCAGCATCACTATCTCGGTAGTCATCCGACTTTGAAGAATTTCCATCATATAATTCATTAGCAAGAGGTGAGGGACCATTTAATTTGCCATTGCTTGATGACTCCGGTCTTGGTGTAAGCATCCTTCTATTGAGATTAGTAACAGGCTCAGCAGAGTTTTCTCTTTTCCTGTCCAACAATGTGTAAAAGATAAGTACCCAAATTTCTTCTTGTCTCTAAATCATAAATTCTCCTACCAAAAGAAATTTATCAAGCAGTAATAGTGATCGACATACTTTGTTATTTTGATTGCCTCATTTATTGAGCGGTCATAGTCATCTGCATCATAGGAAAAGTCAAACACTGTAACTAGAACAGGCAGTGAAATCAAGCAAACAACCAATAAAATTATAAGAGCTTATTTTAGTTTCCAGAAGGAACATGAGGTACCCAGTACACAGGGGCATAGAAGATAAATTTCAGCCACATGCTAGTCTCACTTTCCAGCCAGTAACCTCTTAGTAAGCAATCAATTCTGATTTTTGAAGCTTACCAAATGAGGTTATTTTATAGCCAGCCCTCAACAGAACTCTAGTTGGGTTAATGTAAGCTAGTCAACAGAGATATTTTCAAAGGTAAGATTCTCAGCATCTATGCGCCATTTTGACATTAATTTTCTGCTGATAAGAACAAAAGAATCAAACTAAATTACAAACAAGTAAATACGGTAGGGGCATGGTTTTTGAGTCGTGACTCAACAGTGAGTCGCCAAGGCAGCAACTCGGTGTATAGTCGACCAAAGTCATTGTATAGTCGCGAGTTGCCCTGATTTCTGGAAAACGACTCGGCGACTATACAGAAACTATTCAGCGACTTAAAAACCATGGGTAGGGGATCATGATTGTAAGTGACAGAACAGTGAGTCAGTGATGCAGGTTAATCAGACATCTAATGTGAAGGAAACAACTCAAAGAGTTCAACAACTGAACACTTACTGCAAGAAGTGTCATTGTGTACAACTGATAAGGATAATTTACATAAGTAGCATTCTGAAGATGTTTAAATTGGATAATACCATACAGAGTGACACGAGCAAGACGGATTGCAACTTGATGTTTGTAATTGTACTTAAGAATTAGAGCTGAATAACAATGCTTAATCAGTGGGGCCTTACCAAAGGTATATGTTACAGGCTTTCTATCACGAAGAGAGCGACCAGTGGTAACATCTGATGTCAAGTAACTATCAAGGAGGAGAGCTTCTCTCTGTTGCTTTTTGAGCGACCTCTCCTTCTTCTGCACGGCAAAGAAATGGTTGAGATTAACAAGCTCAAAACAACAAAGGGTTGTAAAACAAGCATATTAAGTTGAATTAGACATCAAGGATGGGAATGGGCCAGGTGGGCCCGCTGGGTCGTTGACCTGGCCCAAAAAATGAGCAACGGGTCTGGTCAGTCTGCCTCAAACGAGATTTTGGTCAGTTAGATAAGCTATGTACCTTATGAATCTTCTCAATCTCTGGAAGATATTCAATCTTCAACTTTTTGCCAAGGGAAACCTCTGTCCTGTTCCGACTAGAAAATAGCTTTTCCTAAACAAGGCAGAAACATAACTATAATTAATCATTATAAGGCATAAGATAACAACGACAATTAAGTCAGAAGTAGCATCTGATTAGCATTTCAAGTGAACAATTTTCTATCTACTTAACTTTGTTCTGCTCCTCGCAAGTTAGTCAACTATATTCACAACTACGTAAATATTGGCACATTATTTAAATTGGGATGCCTTCTTGTCCACAATAAAGACGGTTTTGAAAACAGGCATACCAATAACTATGCGCTAGATGGTGCCCAAATATTGGAGTTGGTTATAACAACTTCATGCGAGTTCAGACATGTTGGAAGCAGTTTTGTATGACAGTAATGTAAAGTACTAAAGTATATGAGATAAGAAAGCATTGTTGCTGCTATGGCATGACATTTTCTACTACAGAAACAGAAGTTCTACAGGATTGATTAGCCTAAAAAACATCATTTAAAATAATAATATTCTAATTTCGGCATAAATTGCATCCTAGCAGTACGATGCCTTTGCTACCATGCTACATGCGAATAAGTTTGTTCTTAACTCAAGCCAAATATGTCGAGAAAAGGAATTACTACAATGACACCAAGTACTGCTGAAAAATGAAGATATTTCAAAACAAGTTTTACAATCATATCTACTGCAAAGTGGCAGTGCTGTCAAAGTTTTGCAGAGTAACATCACCATCTTCTAGATATGGATGAAATGTTAAATACACTCCAGATCAATGTAATGGAGAACAAGAAACATGAATCCAGCAAATCTGAAATTAGAAAATGTAACATTTTTCTTCTTGTTCTAGTGAAAATGTTTTCTCTGCACTCATGCAGATCAATTTATACTATGAACTGGCAGATACATCAAAGAAAATCTCAAGCATTCTTTTTTCTGTTTAAAACTGTCTCCATGACTTCTCATGGTAATACTACTTTGCAACAGATAATAATCCAATAGAGTAGGTAAATCTGTATGCTGAACCAATTCACAATAGAGTAGATAATCATCCAATAGAGCTGTCAAAATTAACTATGCTAGTAATGAGGAGATCGAGGATGAACCAATTCACAACCTTAATACCAATCAAAGAACGAGTGCATTGATTTGGCTCGCGAGCTATATGGAGGACATTTTTTAAAAAAACATGGAAAAAGATATTTAGGAGCTTCAATAAAAGAAAACAAATCCATGGATACATACAGATGTGATCTGCATCTCCGTAAAGTTTTGTTAAATAATACTGTATATTTTGGGCTAGACGACATAATTATGGTTCCAAAAGGAAAAAAAACTCCATTTTGCTCCCCATATTTTTTTTGTGCAGATCACATCTGAGCATATATATGTTGACAAAAAGTTGTAAGCGCATATTAGACATCTGTATGTCCGTCTGTATTTTTTTCAGATTTATTTGAGTTTTAAAACGAGGATTTTGATTTTTTTTAATAAAGGAGCTCCATGTAGCTTGTGATCTAAAGTGACTTCTCGATCACGAACACTCATCACTCATGTTATATAACCTCTGTAATTTTTAGGATTGACTAAAGACATGTTAATTCATTATCAGCAATATATAATTGCGATTGCTGGAAGAACAAGTACACCTTAGTGCTCCCTCTGTCAGGATATGTAAGGCTTATTTTGTTTGGTTACAAGAAAGGCCTTTGACCATTGCTTACTCCATATAATGAATTTTATGTGTAAAAAAATCACAACCATAATTATTTTTTAGTACAGACACATGGCACCAATTTTCTGTCACATAAATTACAAGCTAATCGAGTAAATAATTGCTAGTCAAAACCTAAAAGGCTAGTCCTACCCCAAAAAATAGCCTAATATATCCAGACAGAGGGAATAACAGTATAACACACTATATGGAGCGTATATCAAGAACTCAGAACTTACTGCAACATCATCAAACTCATCAAAACTGGATGCAACAGTTTCCCACTGATAAGACACAATTGGAGGAGTTGAATCTCTTTTTCCCTTTGATCTCTTCCCCGGTTCCTTCTTCACCTGTTCCACTCGTCTAATTTCTCGATACAATCTATGTCCAAGAATTGGATCATCTTCGTACCTGTTTTACATGACTTGATTAGCATGGACCGTGACATCTGAACCATGAAACTTTTCAGGATACTTTTCAACCAAAAAATGGCGGAATTTTTTTGACCCACCAATATGAGATTCCAAGGGAATCTCCACCAATCGTTCTTTACGGAAGGTTGAAAGGTCATAACCCCGCTTTACGGAACTGTCAATGTGGTTCCGTATGTCCTCTTGCTGCAAAATGTATGCTTGATAGTGAGCTATCATATTTCCAAACATATCGAAAGTAGCACAGCACTCCAGCTGCTGGCTGCAATTGTCCTCCACAAAGATAGGAAGTCAAACAAAAAAACACCCCAATGCCTCTCTTCATATAATGTTTCTCAAAAACCAGCACCTAATTTGAAATTTCTTCAACAAAGTCTCTATTGTGAAGTACAAGAGCTAGTGCGGGGCTCCTTCCCCTACAAAATTATATTTACTCCTACAAATGTACCAATTAAATTACTCATTTGACATACACTAATCCAGTTCAATTCCAATTTTAGTTAGTTTGTTGTTAATTTTCCAATTGTTAGGTTCATGCTCAAAATAAGAGAATTAGATAGATAAAAGTGGGATCTTGTTAAAAAATTCACGATTTTTCACATTATTATCAGCCTTTCTCCGTCAAATTATTCTCTTTTGAGCCACAAAGTCAGTTAACCTTATCCAAGCTAAAATACCAATATACTAGTAGAATAAACAGTAACTGTTGTCGCAACCCACATTAGTAAGTGCTGAAGAATTTCCATAGGCATGTGAATGCCTTACCCACAAGCCAGATTGTTGGCTGTTTACCAAAGTTTTCAGTTAAAATAATACATGCAAAAGGCAACGAAAATTGGTCATGCTTGTATTTTACTCATCTTAGTGAAATAAGCTTTTCTAAAGAACTTAATCAACAGCAGTGGAACTCAATTCGAATTGCAAGTCAGAGTTAGGGTTGACCTAGAGATTGCAGTTAAAATAATACATGCAAAAAGTAGACAAAAATTGGTCGTGCTGGTATTTCATTCATCTTAGCGAGATAACCTTTCTAAAGAACTGGATCAACAACAATGGAACTCAATTCAAATTATCAGTCAGGCTTAGGATTGGTCTACACCAACAATATGGGACAATAAACACACATGTGAGACGTAGGAGATCAAACTGTACCAGGAATGATTACAGTTGTCTACTGTGAAGCACATAAGAAAAGGTCGAAACGTCGCAAACTTCATTGTCTCCGTAAGATGACAATAAAAATGAGCACGAACCTCAACACGTATGTCACATATTGCTTTCAAGATCACTAAACGAGTTGCCGGTTCTAGCTCCTTGTACATTTCAATTTCAGCTCTGTGCAGACAGAAGAATTAGAAAATTATCATGATAAGATTGAATCAACGATATTGTACCAAACATTTCTTATGTACAGGACTAACCCATGCGACGCAACTATTGGTAGATCACCTTCTGCAACCTGCAGTTTTGGTCTTTATTAGTTGAACAATTGAATGGATTGCCAATATCGTCATTTAACTGTTTGCAATATGGGATATGAGTAGTATACCCAATGCCACCAATCCCTTAGCTTCCTGCATAGGACGGTCACCCAGGTTCCGCGCCCCATAGCCATGCGGGTAACTGGGGGAATTGACTGCAAATGTGATGAACAATCATGAGAACTCAAGGAGGATGTTTGCATAGTTTGTGTGTGGCTCCATGAGCCAGAGAAAATGAAGTAAAGGGAGAAAGAGCAAAACAGGTACTCAATATGCCAACCCAATCCTAGAGACGTTGGCCGAATAGCATGTGTAGTGCAAACAGGTAAAAAAACAGGTAACAGAGCACATGATCGAATACAGATATACTTCAATTAATGAACTAAAGGAAGAACAGATACCCAGCATGCTAACCGAACCCTAGAGATGTTGGCCGAATAGCATGTATAGTGCGAACAGGTAACAAAAACAGTTAACAGAGCACATGATCAAATACATATATACATCAATTAATAATGAACTAAAGGAAGAAGAGATACCCAGCATGCTAACCGAACCCTAGAGATGTTGGCCGAATAGCATGTATAGTGCGAACAGGTAACAAAAACAGTTAACAGAGCATATGATCAAATACATATATACATCATCAATTAATGAACTAAAGGAAGAAGAGATACCCAGCATGCTAACCGAACCCTAGAGATGTTGGACGAGTAATCTGTATTGTGTAAACAGGTAGTAATAAAAGCAGTTAACAGAGCACATGATGACATACATATGTACATGAGTTAATGAAGCATGTTGTGGTAATGGGTTAGGTAGCATCAGTCATGTTGATATTGCAGCATTTTCTCAAACAATTAACAGAACACCTCCTAATGATTAGCACCAAGCTCCTAGAACCAGCATGCATGCAATAAAAGAAATGAACAAGTTGTGATTGTTGCAAGCATCATTTGTGGTGATCATGAACAAAACATGGGAATGCTTATGCACTCCCACACACACACAGTGCAGAACTCACTCCAGCTAGTAAGATAGTAGAAGAGAGACATAGATCGGAAAAGAAAAACTAGGCAAGCTAAGGAGATGTGACCTTTAGCAGCGGCATGTGAACATCGTATAGAGTGGCGTTAGGCGTGATAAGCGCGGCCTCGAGATCCTCCGCCGTGAGCTCGTCCGTGATGTTGAGCAGAGGGCGGAACACCTGCGTGGCAGAAGAAACAGCCGCGTCAAACCCTAACCCTATCTCTGGAAGCCCAACCGGAGAAAACAAGCCGAGCTGCCGTGCACTGTGGGGGGCAGCTGGAGCGAGTGAGGGGCTGGGGGCGTTGCATGATGAGTGAGACGGGGCGGGGCACGCACGTGGAGGAAGTTGAGGACGGAGCCGAGCTCCCACATGCAGCGGAGGCGCCAGCGGGGCAGGTCGGCGGGCGCGTCTGGTTCGGAGACGAGCGGCGTGACGACGCGGCATTGGGGCGTCTCGTCGGCGGCGGCGCCCGCAGCGGCCCGGCGGCGCGGGCGCTCCTTGGGGGGCGGGGGCGGGGGTCGCGGCTTGCTGTTGCAGGCGCGCGGCAGGCGCGTCTTCCTGGGGGTCGGGGCCTCCTCCGCCGGCTCGGGGGGCTCGTGGTCCTCCTTCGCCGGCGCCGCCGCCTCGGGCTGGTCCGGCGAGGCGGGGGAGGCCCCGTCGCCGTCGCTGGCGGCGGGCATGAGAGGATCCGATCGAGGATCTGCGTTGGCGTGGGGGTTAGGGTTGGAGTCGGATGGGGAGGGGGAGGCGGGAGGTGAGGAGGAGGAGGAGGAGGCCATGGGAGAGGAGGAGCAGAGAGGGAGCGGAGGGTAAAAGTGGGATTCCGCCCGCAGACGGGCGAGAGAGGGATTGGGCAGTGGGCAGGCAGGCGACTCGGGTGGGACGCGTCAACGTGAAACATACAGTACGGGTCGGGAGCACGGGACAAGCTTCGGTTCGGTGTAGTGCCGGGGTCGACCTGCTCGGTGTAGGGTTTTGAACCAGGGTTTCGTCGACCTTCAAACCGTTGCTTCTACGGAAGTACTTATTCTGACAGGATTTTCAAGTGCAACGGTTTTCCAAATCCAGACATGCGGGAAGTTTATGTGCTAAGAACTCAAATGACCAACACACCAAAGCACAGCCAATGATTACATCTGTATATCGGAAAAAAACTAGCCTCAAACCATGGCGATTTGCACAAAAATAACCTAAAACTTAAAGAAAAGCATTGGTCGACCCTCCGTGAAACTATTTCACCCATCCGACCCTTTTGTGTGGCGCCCCTCCCATCGGCGCCACACATGCCGGTGTGGCGCCCCTCTGCCGGCGCCGCTCTCCCCGGCCGACGTGGCGGCCTCGACGGCCGAGGCCGGTGCGCCCATCCGGACGTGGCAGCATGTGTGGCGCCCCTCCCAACGGCGCCACACATGCCAACTTATATCAAGTTTTCGGTCGAAAACATCCAGGGGCTCCGGACGTCTGGGACTTAGCCGTTTTGGCGAGCCTCTACTTGTGGCGTCGATGCCACGGGCGCCACACTAGCATGTGTGGCGCCGATGCCACGGGCGCCACACATCCACTTAAGTGTGGCGCCCGCGCCCGCCCCCAACCCGACCCTCTCTTTCTCTTCTTTCTCTCCTCTCTTTCTCTCCTCCAACCGCCGCCGTCGGCCGCCTCTCCGCCGCCCCGCCCCAAATCGTCCACGGATTGGACAGATACGGCCGGCCAAATCAATCCCCATACAATCCTCAAGGTATTCCCCTTCGTTCCCCTTCGATTCATCCAAGATTTGCTCCGGTTTAATTCGATTTAGCCGTTTTGCCTAGATTGGAAATGTTGGTTGTGTTTGAACCATAGATTTGTATGCATGTGTTTGAACCATAGATTCGAACCATAGATTTGTTGGACCCATAGATTGTATGCATGTGTTTGAACCATAGATTTGTATGCATGTGTTTGAACCATAGATTCGAACCATAGATTGTATGCATGTGTTTGAACCATAGATGTCAAATTTGCTAGATTGTATGCATTGTATCCAAAGATGTTTGAAATGGCTATGTATGTGTTGAAATGGGTATGTAAGTGTTGAATGTGTATATGTAGGAACCCTAGATATGTATGTATCCTAGATTTGTGGAGGAACCCTAGGTATCAAATTTCATGAATGTGTATGTGAAGGAATAACTCATATGGTGTTATATCCCTAGATATGAATGTATATGTATGTATTTGATGTATTTGTGATGGCTTATTTCGATATATTCTCATGTATGTGTTGCTCATAATATGTTGTATTTGTGCAAACATGTAGGATGGTGTGGCTCCTGGATCAAGAGTACGACGGGGATCACAGGGTTGTTCATATGACGGAGAGGACAACGGATCAAGATTCGTTACCATGGCACGGTGGATATACCAGTATGACGAGAGGTACACGGAGTTCATCCAGCCTACCGGTCTTCTCCCGTTCATATCCCTTGTAAGCCGTTGATACGTCTCCAACGTACCTATAATTTCCGATGTTCCATGCTTGTTTTATGACAATACTTACATGTTTTGCTTGCACTTTATAATGTTTTTATGCGTTTTCCGGAACTAACCTATTAACAAGATGTCGAAGTGTCAGTTCCTGTTTTCTGCTGTTTTTGGTTCCAGAAAGGCTGTTCGGGCAATATTCTCGGAATTCGACGAAACAAAGACCCAGAATCTTATTTTTCCCGGAAGACCCCAGAACACCGAAGGGGAGACAAAGATGGGCCAGGGGGGCCCCACACGACAGGGCCGCGCGGGCTCCACCCTGGCCGCGCCGGCCTATGGGGAGGGAGCCCTGGCGCCCCTCCGACTCCGCCTCTTCGCCTATAAGAGTCCTTTCGACCTAAAAACGCGATACGAATTGACGAAAACTCCAGAAAGACTCCGGGCGCCGCCACCATCGCGAAACTCCGTTTCGGGGGACGAAAGTCTCTGTTCCGGCACCCTGCCGGGACGGGGAAGTGCCCCGGAAACCATCTCCATCAACGCCATCGCCTCCATCATGCTCCGTGAGTAGTTCCCCCATGGACTACGGGTTCTAGGCTGTAGCTAGTTGGTATTCTCTCCCCCATGTACTTCAATACAATGATCTCATGAGTTGTCTTACATGATTGAGATCCATCGATGTAATCGGTGTTGTGTTTGTTGGGATCCGATGGATTGTTACATTATGATTAGTCTATCTATAAAGTTTGTGAAGTTATTGTTGCTTGCAATCTTGTTGTGTTTAATGCTTGTCACTAGGGCCCGAGTGGCATGATCTTAGATTTAAGCTTTATACTTATTGCTTAGATTGTATCTACAAGTTGTTTGCACATGTCTATGTCCGGAACCCGAGGCCCCGGAGTGACGACAAGCGGGATAGCTGGAGGGGAAGGCTTACGTATGAGGATCACATGTTTTCACCAAGTGTTAATGCTTTGCTCCGGTGCTCTATTAAAAGGAGTACCTTAATTTCCGATAGATTCCCTAGAGGCCGGCTGCCACTGCGCTGTTAGGACAAAATATGTTGTACAAGTTTCTCATTGCGAGCACGTATGACTATATATGGAAAACATGCCTACATGATTAATAATCTTGATGTTCTGTCTTAATGCTATTTCAATCCTATCAATTGCCCAACTATAATTTGTTCTCCCAACACTTGTTATTGGAGAGTTACCACTAGTGTAGATAGGCTGGGAACCCCGGTCCATCTCTCATTATCATATACTCGTTCTACATGTCATTGGAAGTAGTATCAACTATTTTACGGTGCCATTACCTACGTATTCTTATGCTGTCTGTTACGTATTCTTGTTACTCTTGCTCTCATATAACTTGCTACTTTCACATCACCCCTGTTACTAGTGTTTTTCCGAGTGCAGCTGAATTGACAACTCGGTTGTTAAGGCTTATAAGTATTCTTTACCTCCCCTTGTGTCGAATCAATAAACTTGGGTTTTACTTCCCTCGAAAATTGTTGCGATCCCCTATACTTGTGGGTTATCAAGACTATTTTTACGCGCTGGTGTCGGGGAGGCATAGCTCTACTCATAAGTTCACCTGGAGAGTACACTCTACCTCTCTCTCTTGTTTTTGTTTTACTTTATTTTGTTATGCTTAGTTTATTTACGTCTAGTTTTATTATGCTTAGTTTATTTTTGTCTAGTTTCTTCTTGTCTTGTTTTATTTTCCTCATATACCCAAAAATCCATAAAATTTTGAAAAACCAGAAAAATTAAAAACTGCTATTATGGGAGAACCTACAACCTATTTGGAGCTTATTGAATTATATAATAACTATAGAGAATCAAGAACGGGAAAAGTTATGAGAGTTTGTGATAGAAAAATTGAAAACAATTGCTAAGATCTTGCTTAAACGCCATGGTATAAACTGTTGCTCTAAACATGATACTAAACATCTTAAATTTCAATGTGGTTTTAGTGAGGAAATTTTAATTAAGAACTATAATTGGAATAGCTATATTCATTTTGGGTTCGAAGAGGTAGAACAATTTGTCATATTTATGGGAGCCTACGAGATAGAATCCTTCATGTCTAAAAATTATGAAACTTGTGTTGTTTGTAAGGACCTTAAAGATTATGTCTCTTCTATCCTTAATTTTTGCATAGAAAGCTACGAGTGATAATCCTTATATCATCGATTATAAAGAGAGACTCATTAATGCACAAGAATGCACTCACAATTTGCGGGAACCGGTGGAAGAAGAAATTGATGAACACTGAAAGCTCATTCGATGAAAAAGAGGAGGAAATCGATGAACACTGGAAGCTCATTGGATGAAAAAGACAAGGTGAGTGATGAACAAAAGGAGGAAGAATGGATTAGCTACCCATGCCAACCTTCTAATGAGAGTAACTCTTTATCTCTTACACTATTTGATTGTCCTCCATGCTTACGAAGGAAGATGAATGTTATGTTCTTGTGGATTCTCTTGAAATATTACCTATGAGTAAAACTTGTGAGAATAATTATGTTACTTGTTATCTATGATAATCCATGCTACTTTGATAAATCTTATGATAATGCTTTGTTTGTGCACGATGTCGAAATGCATGGTACTAAAGAGTTTTGCTTGGCAAATGTTTATGGTAAATCTCTAGATGATGGTCCTATGTTACTTGATAATATTAATTGTACTAATAATGAAAATGGGATTGGAGAGTTCTTGACTTTATCTATGAGTCCCATATCTTTTGAGATTGATCAATCATCTTGTTATATTATTGGTAAAAGTGGGTTTGAAAGTTTTAATCCTACTATTTTTGAGCTTGATAAAAATTATGTGTTTATGGATCATGAAAAGCATGCTTTATGTGATAGTTATATTGTTGAGTTTGTTCATGAAGCTACGGAAAATTATTATGAGAGAGGAAAATATGGTTGTAGAAATTTGCATGGTACTAAAATATCTCTCTATATCTTGAAAATTTTGAAGTTACTCCTGTTTTATCTTCTTATGCTTGTCACTTTGTTCTTCATGAATTTATTTGTGTACAAGATTCCTATGCATAGGAAGTGGGTTAGACTTAAATGTGTTTTGAACTTGCTTTTTTGATGCTCTCTTTTGCTTCAACTCTTATTTCTTGCGAGTGCATCATTAAAGCTGCTTGAGCCCATCTTAATGGCTATAAAGAAAGCACTTCTTGGAAGATAACCCATGTCTTTATTTTGCTACTTGTTTTGTTGTGTTTTGGAAGTTTTTACTACTGTAGCAACCTCTCCTTATCTTTATTTTATTGCAATGTTGTGCCAAGTGAAGTCTCTAATAGAAGTTGATGCTAGATTTGGATTTACTGCGCGAGAAGCAGATTTCTTCGTTGTCACGAATTTGGGTATGATTCTCTGTAGGTAACTCGAGAAAAATCTGCCAATTTACGTGAGTGGTCCTCGGATATGTACGCAACTTTCGTTAGTTTTGAGTTTTCTGATTTGAGCAACGGAAGTACCTCTTAAAAATTCGTGTTTACTAGGCTGTTCTGTTTTTGACGATTCTGTCTCTGTTTTACGCATTGTCTCTTGTGGACTTTATGTGAGGCTTTCTAGACGTGGAGAGTCTGTAGCTAATGTTTTATTGAGTTTTTGCAATGTGTCACTACGGGTCCAAGGTGGATTAAAGTTTTTTGAGTACTAACCCCTCTAATGAAGTTTATGAGAAGTTTGGTGTGAAGGAAGTTTTCAAGGGTCAAGAGAGGAGGATGATATATGATCAAGAAGAGTGAAAGGTCTAAGCTTGGGGATGCCCCGTGGTTCATCCCTGCATATTTCAAGAAGACTCAAGCGTCTAAGCTTGGGGATGCCCAAGGCATCCCCTTCTTCATCAACTTATCAGGTTTCTTCTATTGAAACTATATTTTTATTCGGTCACATCTTATGTGCTTTACTTGGAGCGTACTGTGTGATTTTATTTTTGTTTATGTTTGAATAAATTCGGATCCTAGCAATCCTTGTGTGGGAGTGAGACACGCTCCGCTTTTTCATATGAACACTTGTGTTCTTCGCTCTTACTTTTAATGTTCAATGACAAAAGTTAGAAGCTATTGCATTTATTGCTATTTGGTTGGAAACAGAAAATGCCTCATATTGTCTTGGATAATTTGATACTTGGCAATTGTTTTGAGCTCTCAAGTAGATCATGTTTCTCTTGCATCATGTAGTTTAAACCTATTAGTGGAGAAATACCATAGAGCTTGTTGAAATTGGTTTGCATGATTGGTCTCTCTAAGGTCTAGATATTTTACGGTAGAAGTGTTTGAGCAACAAGGAAGACGAGTGTAGAGTTTTATAATGCTTGCAATATGTTCTTATGTAAGTTTTGCTTTATCTCGGTTCATACTTGTGTTTGCTTCAAACAACCTTGCTAGCCAAAGCCTTGTGCTGAGAGGGAATGCTTCTCGTGCATCCAAAACCTTGAGCCAAACCTATGCCATGTGTGTCCACCATACCTACCTACTATGTGGTATTTTACGCCATTCCAAGTAAATACTTCATGTGCTACCTTTAAACAATTCAAAACTTTATTATCTCTTATTTGTGCCAATCTTTTATAGCTCGTGAGGAAGTATGTGGTGTTTTATCTTTCAATCTTGTTGGGCAGCTTTCACCAATGGACTAGTGGCTTCATCCGCTTATCCAATAATTTTGCAAAAAGAGCTGGCAACGGGGTTCCCTGCCCCAATTAATCAACTTTCATTAATAATTCTCTTCACGTGTTTTGCCTCGATTCATCGGTAAGCAACTTAATTTTGCAAATAGACACTCCTTCATGGTATGTGAATGTTGGAAGGCACTAGAGGATTCGGTTAGCCATGGCTTGTGTAAGCAAAAGGTTGGGAGGAGTGTCAACCATAAATAAAACTAAAATACATGTGTAAACAAATGAGAAGAGGGATGATCTACCTTGCTTGGTAGAGATAACGTCCTTCATGGGAGCCGCTCTTTGAAAGTCTGTTTGGCAAGGGGGTTAGAGTGCCCACTACCATTCGTTGACAACAACAAACACCTCTCAAAACTTTACTTTTATACTCTCTTTATGATTTGAAAACTTAAAAAGCTCTAGCACATGATTTAATCCACAGCTTCCCTCTGCGAAGGGCCTTTCTTTTACTTTATGTTGAGTCAGTTTACCTACTTCCTTCCATCTTAGAAGCAAACACTTGTGTCAACTGTGCATTCATTCTTACACATTTGCTTATTTGCATTCATCATATTACTTTGTGTTGACAATTATCCATGAGATATGTATGTTGAAAGTTGAAAGCAATTGCTGAAACTTAAATCTTCCTCTGTGTTGTTTCAATGCCTTTACTTTGAATTTATTGCTTTATGAGTTAACTCTTATGCAAGACTTTTGATGCTTCTCTTGAAAGTACTATTCATGAAAAGTTTTGCTATATGTTATTTATTTGTTAGCAACTATAGATCATTGCTTCGAGTCACTGCATTCATCTCATATGCTTTATAATAGTATGATCAAGGTTATGTAAGTAGCATGTCACTACATAAATTATTCTTTTTATCGTTTACCTACTCGAGGGCGAGCGAGGAACTAAGCTTGGGGATGCGATACGTCTCCAACGTACCTATAATTTACGATGTTCCATGCTTGTTTTATGACAATACTTACATGTTTTGCTTGCACTTTATAATGTTTTTATGCGTTTTCCGGAACTAACCTATTAACAAGATGCCGAAGTGCCGGTTCTCGTTTTCTGCTTGTTTTTGGTTCCAAAAAGGCTGTTCGGGCAATATTCTCGGATTCGACGAAACAAAGACCCGGAATCTTATTTTTCCCGGAAGACCCCGAGACACCGAAGGGAGACAAAGATGGGCCAGGGGGCCCCACACGATAGGGCCGCGCGGGCTCCACCCGGCCGCGCCGGCCTATGGGGAGGGAGCCACGGCGCCCCTCCAACTCCGCCTCTTCGCCTATAAGAGTCCTTTCGACCTAAAAACGCAATACGAATTGACGAAAACTCCGAGAAAGACTCCGGGCGCCGCCACCATCGCGAAACTCCATTTCGGGGGACGAAGTCTCTGTTCCGGCACCTGCCGGGACGGGGAAGTGCCCCGGAAGCCATCTCCATCAACGCCACCGCCTCCATCATGCTCCGTGAGTAGTTCCCTCATGGACTACGGGTTCTAGGCTGTAGCTAGTTGGTATTCTCTCCCCATGTACTTCAATACAATGATCTCATGAGCTGCCTTACATGATTGAGATTCATCGATGTAATCGGTGTTGTGTTTGTTGAGATCCGATGGATTGTTACATTATGATTAGTCTATCTATAAAGTTTGTGAAGTTATTGTTCTCTGCAATCTTGTTGTGTTTAATGCTTGTCACTAGGGCCGAGTGGCATGATCTTAGATTTAAGCTCTATACTTATTGCTTAGATTGTATCTACAAGTTGTTTGCACATGTATATGTTCGGAACCCGAGGCCCCGAGTGACGGCAAGCTGGGATAAGCGGAGGGAAGGCTTAGGTATGAGGATCACATGTTTTCACCAAGTGTTAATGCTTTGCTCAGGTGCTCTATTAAAAGGAGTACCTTAATTTCCCGATGAGATTCCCTAGAGGCCGGTGCCACCTGCAGTCGGTAGGACAAAAGATGTTGTACAAGTTTCTCATTGCGAGCACGTATGACTATATATGGAAAACATGCCTACATGATTAATAATCTTGATGTTATGTCTTAATGCTATTTCAATCCTATCAATTGCCCAAGCGTAATCTGTTCACCCAACACTTGTTATCGGAGAGTTACCACTAGTGTAGATAGTTGGGAACCCGGTCCATCTCTCATCATCATATACTCGTTCTATATGTCATTGGAAGTAGTATCAACTATTTTATGGTGCCATTGCCTCTGTGTTACTATTCTGCTACTTTACGTATTCTTGTTACTACTTGCTCTCATATTCTTGTTACTTTCACATCACCCATATTACTAGTGCTTTTCAGGTGCGGCTGAATTGACAACTCGGTTGTTAAGGCTTATAAGTATTCTTTACCTCCCCTTGTGTCGAATCAATAAATTTGGGTTTTACTTCCCTCGAAGAAGCGATTGCGATCCCCTATGCTTGTGGGTTATCGGCGTCCCGGGGTACTCCACGAGAGGCCATGGCCTCATCACCATGAGAACCTTGATCGGGAGCCGACTTGGGCATTTCTTTGGGACAATGTCTCGGAGATGACGAGCGATCCAAAGATCATGTACGGGTAGTACCACTGCGGAGTTGGACACTCTTACGGTTGAGCGGAGTAGCAGATCACTCTTTTGCAATCATAGTTTTCATTGATTCTCTTGGCATGTTGATGGAAGATTCTTGATAGAAGAGGTAGAATCTAACTTCTTGATTCTTACGAGGCTTGATAGGCGGCGGCGAGAGGAAGATCACAAATTGGCCGGTCCATCATAGCGGCCACGCTCGCGGCGTTCCAACAGCTTGTTTGGAGGCGACACGAGGCTGATTGACCTGTGGAGATTGTGCCTCACGACTTGGCCGCTTTCAACAACTACCTCCGGTGGTTCCATGAAAACACGCGTATCGAGTTAGTGAAGCACGCGTATGCTTGAGCACATCTTGGACGAGCCCATCGAGTTCGATGAGGTTGCGCAAAGCCAACACGACACCTTTGCTCGCGAGAGGAGATCGACTTCTATTGCTTCAGGCTGAACTTCGTGGTAATGGATTCTCTCACTAACTAGTACATCATCTAGATTGCCATGTGCTCGCTTAAATTGTGTATGCTATGTTTGTCACAGCGGACGGAATCACAAAAACAGGCGAGGAGTGCGAGATTATGTGGGAGCGAGAGCGGGAGAGATGAAAAGCACTGTCGGACCGTTGCGGCATTTCATTAAGGTATGATCACCAACTTTGAATGTACGCTATTATGATCCGGTGGCTTTGTAACCATGAGTTCCATGGCCGTGAGAACAACTTGCACGAAAGATGCGGCGGTTTAGCCAACTTGCTGGTTGCGCGACACCGAAATTCCTACATCTTCCTCTGCTTGAAGAGCGGAGGTATGGACTATTTTGTTCTTTGTCAAACATGTTCTTACTAATTTCAACTTTTGTAATCTCATGTGTTCATGTTTGTGAAGATTCTGACGACGGCAAAATTTTGAGTCAAAACATTAGTCGCGGCAAGAAGCAAGCCCCACGATGCAGCTTACCGGTTGAAGCCAGAGGGGCAATGCTCCAAACCGGTACACTCCGGAAGATTATGTCCGCGAGGAAAGAAGGTTGTCATTGAGGAGGATGAGAGGCGCCGCGGAGATCATCTTTGAGGATAATGAGGAGCAGCCGAGCCCTTATCTTCGAGAGCGGGGAGGAGCAGGAGGAGCAGCGGCAACAAGAGCCACGGCGGCGGACGAAGAGGATGGCCGTCCGCAGCCCGTGAGGACGACACGTCGAGGACGACACTAGGATGTGCTCTGTGTTGTTGTCAACTATATCTTCATAAGTATCGCATTGTGAACCTACTATGCCATTTCGAACCATGTCGCTGTAATGCTACTTGTTGTTTGAATCTACTTGCTACGATGTGAGTAATGAAGTGTTATATGTGTATGTTACCGAAATTGCTACTTGTTGTGTCCAATGTTGTACTCAAAAGCTGATTGGAGTTTGGTAGGATTTTTCATGTTTTTAACACAAGTCAATGTGTGGCGCCTACACGGTGGCGCCACCTTGCCTTGATTGGCGCCGCGGCATCGGCGCCACACATGCCAACCTATATCAACTATTGGGTCGAAAACATCCGGGGGCTCGGACGATAAGTCCTTAGCCGTTTCAGCGAGGCTCTTTGTGTGGCGCCGGTGGCATCGCGCCACGCATGCTAGTGTGGCGCCGTGGCATCGGCGCCACACATAGGAGCCTCGCCAAAGCGACTAAGTCCCGGACGAGTGTCTCACGGTATGTTTTGGGCAATTGTAAGGGCATGTGTGGCGCCGATGGGAGGGCGCCACACATCTTTGCCACGCTCGGATCGGCGCACCGGCTCGGCGTCCGAGGGCGCCACGTCGGGTGGGAGAGTGGCGCCGGCGGAGGGCGCCAGCGGCATGTGTGGCGCCGATGGGAGGGGTGATACGTCTCAGACGTATCGATAATTTCTTATGTTCTATGCCATATTATTGATAGATACCTACATGTTTTATGCACACTTTATGTCATATTCGTGCATTTTACGGAACTAACCTATTAACAAGATGCGAAGTGCCGGTTCATTGTTTTACGCTGTTTTTGGTTTCGAAATCCTAGTAACGAAATATTCTCGGAATTGGACGAAACGAAGACCCGGGTTCCTATTTTCCCGGAAGCAACGAGACACCGGGGAAGGACCGGAGGGGGGCACGCGGGCCCCCCGGACCATAGGCGGCGCGGCCCGAGGCCCGGGCCGCGCGCGCCCATGGTGTGGTGCCACCGCCTTCGACCCTCCTGCGCCGCCTCTTCGCCTATATAAAGCCTCCGTCGCGAAACCCCGATGCGAAGAACCACGATACGGAAAATCTTCCGGAGGCGCCGCCATCGCGAAGCCAAGATGCAGGGGACGGGGAGTCCTGTTCCGGCACCT